>NC_081431.1:65817332-66117332 GCF_949786415.1 Peromyscus eremicus
AATGCAGATAAGGTTACATTGCCTTAAGTGTCTTGATTCACACAGGAACTCAGCTGACCTGTCGTACGCTGTGCTTGTTTCATTTCCTTCAGCCCCTCCTCTCCATTAGCTCCCTGACACTGGCACAGGGAGCCCTGATGGAGAATAGGGCTCATAGTTCACAGGAAGTCCTGGAAACCAGCAGGACAAGATCATTGCGGGCTCTTGGGCGGTGGCAGACAGCAGGAGGGAGACGGAAGGAATACAGCCGGGAAAGGAGACAGGGCGCTTTGGATCTGGTTCTGTCCATTGGGCCACCTTGCACCACGTGCCTTATGTGGGATTTATTATATGCTGTCTAATCGGTATATATGGCGTCTATATATGTGTAATCTGTATATGTTCTGTGTACATAAAATCTGTTATACATAAAATCTGTTACATACATGCATAAATCTCTCTATATGCTAGATATACATGTTAAATCTATGTATGTTATATGTAATCTAGATATGTAATGGATATATAAAATCCATATATATATTAGATATACATATAAAACCTATATATAAATATAAAATATGTTATAGACAAATATAAATCTGTATTTTATATACACAAAGTTTATATATATGGTCAATATACATTTATAAGATCCACATTCTCTATAAAATCTATATATGCTATATGCACATATAAATATATTTTATATACATGTATAAAATCCTTTATATAAATATCTAGTATCTATGTGTATTATACAATATATATAATATGTGTGTGTTATGGAAATTGATTTGTTGTGTGTGCATGAGTGTGTCTGTAAAAATACTTATCTTTACAAACTTGTGTTTGGATCACTCCTTCCTCAAAGGTGGGTACACACCCTTGAAGACATGAAGCTTCCATCCACTTTCCCTGGCCTTTTTCCTCACTGGCTGTGTGGCTGGGACAGAGACTTGCGTGTTAAAGCTATGGGGCTGCACGTGAGGAGGAAGCTGGCCTGTCTCCCTGTCTCCCCGGGGGAGATAGAGAGGAACTGGGACAGTGAAGTCAGACACCGAGCAGCTGCTCGACCAGCTTGCCCAGTGACCGCTAAAGGAATGAGCATTGAGTGCGGCCTTGGAGAACGTGCTTTGATGCGTGTTTTCTCCTCTGGGTTATTTAGTATTGGCTCTGTAACTCAGGCCCATTCAGTGAAGGCTTTAGTAGAAACCCGTGAAGTTTCCCTCCTGTCTGACCCCCGTGCTGCAGCCTCAGAGGAGAGAATCAGAGAGGCTAAGGTTTTCCAGTGTTCATGCCTGCTCAGGGTGACTCAGCTGCCTGTGAAAAGGCCTTTTGTATACAAGTTCTGAGGAGGAGAGCCCTGGCTTTAAAATATTTGTTGTCTAAACCCAAGCAAATGCTTTTGAAAGGTTTTCTCAGTGACCCTCAGAGAAAAACAAACTTCAAGAAACCAAGATGCCGTCGGGGCCTCCAGCTTTCCCAAAGGAGGTAGCCTTAGCAATTTGCCAGAGCTGCCCCTAAGGGGGATTATCTCTTTGTACAGCAAGCAACTTGTGAACCTCCTCCACTTCCGGTTGGAAGAGTGCCGGTCCTTCAATCTGTCATTTCCAGGTTTAGCCGAATTGTAGTTTGGAAGCCTCCTGGGCCTGAGCGTGTTTGCAAGCGAGGACAAGAATGTTTGAAGGTGGAGCTAGGATCTCCTTTTAGAGCTGGGACTGTCTTTCTCTGTCTGGCAGCGTATTGCCATTGCCCAAAGAAATTCTGAGCTTTCCCCCTTGAACATAGTTTTCCCCTTGGACTCAGAAACTGAGCTCACAAGAGCATTGGGGATTGATTGATGGTTGACTGATGAAATGTGTTCATACAACTTGAGCCCCTTAAAAATGTCTTTGGTGATGTAGTCACTGGTACTTGCCCAGGCCCCTTTAGAAAGCACTTTACCCATGATCCTGTGAGCAGTGAGAACGAGAACAATTGATTTACCAGATAAATAAATAAAGACATGAAGTATGCGATTAGGAAGGGAATTGGTTGCGAAAAAGAAGGGATCAGTGGAACTGAGAGGAAGAAAAGAGAGGATCATGGGGTAGATATGATGAAATGCATTATATACATGTATGAGATGTCATGATGAAACCCATTATTATATATAGTTAGTACATGCTAATAAAAACTAAAGAATGTGCCCAAATGAGGAAATAGATATTATTTACAGATGGCCTAAATGCTAAGAATGTTAAGTCTTTCTTGTATTTAAATTCTTAGAGGAGTTTGGGATGCTTTCAGTCCAGTGGTTCTGAAAATGTAGCCCTGTGTAGCAAGCCTGAGCATCCTGGTCCCCTGGGGATATGTCAGAATGCAAATGCTCATGTCTATCTCTTCCAAGCACTGAATCAGGGCTCTGGAGGCAGTGTGCTATTTCAACAAGCCTTCCGGGTGATTCGTGGGACTCTCTGACTAAGGCACTCTAAAATCTGCTCTGGACACCCTTCCTTCTCCTAAGAGGAAGCCAGCAGAGCCCTGAGGCCAAAGGCCATCCTAGCTGGATCCCCAGAGAGATTCTCAAATGCAGATTGTGTGAGACTCTCCCGAGTGAGCACGCACACTGTGCGGAAGGTAAGCTTTCACCCTTGGTTTCCGGGATTGGAAGGACTCGCTTTCTACCTTCTCCCCTGTCCGGTGGTGTCACTGGAACTCTTTGGGCTCAGGTTTCTCATCCGTAAAACAGAAATGGAAACTCCTTTTTGTGGCATTTTATGATGGAGGGTTGAAAGGAAAGCGTTATGTATAATGCAACCTACAAATTACCTTCCTCTGAGCTCATTCCTGAAACAGCCTTGTCTTTCCTGAACCTGGGTCTGAGTGGCAGTTGGGAGGCTGATGTTGGGACAGATGTCTCTGTAAGTGGCTGAGTTGACCTTTTCTAGCTACAGATTGGTGTCTTTGCCAGTATCCTTTCCTTTACTAAGGTTTTCACCAACTTAACCACTAGTGTATTCAAAGATTAGAAGGACTGTGTCTAACCAAACCTCTTGACTTTTTCTCTTAATCCGTATGTATAAAATGGGCTTTACAGAAATGAGGACTTAATACAATACTCACTTTACAGATTGACCTGTGAGATACAGTAGTAGATTTATATTGTTTTAAAAAATGACTAGACAAACAGGCAAATTATAGGGGAACCATTTGTGTGTGTGTGTGTGTGTGTGTGTGTGTGTGTGTGTGTGTGTGTGTTTGGAATCAATTGTAAAAACACAGTACCTCAAAGCTAATTACGTTTAATATTGGCCGTAGATGAGGTATAACATCATCGAGAGGGTACTGACTGTGGTGAGGTAAATGTTTTGTTTTGGAATTGGGACTTGTTCTAGAGTTTATTTTTAGTTGAAGTGGGATAATGACAAGAGGCAAAGACAACCTTTGCACAGGGCTTTGTACTGAGCTTCAGACAGAACAAGAATACGGTCCAGTCAAGAAGAAGTCAGGTGCTTTTGATAGCCAGGCAGACAGGAAAATAGGTGTTTCCATGTGTGGACAGCCGGGTCTGTTGTGTAACCCTGGCCCCAACTCCTTTTTATTTATTTATTTATTTATTTATTTATTTATTTATTTATTTATTTAGGTTTTTCAAGACAGAGTTTCTCTTTGTAGCTTTGCGCCTTTCCTGGAACTCACTCTGTAGCCCAGGCTGGCCTCGAACTCACAGAGATCCACCTGCCTCTGCCTCCCGAGTGCTGGGATTAAAGGCATGCGCCGCCACCGCCCAGCTTCCTTTTTATTTTTACTAAGTGTCTCCACCCTGTCAGCCATCTTTTCCTTGTAGGATATGGTTGTAGCATTCAGATACTAAGTTTTCTCTCAGCCTCAGGACAGCTTTGACTTCTTCATTTGCTAAAAAATATGTCTTTAAAACCTTGTATCTTTCTGTTCCTGATGCTCACATAGAGCTTAAATACAACCCTGGATTCTCAAGCAACAGTATGTTGCCCAGCGCCCCTTGGGCCTCTAAGACAACACAGATGTTCACAAAGTGCACCATTCATATCCCAGCGTGTGTTACTCCTGCCTGTCATTCATAGCTGCCAATGAGCAGAGGCAGGAAGTAGATCTTTAAAACTACCTCATTCAGAGAGCTGGCAATCTGAGCAAACAGAATTAACCTTACCCAAACCTGTCTTCCATCTCCTCTCTAACCAGAAGATTCTGTGGGAAGAGAGGGGCTGGCACATACAGTCTGATTCTGGAACTGGCTCTCTGGCCAGGTGGCCAGCAAGGACCCGAGACTTGCTGTTCCTGTGCCTCTCTTGTTATCGTCCCTCACGTGCTTTCCTCATTCCCTGGATGTCTGGGCTCAGGCACTTCTTGAAGCACTGAGTCTAATGAGTTAGCATCTTCCGGTATCAGCCTTGTACTCCTCCGGGGCCTGGGAGGGGTTACGGCAGAACAGATTAAGCATTAACAGTGAGCCTGCGCAGAGTTGGTGATGACGTGTACTTGGTGATTACTTTCTGCAGGGTAGAGCACGATTCACCTCTGTTATACAGCCACAAAGTGTCTGTCACTTCCTCTACAGTACACACGTGTGGTAGGCAGGCGTAAAATCTGGCTGTAACCCAGCGTCACCTGCTGGAAGGGCTGTCCCATTGAAGCCCCAAGAACTGAGCTCAAGATAGGAGGCTGAGTATGGTTAGGAGGTGAACTGCCCTATGGGGGAGGATGATAGTGACTGTGGAACCTTCTGAGTGAATCCCAGGTTGACAGTAACTCCTTCCTTCTGTACCTCTGCCTAGGTCAGTGATGGGACTTCTGGAAAGAAATTAATGGATAAAGGATGAGCAAAACCCTGCACTGGCCTGAGGGCTACTCAGTGGCATGAGAGTTTACAGCTGAACTGGTAGAGTTTTTGTTTCAGCCGGTTCACCCAGGATTTGTCCACGGTGAGCCCTGGGAGGTTCATGTTGCCAGTCTTGAAGGAACAAGGATGGCTTACAGTTGAAGTGGCCAGGGGTCCTTCGGGGCCTGATTCCTGTATTTCCCAGACAGAGGGAGAAGCAAACACAGCCTTTAGCCAGAGAGACTGGGCTGAAAGTGTGACTGTTACAGAGTCCTGCAAGCTGATCTGCAGGAAGTCTCCCTCCGTTCTCTCCAGCCTGTCTGTCTGTGCCGGCTGGGACAGAGGGACAGAGATTTCAAGATTTCAAGAGAGGTTTGGATTTGTTCTGGTAAATAGTAGAGTTTGCCTCACAAGGAGAGGCGGATTTGCCTATCCTGTTGGTGATGGTTGCAATAGTCTAGGCCCCCCCAAACAGACTGGCATTTCTAGTTCTTGGCACCCACACAAATGTCCTTCAGAGCCTGGGAACCCTAGGCTATTTGACCCCTGAGAAATAAATAACAACGTTGATAGCCGAATTAGGGTCACCTGAAGTTTACCTCAATCTCCAGCCCTCCAGTCACAGAAATCAAAGTTCTTTCCATGTTAACTAGCCTTATTCTTGTGCGTGATTCCTTATTGCATTTAATTTAATTTTGCATAAAAACCCTGTAACTAATTATGTGACATTTGCATACTCTGAACAAATCCCCCCAAATATTTGCATGAATTTCCTGATGTTCCCTATGACTCCTTTAACAACCCTCATTACAGAAAAACTGCCTTCCTGAATTGATTTAGCACGCTAGTCTGTCCTGGATGTGGCTGATTTCGGTGGTGGGACAGAGGGTTCAGGGGAGGTAACTTCCACTGGTAAGTGAACTGTCTGAGGTGTGGCCCTAATGAGTGTCTGAAGCTAGAGTTGCTGTCCTTGGTGACTGTCCTACTCCAGAACACAGACAGGAGGAGCCTTGGTGTGTCCTCAGTGCCCAGTCCTCTTGTGGAATGGGGTTGGCAGCTTAGGGCCTTGGGAAGAGGTAGATACAAGTAACAGCAGCAGCAATTATGGGCCCGGTGAGAAGGCTCAGCGAAGCCGGAGGACCTCGTGATTCTCAGAGGCCACATGGGAGACGGAGAGAACTGACTCTGCAGGTTGTCCTCTGAGCCCCACGTGCATGCTCTGGTACACGCCTGACCACACATGTAAGAACAAATGCTCATGAGATTTAAAAACGTGGAAAGGGGAAAGTACTAGTCCACGTGGCCCCTTGTCGTGTTGTCCCGGATCCTGCACGTCAGCCCATCTTCACCCTGGTTCATAGTGAACACAAACTTAGGCCACACACAGTGGTAGTACTGTAGCTGTTGCTTCTTTTGTATTATTTTAATTAGGCACACACACACACACACATGCATATATATATATGCGTGTGTGTGTGTATGTAGATATATCTATACCTATCTATCTATCTATACAGATAGATAGATAGGTATAGATATATGCCTAATACATGGGAGCAAGGATACCGCTACCAATTTCCCATATCCTGTCTAAAAAAAAAAAAATGAGAATTTTAAAAGAAGACACCTTGCGCCATTTGTTTCTGAATGGTGCTGGGAATGCCAGGAGTTCTCTGTAGCCTTAAATGGATTATGACTCCTAAGGGATGCCAGGGTGGTTTGGACTCGGGGGGAGGGAGGGCTGCAGGGTGGATACTCAGTGAGCTCGGTGTCACCTGATGTGCTAGCTAAGGGCCTTCTATATCCAGAGATAGGGATTTGGGGTGGGGGAATCCTGGAGAGTGGGAAGGGCAGTTCTAACATGTTTGCTGGGAACGGTAACTGCGCTGGCCTGGAGAGCATGCCGGGAGACCTGTTGAGGCTGTCCTGGCAACCAGAAGAGTGCTTTCTGAAGTAGGCATTGAGCTGAGCCTGGGGGGGACCATTTTCATCAGATTTCAGAACAGAGAAGGCGAGCAGAGTCCAGATGGTGGGAAGGATGAACCCATCCACTCCAGCACCACTTTCCTTCTGGGGAAGGCTTGGCATCCAGATGAGGGCTCTAGATACAAGATCTCTCTTTGAACTGAAAGGGAGTGTGTGCTACAGTGTTTCCACCTCAGTTCTCCCGTGGGAGAGAGTCCAGATTTCTACAACCGTGTTCTATCACAAACTTAATTCATCTTGTCCTTCAATAGATAAGAAACTCCTTTCCTTTGGAGTCAGAGAGACTTCTCACAGTCAGAGCAAAATGGCTTTCTAATTACCTTTCAAACAGGGGAGCAGGGCTATTTACTTCTGGTGGCATCAGCCCTCCAGGGAACCACCAATAAAAGCTCTTTTTAATCAGAGGAGTGTAATCACTTCAGACCACAAGACACTTGGGGCTCTTCTAGGGGTAATCTTAAATTGCTCCACATATAACGAGCTGCAGAGCTCAGGGCAGAAGATGCTGGGAGCGGATCCTGTTTACCTTCGGTCTCCTTCTGGTAAAGAGAAGTGCCTGCTACGGAGTTTCCAAGTAACATGGGGAGAAAATGCAGGGTGATGGTGTATTCGTTTACCAAACATGGGCTCCTGAAGTTTAATGAGGTCAGAGTTACCTGGAGCATTTTCCAAAAACCACAGGTTTCCCGGCTCCTCCACCTCTGGAGAAGAGTGGGTCTGAATAAAACTCTATGAGAATTCAGATTTCTAACAAGTTTACCAGTGATCTTTATGAGACATCTGTATCCTAAGTCCTGTCTATTGTCAGAAACCATGCCAGAATCACTCTGATGATGATGGATGGGCATTTGAATCTCCTGGAAGCTATTTGATCCTCATCCTAGGATGTCAACCAAGGCCTAGGCTGGTTCTTAGGAAGCCAAGCAGAAGGAGAAAACATTCTAATTTCAAAGACATGGCCATACCCCACAACTGCCCTTTTCTTCGACAGAGGTGACTGAGCCTGTACGGTAGAATGAGGATTGCTCTGTAGAAATGGTACCCAGTCCTTCTTCTGGGGAGAGACCATTACCAAAAGAGAACACTCCCCTCCCCACACTCTCTCTTTGACTCCCATTCCTGCTACTCATTTGCATTATCAAAGATCTCATGGTGGTTAATACCAATGTCAACCAGTAGAGACAAATCTTTGGGAATGTCTGTGCAGGAGTTTCTAGACTGGGTTAATCGAAGTGGGAAGACCTGCCCTGCATATATATGCACAGGTGAAGCATGCTGGACTGCAATAAAACATTTGTAGAATGATTGATTCTCGTGTGTTCACATTGGCGTTCATCTTCTGGAGAGGACATTGATAAGTAATAAGACGAACCAGTCCCTATTCTACAAGCTGGTGATCTGCAAAGAGTGATCTTCAGTACAGCAGAGATATCTTCTGGGGATTGTTAGAGGTACAGTCTCTCTGGCTCCAGTCACACTCACCAAACCAAATTCTGGGGCTGGGCGGGGCAATCTGTGTTAGCCCTTGGGAAGAAATGAGAACCCCCAATAGCAATTCAAT
The DNA here is from genome assembly GCF_949786415.1 of Peromyscus eremicus. Taxonomy (NCBI): domain Eukaryota; kingdom Metazoa; phylum Chordata; class Mammalia; order Rodentia; family Cricetidae; genus Peromyscus; species Peromyscus eremicus. The sequence continues at coordinate 65,825,702 of NC_081431.1, forward strand.
ACTATCCTCCTGAGCTAGGGGACACAGTAGTCCAGACCCTGTGTGGGAGTCTCTAAAAATGCCTTCAGGCTGGAACAATGACTATCATCCCCTGGTATCAAGTTTTATTCTAGACACTGCAACAAGTTTATATCTTGCTGTGTATAAGGAAAAAGACTTGCTTCACCCCAGTGCCAGGACAGGTTTGGGGAGTCATTGGAGATAAATTTAGAACATGACTGGCTATATTTTGAAGGACGGTGCTGATAGTAAGCTCAAGGGCCATGGTCAATGGTGGTGAGGGAAAGAACATTTTGTGACCCGATGTTCAGGTGAACAGAATGTCTGTGGTACCACAGTGCAGCCATGCAATGGCCCCACTGGCCATTTTCTGCCTGCTGTGATGTACTATTGGTATTTAGATTTGTCCTTGAGCTTTCTATGGTCAAATCATTCAATGTGGAGTGGCTGGGGACCCAAAGTAGGCTTTCCAATTACACAGAGCTCTGTAGTGCTTCCCATCAAGACAGGAATGGAGGTTTGATGAGGACTCTGGTAACTGAAACAATTCATTTCCTCCTGGTGACTTTTCTTATACATACAGTCTACTGCCATGCTGAGAAATGACAGGCTACTGACTTGCAAACCTCATTCTTCCACTCATTCATTTAATCAGCTCTGAGTGACTGATGTCCTAAGTGCTACAGTGGATAGTGAGGTGTACAGAAACAAAGGGCTGAACTCGGCAGAGTTGGAAGCACACACACAGGGACCTGTTCAGGGTTACGGTTTGCACTTTAGTAAAAGTGGAATTAGAATTAAACCTTACTTCTGATACAGGGTGAGAACAGGGAGCAAAAAGGACTGAGGATCTCAGAGAGGGGGCAGAGGCTTCCAGAGAATGTCAAGAGTGAGAGAACTTGGTGTAAAATGTCAGGAGCAGCAGAAACCAGCCCTGAGATACAGACCATGCAGGCAATGTGAGAGCCCTTTGTGCAGAAGTCCTCAGCGGCCTGAGCAGAGAGGCTGTGGTGAAGGGTTTTCAGCAGTAGCAAGCTTCTGATTACTTGAATGGGGGAGAAATGAGAGCAGCAAGCAGGAGGATAATGAAGGCGGAATTAATCTGCCAAAGCTGGGGCTCCTGAATTGATTGGTTTGTGGTGTTTAACACACAACGACCTCCATGGGAGAATGTGGACTGGCACAAATTTCAGTTAACATTGAGATGCCTCTGGGGTGTGTGTGTGTGTGTGTGTTATATGCATGTGTATATAAATGTTTATGGTGTATGCATGTGTATATGAATGTGTATGGTACATGCATGCGTATGCACATGTAAGGGTACATTCACCCATTTGTGCATGTGTGGAGGCCACATGTTGAGTGTCTGCTGTCACACTCCACCTTTTGTTTTGAGGCTGGGTCTCTTACTGAACCTGGTCCTGGTCATTTTGGCTCTTTTGACTGGACTGCAAGTCCTCAAGATCCGCTTGTCTCCACCACCAGGTCTGGGATCACAGGAGTGCTCAGCCAGGCCTGGCTTTGCCATGAGTCCTGGGATCAAAACATAGGCCTCATGCTGTACAGCAGGCACCTTGCCCACTGAGCTATCTCCCCAGCCCAGAATTCCTCTCTATTACCTTGCTGTGACTACGCTCATCCATGCATTCCCAAGGTGGGGATGTTTAGTATTTTACATTTGCTGTACAGATGTACTTTTCCATTACGATGACAAAATAATTTTGTTCAAGGGAAATATCTCTTGTTACTGTAGTTAGTCATTTCCTAAGTGTGGAAATTCTTGCATCTACAAAGTTTCCATTGCCTCCAACATCTGGCTTCCTTGTGGTTGCATCTCTGCCTGGAGGTGGATTGGGAATTCCATTGGCAGGCTCTTCCAAACTCTGCAGCCGTAAATTATGCTAATTAAAATAGAGAGATTGCAGGAGTGCTTTTGGAGTTCTGCAAGCTTTAATAGACAGTTACATTTTGAACTCCACTCCAAGTGAGTGACACCCAGGAGCTTTGCATTCTTAGGATTCAGTTCTAATGGGCCTCCCTCTGAACTGACCTATTTCCAATAATGACAGGTTCCATCAAATGCTACAGACGTACAAGGCCACCACGCATTATCTCGAAACCTCTAATCCCTTTCAGTGTCTCATACTGATTGCTCCAAAATGTTTGAATTAAGTGAAAGGCAAACTTCCTGAACCACGTCTTTAAAGTGATTCATATTTGCATAAGTTTTATCCATGGAACAGATGTCTCTTTAATGCTGTACCTTTGAAAAATTTTAAAACCACATTATATAAATCCAACTTGCTGTAACATGATTCTTCTTGCCTCCTTAATCCTTCCTTCAGCGAAATGTTTTCAACAGAACACTGACAAGGACAAGGAGAATGGAGGCTCATGGTCTGAGATTATGGGAGGGGAAATTGTTTCCTTGAAGGATTTTTTTAATCTCATCTGCTAAAATGGAATGACACTTTCCTCTTTGTGGACTGTGTTCCACGTCTTCATTTTGACAGTTAATATTCCGCACTCTCACTGTGCACTGTGACCACAGAGAATTTAAACTGTAGAAAGAGAAACACACACAGGGAAGATCAAGTTCACTTGAGCTGTTGCCCTATCCCACTCAGTTTTTAAAATCTCCCACTGATTTTTCATTCCTGGAGCTTTCTAATTGCCCCAAATATCTTGACTCCCATTTTATTTAACGAGGTTGTTTCTCCACCATGAGGGTACCTGGTCATGGCCTACACACATAGATTAAAATTATCCTACGTGAAGTATGACATACTCTAACATGGCCGAGGACACATGAAGTGTTATAGACACCAAATAAAAAAAGTCAGAATAAAATTTACATGTACACACACTCGAGTGCACTCATGTACGAAGATCAGTACACATATGATGTGTACACACACATCACAGGTCAGTACAGTACACATATGTGTGCACACACATCACAGGTCAGTACAGTACACATGTACACACACACATCTCAGGTCAGTATAGTACACATGTACACACACACACACATCTCAGGTCAGTACAGTACATATATGATGTGTGCACACACATCACAGGTCAGTACAGTACACATGTGCACACACACATCTCAGGTCAGTACAGTACACATATGTGTGCACACACACATCTCAGGTCAGTACAGTACACATATGTGTGCACACACATCACAGGTCAGTACAGTACACATGTACACATACACATCTCAGGTCAGTACAGTGCACATGTACACACACATATCTCAGGTTAGTGCGTGTGCACTTGCGTGCGCATGCACAGACACACACACACACACACACACACACACACACACACACACGTCAGTACACCAACAAGAGGAAATCTCTATTTCTGATGACAAAATCTGAGCTTTAGGATTGCTATAGTCTGTTGAGTTTAATGAGATAGTCCAAGAACTTTACCTAATAGTCCCAAATGTTAGGTCTGATAAATCTGTGGAGGTAAATAGTTATTACAAAGCCGAGATAGCTCAAGATTATCTTGGCTCTCTTTCTGCAGTATTTCATCTTCCCATAGTCAGTCAGGGTTAATCCATCTGCAGGAGCTTCGATACAGGGTCAGCATCTCCAGAAAACTTTAGTTCGCAAGCTCTACAAATAGAAAAATCTTGAGGCTCTAGAAGGCGAGAACTCTTTTGAGAGGAGGAGGGCAGTGCTGTCAGGAGAGCTGTGTGTCTTATGTGGTATGCATGATGGTATAGACTTGCTTAAACCTTACGACGCCACTACAAGCTAAATATCACTTATCCTTCTGACAAAGACAGAAGCTAAGACATACAAAGCTCAAAAAGTAATTAATCCAGGAGAATACAGCCAATAAGATCAAAACCAGGATTTGAACCTAAGTCATTGAGTCAGAAAGTGTTTGTCATTACTGCGGGAACTGGAGTGATGGCTGGTTGTGAGGCACCATGTGGGTGCTGGGAACTGAGCCCAGGTCCTCTGCAGGGCTCTTACCTCCTGCACCCCCTCTCCAGCCCCATTACTGTACTGGTCAACTTGAACCCCCTGGGCTGATCAAGGACCGCTCAGTGAAGGAGCTTTAATCCAAAGTGCTTTCCAGGGTGAGTGCCTCCATTCCTGCCTAAACCTGACTTCACTGCAGACTCTTCACTCCCATTCATCTTCCCAGATCTCACTGTCCTCTGGTCTCATTTCCAAATAACGTCTCTGGGCTTTTGTATTAGCTGACTTCATTGTGTACCATGTTCATGCCTCTTTCTCTTCTGGATCCTTTTCTCAGCATCTTCTTAAAAGGACTTTATGAGGCTGGGGTTGGTTGTAGCACGAATCTTAAAAGGTCTTATTAATAAAAACAAACCCAGAGCCAGGTATTGGGGTGAATGCTGAATGATCAGAGAAACAGAACAAGCCACAGCCACCTCACCTCGCCAATTCCTCAGCTGATCCTGTTTCCTCAGACTGGAAGCCTCAGAGTCCTCATCCGGAATGAATCTCAGCTGAATTGCTGCTAGAAACCTAAAAGCTTAACCAGGCTCTAGTTCCTGGTCCTCATGCCTTATATACCTTTCTGCTATCTGCCATCACTTCCTAGGATTAAAGGCATGTGTCACCATGCCTGGCTGTTTCCAGTATGGCCTTGAACTCACAGAGATCCAGATGGATCTCTGCCTTTGGAATGTTAGGATTAAAGGTGTGTGTGCCATCATTTTATGGCCTCTATATCTAGTGGCTGTTCTGTTCTTTGACCCCAGATAAGTTTATTAGGGTGCACAATATTTTGGGGAACACAATATTATCACAGTTAGTGGTGCATGCCTATAATACCAGGCCTCAGAAGGCAGGTGGATTTCTGTGAGTTCAAGACTAGGTAGGCCTACATAAGGAGTTTGAGGCCAGCCTGGTTTATATAGTGAGTTCCAGAATAGCTAGGGCTACACAGAGAAAGCTTGTCTCAAAAAAAACAAAACAAACAAACAAATTATTATAAATGTTTAATTAGCATATATAATATTGAATCTTATTAGATTTCATATATATATATATATATATATATATATATATATATATATATATATATAAATACATCAAATGTGCCTTGCTGGTTTTTAACCTCTAGCTGACTTCCCATGTCAGAAAGTCCCCCTTCTACTTTCACGTCACACACACACACACACACACACACTTGCACACATGCGTGTATGCATATATGCATAGGTAAGTATGTATGTATGTATGTATGTGCATATACTATAGATCATTAAATCTAGATTGTATATAGAGAAGAAATGTCTACTATTTTATATTTTTGAATTTATTTTCTTGTGTGTGTGTATGTATGTATGTATATATTAGTGTGGGTATTCATGTGCTACATCATGGTTGTGGAGGTCAGAGCTCAACTTTGGGGGCCAGCTCTCTCCTGCCACTTTGTTGAGGTAGGGTCTCTCTTATTTTTGCCACTGTGCCAAGTATGCATGGACTTCTGGGACATTCTTCTCTTTGTCCCTGTCTCACTGTAGGGATGGTGGGACTACAGATGCCCACCAGTGGACCCAGAATTTGATGTGGATTCCAGGGGGCAGTCTCTAGTCCTCAGGCCTGTACCGCCAATGTGTTCACCCACTGAACACTCTCCTGGCCCTGTTTGAGCTGTCTTTGCCCCCATGACTTTTTTTTGCTCTTCCTACCACTTCCTTTTAGACTTTTCATCCTCACTGTTTCTACTTTTATTCCCCCTCTCTCTTTCTCTCTGTTTGTGTGTGTGTGTGTGTGTGTGTGTGTGTGTGTGTGTGTGTAACATTTTCTTTATCCACTGATCTAATGATGAGTACCTGTGCTGATCCATATCTTGGCAGCAATAAACATGAATACGCAAGGATCTCTGGTCTGCTTCATTTTCAAAGCCCCAGTATTTTATTTAAGGACTTACTCCATGGTCACCTGAAGATGCATATCAATTCATTAGGCATATGACTCTTTATCGGAATCTTTGTTACTGAATTGCAATATCCTAAATAATTCATTTTTAGAGACTTGTGGCACTCTGAAAATGCATGCTATTATGTGCTAAAATGTGTTTGGAAAGGTAGTAAGGTACCTTCAAGTCTGGCTGGGTTGATCCAGGGTCATGAGCTCAGGTCTGGAACCTTCCAATGGTTATGGCTCAACTCTTGGCTGTACCCCACTTTCCCATTAAGAGAATATTCCTGTAGAAGTGATAGATTATATATAATGTTTAATAATGAATCTGTACTTCAGAAAGAGAAATATTAATATTAACCAAAGCCCTAGTGTATTTCAAAGTCCACAGACAGACAACAGCCGGTTTCCTGGCACCTTTAATGTTGAAACCACTGTGTACCATTCAGTCTCTACCAGCTGTGCTGGAGAAGCAGAGATCTTCAGGTCAGCTCTTCAAGCAGGAAAACATTTCCAGAGTGAAACAGTAGCATGTAGCATTTTACACACTGTGTTTGCAAGTTAGCAATTGATGCACTATCATCTATGGGCCATGTATTCAGAAATAACAAATTCAAAATTCTGATTTCACAGTCTATAGACTTTTCTATAGGATTTTCATGTGAAAAATGAATTCTTCATTTTTTCAGATACTTTTTTTTTAAACATGGGTTTAGCCACACAAATAAGAAAATATACAATTTTAAAATAGCTTACAAAGTAATGGATTTGGAGGCTGGAGAGATGGCTTAGTGGTTAAGAGCACTTGCCCTCGTAGAGGCCCTAAGTTTGGTACCCAGTACCCACATCCGGGGGTACACGGCTATCTGTAACTCTAGTTGCAGGGATCCTTGCTCTCCTCTGGCCTCTGCAGGCTCTGCAGTCACCGGCACATACTCCTCTACACATGCACATAGTTGAAAAAATAGATCTTTACAAATCATTAAAATAAAGTAGTGGAGTTCATTATGGCCTTTCAAACAATGTCTCATTATAAATGGTTCTAATTTGCCCTCCTCCCTCACCTTCCTTCCACACGCCCAGGTCTCCCTCTTGCTGGTCCCCTTCCTCCCTGCAAGCTGGCTGTCATGTCGCATGTCCCTTCATCCTTTCTTTCCCCCTTTCCTCTTAAGGTCTTTCCTTCCTTTCTCCTGATCTTTTTTTTCTCGTTTAATCTCTCTCTCTCTCTCTCTCTCTCTCTCTCTCTGTCTCTCTCTCGAAATACTCCTACTGTGAAAATTTTAAGAGCTAAAAGAAAAAAAAATCTGAGAAACCACTAGAAGATGGAAAGACTTCACATGCTCATGGACTGGCAGAATTAATAACACGAAAATGCCATATTACCAAAGCCATCTATAGATGCAACACAGTGCCCACCAAAACTTGAAGATCTAGGAAAAGCAATCCTAAAATTCATGTGGAAGGATCTAAGCCCCTGGACAGCCAAAGTCACCTTCAGAAGAAACAGCAGTGCTGGGTGTGCCATGACACTCGATCTGAAATTGTCCTACAAAGCCACAGTGACAGAAACAGCCTGGCTCTGCCACAGACACAGACATGAAGACCAGTGGACTATAATAGAGAGGCCAGAGCTAAACCACACAGCTACAGTTGTGTGATTGTCAACAAATGTAGTCATCATCTATTGGATCAAGGACTTCCTCATCTGCATCACATCTTCATAGAACAGGATGTGCCTTACTTTTTAGCTGTTCTTAGATGCTAAAAGAGTTACAAGTCGGTCATATGTATGTATAAGAAGATGATGACGTATATATAAGAAAGTGAATGTGTCCAAAGAATACGATACCCATATAAAATGTTCTATATAGTTTATTTTTACTTGAAAATGACTACCCCCTGGGGCTGGAGAGATGGCTCAGCAGATAAGAACACTAGTTGCTCTTCTAGAGGTCCTGAGTTCAATTCCCAGCAACCACATGGTGGCTCACAACCATCTATAATGAGATCTGGTGCCCTCCTCTGGCATGCAGGCAGAACACTGTATACATAATAAATAAAATCTTAAAAAAGGAAAAGAAAGAGAAAATGACTACCCTAAGACCAGTAAATCCAAGGCCTCCACATATACATAATGTTTCTTCTAAGGGCACCAACATAGCTTCCTGTATTTTGGAGTAGAACGCATGGACACCAATGTTCATAAGCATGAAATGTTGGCTTTTTTGTAAGACAGGGGAGTTTCCCCCTAACTCAATAAACCCCAAATTCACTTTGGGAGTTTGTTTATAGAAGCTGTCACATGAGGTAGAGAAGTGATATCATGACAAATGACCACACGTGTAGACTGTAGAGGCCTAGGTTTCTACAACCGGGGAAAAGGATGAAGGATTATCTTTTGGAAAATCATTCTTTGACAGAAAGAGATGTCGTCTTAGAGCATAGTGATGGTTCCAGTGACTTTCCATGCATGTGTGTGCACAATGAATGCCATGAGACAACTTCAGTCATCTTTTTCAGGGTGCCATTATCATTTGAGACAGGGTCTGTCATTGATTCTAGGTTGACCTACCAGAAGACCCAGTGATCTGTCTCCCTTTCTCCAGAGCTGGGATTATAAATATATGTCACTACACCTGACTTTATTTTTTTAAACATAGGTTCTGGGGATTGAACTCAGATCCTCATTGACCCAGTAAACCATCTCCCCAGCCTACAGTGACTTTTTCCCCTAGAGGCTTTGTATTTCACATGGCAAATCAATGAAAAAACTAGTGTTACCAAAATAGACACTTGAATATTGTTTTGAAATGTTCATGTGTAATTTGTGGTGAATGGCCAGTCTGTAGTGAGTTATAATCCCTCTTATTCTGTTTGCAGGAATACATGGACTCAAATAAGTGCATCGAGCATCTGCTGACACAACTCAGGGAGCAACACCGAAGTCTCTGGCGGTGAGTGAAGGCACACTGTTGTCTCTGTGGTCTCTGTGGGCTCAGGTAGTAGCCGCCATAGCTGTGGGATTTTTAAAATTGTGTTATTTCTGTATAGAGGTGAGTTTTGAAGCCAGTCTTTGGGCAAGCATTTTACCTACTGTGCTGACTTCTTGTAAGTGGTCTTGATCATGGAGCAGGGAAATAATTTGATTAAATGTATCTCCTTCTACTGGGTGCCAGAACTACCTGTGTACACAAGATCACCAGAGGTTATGTAGGACCCGGCTTCTGAAACTGTCAGTCATAATCTCAGGAGGGTTCCCATTGCACAGACAACTGGAAATAAGGACAGGCTTCTGAATGTTCTGATTCCACATCAAGCAGGTGATGATTCTGAGTATCTCTGGTAGTGTGCACGGGGTGATGATGCTGAGTATCTCTGGTAGTGTGCACTGGGTGATGATGCTGAGGTATCTCTGGTAGTGTGCACCTATGTTGCAGCCTTCATTCTGAACATACTACATACTCTTAAGCATGTCAAGCTATGCAGCACTGCCCTGCTGAATGCTGCCTAAGACACATGGCTCAGGTCCCAGGGCATTGTGTGTTATGGTTTTTAGTGTCTTTATTGTACTTTACATTTTTTTTTATGATGTGAGAGGAACATGGCAGCTTCATTACAAAGAACAAAAAATTTTACTATTTTCCTCCTGGTGCTCTACAGCGTGGAAGCAACACATAAATATATGTTTGGACTGTATCACATTAGGATGTTTGATTTTCACATTTCTGTGTATCTTGATAACTTGAATTTCAGGTAATAATCTGCTAAATGAGTTTTGGCATGGGATTAGGGTTGAAATTTTGGCACTTTCTGTAATGGCCCTAGACAACCATTATGCATTTATGTGAAGTAATATTCACAAAACTGACAATAATGAAATCAAAATATCAGTTGATTATGAAAAATGTTGAAGAATCTTTGTTTCTTACAGTGTCAAATATTCAGCCAAGACTTAATTGCTTATGTAAAAATAAACAAACATATCTATCTCATTAATTTTTAAATTTGCTTTCATCTTTAATAAATGGTAAAACTACACCTTTTTTATTACAAAGAATAGCTTTAAAATAAATTTCTTTATGGTTTTTTATCAGTAGATGTCTGATTTGTGTATCTTATTTATATGCCTGTCTACCTAGAGTTATATAAAAATTTTAGCAGGGAAAAGAAGCCACAAGAAGAAAGTAATATGATCAACATACATTATATAAATGTAAGAAATTTGAAAAGAATATCTTAAGATACTTTATTTTTTAAAGGAAGCCCTAAGTTAGAGAACGGCAGTTTAAAATAACATAAACGAAGAGCTGAGAGCCAGCCCTCAGGCCTGGGATTTGCTCAGAGCAGGCGGGAATGCAGCATGGCAAACTTAGGAACCTGGCGGAATGTAGACACAAACTCTCTACTGACTTCCGTGCTCTGGGTCATTGAAGCTTTTCTTCCACAAAAAGATGCCGGGTTCCCGGTTCTTCACGTGGCAAGGTTGGTCCCGGAAGGCTTCTGTTTCATAGCCTTTTCATACTGAGATTTTGCTTTACTGGGTGGGCTCTGACTCTAGGTCAGTCAAATGACCTGAGAAATATGTCCAGGCACCCTGAGTCGGAAACTGGTGACATGGAAGTGAAACTCCCAAGTCAGTCAGTCAGCCAGCCAGCCAGTCAGTCAGTCAGTCAGTCAGTCAGTCAGTCGTTCCCAGGTCCCTTCGGAATAGACTGGGAAAATCGCTGTGATGCCATTAGTTAGTTCTCTAGGAACCTATGAGTGCGGCCTTTGCAGGTGCCGTGATGATGTTTGAATTCCTTTTCCTAAAGTTTCTGTAGCTCTTGGATTTTGAAATACATGTGCTGGTCCATTATTACATGGTGTGTCAATACTAAAGGAGAATTGTCCCGTGAGCTGTCCTTGTCCCAAGGGGAAAGAAGGTCCTGTAGTCATTTACTTATGTGTCCATTTTACCTCTTGGAGGGCAGGGCTTTCTCTGTACTCACCTCAAAATTCACCCTACAAAAGTAGTTCTAGTTTGGGATAAAGTGCTATAGATTTTCTTTGGTTCAGCTCATGCATGATCTTTGGTCATAGTAATAAAAAAAATTCTGGTTCCTTACATAAAAATACTACTGGGAAAAAACAGGGGTTGGGGATTTAGCTCAGTGGAAGAGTGCTTGCCTAGCAAGCACAAGGCCCTGGGTTTGGTCCTCAGCTCTGGAAAAAAAAAAAAAAAAGCTGGGCGGTGGTGGCGCATGCCTTTAATCCCAGCACTTGGGAGGCAGAGGCAGGTGGACCTTTGTGAGTTCGAGGCCAGCCTGGTCTACAGAGCGAGATCCAGGAAAGGCGGAAAGCTACACAGAGAAACCTTGTCTCGAAAAAACCAAAAAAAAAAAAAACAAAACAAAACAAAAACTACTGGGAGAATGTATCAGTTGACCCCAAAGTTATTTTTTTAAACATATATTCTTATTAATTGAGAATTTCAAATATGCATAAATGTATTTTGATCATATTTACTCTTCTTCATTCCTCCCTCTAGTTCCTCCCAGATCCATCTTTTGCCCCTCCATTCCCTCGTAACTTCTTGCCCTCTTTTTCTTTTAAAAGTATTTTTTAAATAACTTACCAGGTACAATTTGTGCTGCCCATATGCTTATGGGTGTGGGATCTTCCCCTGGAACATAGTGGACATCCCAGGGGTCCCCCAGTCTTAAAGGAAACTGAGTCTCCCTCAGAAACCGTCAGCTGTCAGTAGCTCCTCAGGTAGGGGTGGGAACTTGTGAGCCCCTCCCCCCCCATGCTGGACGGTGGACTGGCTTGGTCTTTTGTGTGGGTCCTGTGAAGGTGACCACAGCAGCTTTGAGTTCCCAAGTGTGCCTGTCCTGTCGTGTCCAGAAGACACTGGTCATTTTTAATCTGAACAGATAAATCAGTTTTCTCTCATTTTTCTTTGTGTTTGTGTGTGTGTGTGTGTGTGTGTGTGTGTGTGTGTGTGTGTGTGTGTGTTTGTGTGTGTGTACGTGCATGTATGCATATTTTTGCTTGCACATGCATGCTTTGTGGATGTGGACTCCTAAGGCTGACGTTAAGGATCATCCTCTTTGCTCTTCCACCTCATTCTTTGAGGCAAGGTCTCTCAGGCAGAGCAGAATTTGCTGATTGGCCAGTCTCATTAAACAGCTGCTGTGGGGATCCCCTGTACCCACCTTCCAGGCTGGAATTATAGGCAGGTGGCCACACCCACCTGGCATTTACACGGGCCTTCCAAACTCTGCTCCTTATGCTCGTATAGCAAACGCTGACACTGGATCATGTCTCCAGCCCCCAGTTATTTTTTATTAGCTAATCTGATACTTACTGGATTTGTTTTGGGAAACTATAACCTTCATACCTGTTTGTTGTTGTTGTTGTTTTGGGTAAACTAGTGCACATGTAACATCAGCAGCTATGTATATAGTTGTGTTTTTTTTTAATTTTATTTTTCTAATAGATCTATTTGAAATCATATTTTAAAACTGATCTATAACATGTAAAGTTACATTTAAACTTGTATAGAAATATTCCCTTTTTCTCTGTCTTTTAAGAGAAAAATATACACTAACAATAATGGCTGCCTTCTGATAAAAGAAAATTTTTAGTTTAATTTAGACAGTAAGTGTTCAAATGTATCTTAGATACATCACCGTGGAGGAGTAATGGTTTGCCCGCGCTTTGAACCAGTGAAAACATTCATGGAAAAGGGCTGTGTTTTTCCGGCCTTCCTGGGGTAGTTAATAAAAATCGTTGATCTCAGATATGGCTAAGCTCAAATCTCATTTCAAGCATGGTAAGAGCTCGGAGTTTTGTGTGCAAACCCCTTTGTTTCCCTTCAGAAATGGAGTTATCCTTCTGGAAGCAGTAAAGCCTCAGGTATAATGTTAGAGGGCCCCATAATCCCCCGCTGTCTGAATAACAACAGCGGGTAATAAAGGCATTTGAATGGTCACAGTGACTACCAGTGAGAAAACGGAAAAGGGTGACGTGGGAAAGAAAATGAAGACCGAGTGTCAATTTCTACACACTCTAGTAAGTCATGCAACCACAGTTGATTATAGTTTGCAAACCAACCCTGACTTGACCGACTGAAGTGGCAGGGTTTATTGTGGTCTATGGTGACAAGGTAACTTTGCTTAAAGGATAAGGTCAGGGAATGGTGTAGAAAGTCCTTTGAGTGGACGATCAGGTTTTGCAAATACTTTACTCATGAGTCATGTAAAACTGTATGCTGTGTGGAGGATCTTGAGGGTAACCTTGTGTCATGTGCGTGAGCTTAACTAGGGTGCCTGAAATTAGATAGACTTACCCCTCAGTCAGTATAGACTCTCGTGTTTATTGTACCTTCAATTGGTGATTGCTCTAATTATCATGGGGTAGGCTCTTTATCGTAGCTCCTCACATTACCTGATGCACTAAAGTGGTACGTCTGTAAGCTATGTTATAATTTCAGAGTCAAGTTCCTGAATGTATTTAATTGGTGATTTCCAGGCCAGTGAAAGACCCTGTCACAAACAACAAATTGAAAGGCCCCCGAGGAATGGGACCTCAAGTTGTCCCTGGCTTCTGTGTGCATGGATATGCTTGTGCACATATATACGTGTACGTGGGCATGTATTTTCACAGAAAAATATTTGCCAAGGGATTCCTTATCTTCATGGAGGAATTTACTGGTATTTAGATTTTACTTGTTTTTTAACCGTCTTCCACGACACAAAAATATATTGTAATCACCCTGAAGGTAGCTAGGTTATTTTGGGTTCCTGCTTAGTATATTATAGAAATAGTCCTATCATCTGTCTCTGAGATGTGAAATAGCAAGGGAATTTGCGGAACTCAAACCCAGCCATCCAACAGTAGTAGACATTCAGGTCCGATCTCTTTGGTACCAGAAAAGTATTTTTAAAAAGTAAACATTTGTGGATTTATATAAAGAAAAGGATGAAATCAGAATCTACAGCTAAGTCTAAACCCTCTTAAGTATATACTGAAGTCTTACTTTCCTCTGTACCTTTCTACTTGACTTATAATATGGATGGTGTAAAGAAATTACTCAGCACTTAGAAGGATTTGCTACTCTTACAGAGGGCCTTGGTCCAGTTCCCAGAACCCACATTGGGTGCCTCATAACCACCTGTAACTCCAGCTTCAGGAGATCCAGCTTTCTCCTCTGGCCTCTGTGGGTACTATACTCATTGCTCTCATGTGCATACCCCCAGCACACAAAGAATTAAAAATAAACTCCTAAAAAATCCCACACGAAGTGTATGTTAGTGTCAAACCACAGTCTTGACTTCCCGTGCCTTAATGTGTTCTGATACGAGAAGTTAACATTAAGACGAAAGAAGTTTTTGTATGTGATGACTTTTATATCCTCTACTATTTGTGATTTGGCTAAATGTCTTTGACTGACAAGAAAGATCGTAAGAAATAATAGTTGGAAAAATGCCTCCGATATTTGATTAAAATCTTTATCCATTTGTAGCCTCAAATTAAGAGTTTAGAATTCATAGACAGTTGGAAACTACAAATTGAACTCATAAATATTCATGGCATGAAATTATTCTTTCATGCCACATGTGAAATATGTATGGAAAAGTGACAGTGTCATATTATCACAGCTATGGAAAGAGGAGGTCACTAAAGGTTGGGAGAACTCTTGTCCTACCCTGTCAAACTAACAAATGAGTAGTACTCAGACTGAGTTTCTGTGTGTGTAGAAAGAAGGTATCAATATAGCTACCATTCTAGTTTCAGTCTGTTACTGTGGCAAACAATGGGACCAGAAGTGACTTAGGGTACAAAAGGTTTTATTTGGCTTAAATTTTCAGGTCACAGTCCATCCCCAAGGGAAGTCAGGGCAGGAACTCAAGCAGGAACGTGAAGTACATATGGGTGGTTGGCTCACTCATGAGCTCATGCTTAAGCAGCTTTCTTACACAGCCCAGGACTGCTCAGGGAATGATGGCACCCACAGTAACAATCAAGACAACTCCCCACAGAAATTCCATGTGCTCATCTGATGTACGAAATTCTTCAATCTTGAGATTTGCCTCCTGGATGTCTCTATGCTGTGTCAAGTTGACAATTAAAGGTCACTAGAGTGACTAGTGTTTCAGATTTCAGAGCATCAAGACTGCATGAATTGTGTAGTACAGTATATTTATGGAACATATACTTAAAGACGTCTTCTATTCTGGCCATTTGATAATACTTAGATATTGTGTGATGGTGCTATGTAATATGGACCATACTAAACTTTTAAGAATTTGGTAGAAATATCTAATCCAAAAGATTTAACAGGTTTCCAATAACTCACTAGATAATGTTAAGGTATTTGTTTTGGATTTTTTAAGTTACATTGGAGACACTCAAAGCTACTGTAAGAAATAAAGACCTTAGGCTGGAGAGATGCTTACTACACAGGCAGAAGGACCAGAGTTTGACCCCTAACACCTACATAAAAAATTGTGGCATGGTGGTATATTTGAGATCCCAGTGCTGGGGAGGTGGAGACAGGTGGGCCTGTAGGGACTCACTGAACACCTCTTCCCAGTGAGAGATTATGTCTCAAAATTCAAGGTGGAGAGCATCTAAAGAATGACCTGTGAGGTTGACCTCCAGCCTACACACATACACACACACACACACACACACACACACACACACACACCACACACCACACACACACACACACACACACAGGAATAAGGAGATCTACCTGACTGTATTTGGAGAGGTCTGGATGCCCACTCATAGACTTAAGGTCACCAAGCATGCTGGTTAGGTTTTGTCAACTTGACACCAAGAAGAGTCACCTGGGAAGAGGGACTCTCAAGTGAGAAATGGCTTCCATCAAATTGGTCCGTGGACATATTCATAGGGTGTTTTCTTGACTGCCGAGTGACGTGAGAGGGCCCCACCCATCGTACACAGGCCACTCCTGGGCATTTGGGGCCTGATGTAAATGTAAGGCAGTTGAATGTGAGCTTGGAAGCAAGCCAGAAAGCAGCACTCCTTCTCAGCCTCTGCTTCTGTCCCTGCCTCCAGGTTCCTGCTTTGAGTTCCTGCCCTGACTGCTGCCCTCAGTGATGGAGCACATGAAAGTGTCAACTAAATAAACCTTTTTGTCCTCATGTTGGCCAGTGTTTTTCACAGCAAGAGAAAGCACATGAGTCACCAAGTTCAGAATCATTTAAGTATTTCGACAAGCACTGTTGAAGCTGGATATTTCATTGACATAGGGATAGGATTGTCATGGGCATTTCATGGTGTTTAAGATAATCCCAGGCTGTCTCTCATACCTGCCAGGAACACCCATATTGTGACAACCTAAAAATATCTGCAGACACTTTCCTAGTATTTACGAGAGGACATTAATATCTCATGCCCTGGTATAGAATCATTGTTTTTAAATAAATCACACATGGAAGCATTGTCCTAAGTATAGACCCAGAAATACCAATAGCATGAGTCACAACAGATACTTTAAGAAAATATGCTGTGACCAAACAAATGTGGAAAATACTAGGTGATGCTCATTTGTAAACTTTGTCATTGCAGAATTTCTCAGGGCCCTTAGCATTGTTCATATGTGTTACACATATATAAGGGGAAGACACCTGAGGGAGATTCTCTATGTCAGCCTCAAGCCTCCACGAATGAATGCACCCACATACACACATATCACGCACACACATAGGCAACCTCCCCAGTAGAACACATTTGGAACATGTCCTATAACTAAATTACTAAGAAGCATACCTTGGGAAATGGTATGCTCGTCTTGATACCTAAATGTATAACATATAAAACTTGAACCTTCCTCTATGTTTTTCATCCTAATGATAATATTGTGGCAAGATGGCTTGGTAGCAAGACATAATGTGAGAAGTCTAAATGGTTAACACGTGAAAACGTGCTTCAAGAAAGCCTGAACCTTATGTTTGCTTGTGCTCCCTCCCTGCCTCCCTGCCTCCCTCTCTCCCTCCCCCCCTCTGTCTCTCTGTCTCTCTGTCTCTCTCTCTCTATCTGTGTGTGTGTGTGTGTGTGTGTGTGTGTGTGTGTGTGTATGTGTGTGTGTGTATGTGTACTACTGTATACCTGTGTGAAGGTCTGGGGATAAATTATGGGAGTCAGTTATCTTTCCACTATGTGGGTCCCAGAGATGGGACTCAGGACTCAGGTTATCAACCTTGATGACAAGCATCAAGGTTGCCCCAAAAGTGGAATTCTGTCTGTGTCAAGGAAAGAATTCTTTCCTGGAAGTAACTTCTTTAGAAGCCAAAAATTCTACTGGAAGGTGTAGAAAACCTCCCCACTAAAGAGAGCATGCATGAATATTTGGGGAGAGGGTCCTTTTATTTTAGTCTTTGTCGCCTTTGGGAAGCATCTGAATCCAGAGAATGAGAGCAAAGTTGTAGCAATTCTAAATTCCTTTCCTTCCAGTGGGGATCACACTTAAGCCAGAAAGCAAAGGGGAAGTTCTGTTTTTCAAGAATTTTAGACTTGTTAAAATCATTTGATGACTAGAAGGGAGGAGCCACGGGACTTTCCTTCTAACAGATTCTATTCGTGTTGTTCAATTAAGCGTTTCATTCTTTCTGGCGGTGCAGGCACTGTGCCCCATGGGAAGCAGCACTTAAGTGCTTTACCAAGGCAAACAGTTGGTGATCAATACTTCATCGATTCTTGGGATTAGTTATTGAGGCTTCCGCCGCCCTTCTGAAAAGTGAGGGGGAAAGACGAAACAGAACAAAACAAAAAACTAGAGCTTCAGTCTAGGGAGATGACTCATTCAGTACACTACTTGCCACGCATACACGAGGACCTGAGTTTGGATCCCCAGGCCCTCTATTAAAAAGGCAGGCATGGTGGCATGTACCCATAACCTCGGATCTTTGGAAGTCCAGTGGATCCGTGGGACTCACTGGCTTAACAGCCCAGTCCAATTGAGGAATTCCAGGCCAATAAGAGAGCCTGTCTCAAAAAACAAGATTGATAGCCATCTAAGGAATACCAGCTGAGATCTCCTATGCCCTTTTGCCTACACACACACACACACACACACACACACACACACACACACATAGAAGAGAGAGAGAGAGAGAGAGAGAGAGAGAGAGAGAGAGAGAGAGAGAGAGAATATGTGAAAGTGATGTTTAAAAAATGCTTTTTATATTTATTATGTGGTGTGTGTGTGTGCGCGCATGTAACAGGTGTGTGTCTATCTCTGTGTCTGTGTCTAAGGAATGATATTAAAATTGTCTGTTGGAAGCCATGTGTCATTCTAGCCCTGAGAAGAAAACTCTGTAATGCCCTATTGAAAAAAAAAAAAATGGGCTTGTCATTGTAAAGCACAGGCACAAGCAGAAGCGTTGAGCTCTGACTGTCCCAGAGTCTGAGTGTTTCATCCCGTGTATCTTGTCTCTTGGGATCATATTATCCAACCTCTTCACGAGTTCGCATGCCTCTTTCCTCCTGGGGTTAATTGGTGTAGACTAAGGAGATGTGCGTATTAAATACCTTGCCTCTGCTGTAATCATAGGCCTTCACTGGGGGCGGGGGGCAGATTTTAATTGGCAGCATGCAAACGTACTCTGCATGAATTCTTAACAGTGGACACGGAATAAAATAAGAGCCGTAGTTTGTTTAAATCCCTTCAAGGGATAAAGAGGTTATCTCTGCAGGGCTAGGTGTATAACAGACAGAATTCAGGCCTCTCTAACAACAACGAGAGCCAAACAGTACCCTATACCAACTCTGTAACAGCTCCTGGACTCCTCCCCAAAGCCACAGGAAGTCAGGCTAGTGAGCTATCTATTGCTTCTCCTCCTCTCAACCCTTGTGCTAAATTTCTAAATCATAGCTATGTTCTCAGCAGAGTGCAAGACCCATGCCCCCACCCTGGACGGCTATCAATGCCATTCCCCCAATTACCCACCAGGGATTGTTTGAGAGAGTCAGGTAATTCCAATCCCCAACCAGGATAAGAGTCTGGCCTCTAAGCCACACCTTCTGCCCAGCACAAAGGAGAAGGAAGCAGGGCATTGGCTCATGCTCCGATAGCCATGCCATCCCTGGAGCATCTTGAAGAGGATGCAGGTTAAGCCATATACCAGGGGATTACTTCTGTCGACTGCTGACCCTGCTTTAAGGAGGAAGGGCACGGTCAGCCTTCGTATTTCTAAAGCGCCCCAGGAAGACACATCACTGCCTTCCCAGGTTCATATCAGACTTTATTTGGGTGATTTGTTTGTGATCTGCTTGCCTGTTTGTTTAGGGGATGCCCAGTGTTTGAACAAAGGTTATCTAGTGCCAAGAAAGTATTTTAGGACTTGGCTACACCCAGGATGAAAAAAAAAGTCAGATCTCGTTTTATTTATGTTTAATCCAGCGAAGCAGCACAGTATAGACAGGGTTGCTAGGTTAACCTATGGAAGCAGATTGTGCCTTCTGCTGTAACTAGGGAAATATGCCAACTTTAGTGAGGGGGTTTAGATCACAAAAGCCTACACTGAAATGTATGTAGAAGGCTCACAGACGACTCAACAGTTGCATTGCTAGGTGTTGAAGAGATGGCACAGCTGGCAAAGAACTTGCCACCCAAGTGCAAGGACCTTGGCTCAGTCCCCAGAACCCACATGTAGAGATTAGGTATGGTGGCATGCCCTTGTGACTCCAGTGTAGACCCGGTGGAGACAAGTGGCTCTGGGGCTCAGTGGCCATCCAGCCTAATGCACTTGGTGAGTTCCAGCTCAGTAAGAGACCCTGTCCCTAAACACAAGGTAGGTGGTACCTGAGGAACCACAACTGAGGTTGTCCTTCGATCTCACCACACACACACACACACACACACACACACACACACACGCACACGCACACGCACACACTGTACATTTATACACACACAGGGCAAAATACATCTAGTTTAAATACATTTACATTCTTTGAGAAATAGTGTCAAAGTATGCCAGCTCTGAAAAGACGAGATTGGGGGGTACTGAGGACAAATATCACCAATCCGAAGACATTTGTCTTACCCTGCCCTTGTTGTTCTTGTACCTATACTTAACAATATAACAGCTAGGGGCCTAATGCAATTTATTTGAAATTAAAATAAAGAACCCCAAGCCAAAGGCATCTTGTAGATTTATTTGGGAAAATAAGAATTACAAACATTTCCCATGCGGTTGAAAGAAAAACTCCAAGCTAGATGACCCACTTGATAATAATACATCTGATGAACTCTGCAGTGTGCACACAGTCAAAGATGATAAAAGGCCCCTTTTAATTTAGAGAGAGAAATGAATTGGCTAATTTATAATGGAGTTCTTTTGTTTAATTTTAATTTATGAATAGTTAATTTAATTTATGAAAAATTCACATTTTTTTGCTCATAACTATAGGAATGATTTTTAAAAAGTGATTGCTAAGGTCTGACTCTGCATATTCCTATGTAGGGTGACTGAGCTTGAAAGGAGACACATAGGTGTGGGAGGTGACTAGGAAGCATGTGTGCAAGTGTGCTCACCTATGTGTGCACATATAGGCCATAGGTTGACAGTGAGTATCTTTATTAGTAGCTTTCCTCCTGATGTTTTGAAACAGGGTCTCACGAAACCTGACTCTTGCTATTTTAAGAGCCTCATCTCTGCATTCAAATGCTGGAGTCCCAGGTGTATGCTCCACCATGCCCATCTCTTATATGTATATGGTGGTCCACCATGCCCAGCTCTTACATGGATACGGTGCTCCACCATGTCCAGCTCTTACATGGACACAGTGCTCCACCATGCCCAGCTCTTACATGGATACAGTGTGCTCTACCATGCCCAGCTCTTACATGGATACAGTGTGCTCTACCATGCCCAGCTCTTACATGGATACAGTGAACTCAACTCAGCTTCTCCAGCTTGCACTGTGCATGCCTTCCTCACTAAGCCATCTCCCCCTAACCTGAAAGGAGTAGTCTTCCCTCCTTCCATTCTTCCAGAGATTTCCATGCTCAGAAACCTGAGAGGGTTTCTGCTTTCCACCTTTACCTGAGGATCTGGAATGAGTATTTGGGTCTCTCAGGAAGAGAAAGTACAAAATAGAATCTCTTCCCTGAAGAGTTTTTGCTGGGCCCCAGTGTGCATTGCCTGTTACAATTAGACCTTATAGACATATAAATAACCCTGAAGACAGGTGATCTGGGTCAAAGGTCACAAAGAAGTTAGTACGTTTGCTCAGGTGTTGAGAGAGGGCAGTGAGGTGTCAGAGCAGCAGCAGCTTCTAGATCAGCTGGAGGGTTGGCTGAGGTTGCAAAGCATGCTGGAGTTCGTGGTCAGACCATCCAAGGTGCTTTATGTGGACCTGTGTCCCTGGACACCCAATAATGGTAAACCATAGACTTGAACTCTGTGGTAAAAATACAGATTTTTTCCCATATATAAAAGGCTGCCTGAGTTATCAGGAGTCCAGCAAGCTTCCTGTGTCCAACAATCATCACATTGTAATATGATAGTAAGGGATCTTATAGAACACTCACACAAATAAAGTTGATTTTAGAAGTGTTAACAATATATCCATCTATCTATCTATCTATCTATCTATCTATCTATCTATCTATCTATCTATCTATTATCTATCATCTATCTACCTACCTACCTACCTACCTATCTATCTACCTACCTACCTACCTATCTATTTTTCTAAACCACTAAGAATGGAAGTGGCACTTTCCTATCTTCAAAGCAGCTACTATCTACATGAACCTCCTTGGCTGGAAATTCTGACTCCCACGCTGTCTCTTGGCCCGAACGTTCCAGTGGTAATAAAAATCACTCTGGCAGACGGTGGGCTGCAGAGTGAGGTCAGACTCTGGGGCCACTTTGAAAAGGGTTTCCAGGAAATCATTCTATTGAATAATATTTAAGTTTGCACAGGAGTTCTCAGCACAGCATGGTACAACAAAAAGTCATTCGCAGGACATTAACAAGGGCACAGTGGTCACAGTGAGGTTACAGTCCCTATGAAGGGAAACTGCACTGTCTGGTACTGGCTTTTCAGTGTCTTCTGGAAGTTCAGACTTACTGGCTAATTGGAAGCCTAATGTTTTAATCCAGGTCTGCTCACTTGTATGATTTGACTCCACCATATCACTTTTGATGTAGTAAGGGGCTGGAGATGGTTCTCAGCCAGCAGAATGCTTGTCTATCCTGCACTAAGCCCTGGGCTCTGGTCCTAGCAGCACGTAAGTCTGATGTAGTGATGTATGCCTGTAACCCCACAGGAAGCAAAGGCCAGAGAGTCGCAAGTTCAAGGTCAATCTTAGCTATCCAGTGAGTTTCAGGCCAGTCTAGGTCTCGTGGGTCCTTGTGTCAAAAGAATAATAGGAGAGGAAGAAGAAAGAACCGTGAATGGGGTCTTCTGCAGGAGGTAAAAATACTAATTCTTTGATGTGTCAAATGAGCGCAAGTTTCCAATTTGGATCAGACATGCACACAGTAATGTGTTTGCTTTAGGGAACATTTGCTCTAACATAACATTTGAAGTGTACTCGAAGTCATGCCTATCTGAAACATGCCTTTGACCCTCAACTGCTTCAAGTTTTTATTCTCTGAAAAAAGAAAATTGGTGACCTAGGAAAGTCACCTGATACCTGCAATTGTCACCTGAGGAGAAATGTTATTAAATTATTCCTTAAGCATACACGTGTGTGTGTGTGTGTGTGTGTGTGTGTGTGTGTGTGTGTGTGTACCCGTGTACAGGAATGTATGAGAGTGTGTGTGCCCACAAGTGCACACATGACTGCCAGAGCTCAGCATCAGGTGTTTCCCACCATTTCTCCCCCACTAAATCTATTTTTTGAGACAAAATCCCTCACTGAAGTTGTAATTAGGCTAGTTGACCAGCTGAAGCGCAGCAGTCCCATTTACACACCCTCCAGAGCTGGTTTATAGGTATGTGTGCTCATGCCTGGCTTTTATGTGCGTTGTTGGGGATCTGTATTTGGGTTCTCACCCAGTAGTCATGCTACAGAATCGTTTCCCCAGCCCTAGCTCCTTCAGGTTGCTATAACATCTCAGAAAATATTAGCTTACCAAATAAATATGGAGGGAAGTCATGTCCTGAAGATTTCTGTCAAAATCAAACACCTTTAGAGCAGGATGAAAGGGCTGGATGTTACAGTGAAAATCTTAAATGCTTCTCTTTCTAACCCTGGGCTCTCCACTCTAAGTTCCTCGAATTCATTCCTTGTTTTTGAGCACACACTCTTTCTCACTAGTCTTCATATTGAAAACCAATAAGTCCTACCCATTTCTCAACGGTCACCACAAGTTTCTCGCTTCCCATCTTTCATAAAGATTCTTCAGCATATCTGGGTTCCCATCCTCTCAACCTTGAGACTATATTATATGTGGAGAGATGTATCTTTTTAAAACTCCAAAATTACCCCTTATATCTTAATTTGGATTTTTCAGGTATTGTCAGTACCTGGCCTTTCTTTACTGTTACATGAAAGAATGGCCAGCATAGAGCTGAATGTAACAGGTGTTCGGCTAACAGGTTCTAGGTGGTACTCTCGCTGCTCAGATTGTATCAGGATGATTGGTTTCAGTTATCAGTTCTGAACACTCCAAACCTGAAGACCTGCTGTTTGCCATGTAAGCTTGGCTAGCTGGCCAATTGGTCTCAGGCCTCTTCCTGTCTCTGCACCACGTTGCTGAGATTACAGGTATGTGTTCTTATGGCAAGCTTTTTATTACATGGCTGTAGGGGATTGGACTCATGTTCTCGTGCTTACTGTACAAGCCTTGTCCTGACTGAACCATTTTAACCTGTAGAGTGAGTGTGGAAGGAGAGAAACCATAGCACGAAGTTATAACCTGACAACTGGGTCTGAAGTAGGATCCTCAACGTATTACCATTTATCATAGAGAAGGACATTCTTGGGATAGGACTGTCAAAGTGAAAGCTGAGTGACTTCCTTTCAGTTCAGCACAGCAGGGAGTCTGTGTGACCCTCATATTGGGTGACGTAATATCCGTCTTGTTGGCTGGGGAAATGGCTCAGGGGTAAAGAGTGCTAGCTGCTTATAGTATATACTCACATCCGGTGGCTCACGGGTGGTTTTTTTTTTTTTTTTAACTCCAGCTCCAGATCGTACACCCTCTTCTGTCTTCTGTGGACATGCTCAAACAGACACAGACAGACAGACAGACAGATGCAGACACAGACACACACAAATAATAAAAATAAATCTTTAAAAACCCAGCAACCTGTCTTTCACCACTTGGCTATAATGTTGCCTTTAGGAATTGTATGTGTATCTGCTCCATCTTATCTGTACCATTGTGTGTGTGTGTGTGTGTGTGTGTGTGTGTGTGTGTGTGTGTGTGTGTGCGTGTGTGTAGACATGTCTGCATGTGCACGTGGCTGTGCTTGCATGCCATAGGTTGGTGCTGGCTGTCTTCTGAAGTAATTTCCCACCTTCAATTCCTGAGATAGACTCTCACTGAAGCTATAACACTCTGCTCCTGTTAGGTGCAGTGGGCAACCTCCAGGAATTCTCTTGACTCTGTTTCCCAAGCGCTGAGAGTCCAGGCAATCAGTGCTGCACCTGGCTTTTACATGTGGGCTCCAGGCTAGATCACAGGTCCCTGTGTTCACAAGCATTCCCAAGCGGAGCCATCTCACCAGGCCTTCTGAAGACTTTAACCCTGGACTTGAAATGTTTTCCTTCCGTCCTTGCTTGTCCAAGGCCCCAGTGTAGACCTCTGCCCTCACATAACTTATTTACCTGACCCCACTCAATCGTGGCCGCTGATGGACAACTTCAATTGGTCAGTTTCCTTTTCCTATTGTTTGTTTGTTTTTGTTTTTTCTTAGACAGGGTTTCTCTGTGTAACAGCCCTGGCTGTCCTGGAACTCCGCTCTGTAGACCAGGCTGGCCTTGAACTCACAGAGATCTGCCTGCCTGGGATTAAAGGTGTGCACCACCACCACCCGGCCCCTTTTCCTGTTGTTGTGGTGGTGCTGGTGCTCAAGATCTATTGAGGACTTCCCGTGTCCTCGACAGACACTTTTCCCACTGAGGTCCAAGCTAGCTCTTTGGTTCCAGTCTTAGCATGTGTGGCTGTAATATAAGTAGGATGTATTTCGTTATGACCAGTTTTCGCCATCCTGTGAGAGAGGCTTCTTATTTTGACTTCATGATTTTCCCCTTGGTGGCACAAATCGCTAATAACCTTTAGGCAAAATACCTAAAATTCCAGCCTGAGTCACACATATCCAATTACTCTCTTGTGGACACCAGAAATATAAATCATTATTTCAAGACAGGGCAGGGGTGTTTTAAATTTAGAAAAATTCATTTCCACCCTAATCCTCCTTGTAAATGGCCTGGTCCTTCTTTATTTTCAGGTTTTCATTTCTCCAGAGCCAAGGCTTTATTTTGTGGGTAAGAGTTCACATTGGAGTTAATAAAAACCGGTACTCTTCACAGTGCTAGAACTTAGTCAGACAAATTCGCCGGCCTTCCAGGAAAAAAAAAAAAAAAGTAGTAAGTTTTAGAACGTTACTGAAAGGAACAGTTACTAATTGAGCATTTCCTGGCCCAGTGTTCAGGAATCTTGGAAAGACGAGTGTTCTTCTACTGTGGTATTTATCTAGAGCCTGGCTGGAGAGACTAGAAGATTCTGCTGAAGCTGGAGGGTAGAGCTGGGCCTTTGTAGGTATGTGCTGTTATAATTCACTTTCACATTCTTCCAGTTCCCACCAGGTGAGTACAAACATCGACTCTGCACTAAATCACCACTGTACTGTGGAAGTCATGTTCCGCGGCAGCCTGAAAGCAGGACAGTTTCCTCTGTCCTAATTGTAAGTTAATATTTGAAAATCATTTTTATCATTGGCTAGCAGTTAAACATAACTGTGTGAAGCTTTCCTTCTGGGCTGGAGAGATGGCTATGTGGTTAAGAGCACACACTGCTCCTCAGAGGACCTATTCCCAGCACCCATATTGGGTGGATCACAACTTGTAGTTCTAAGAGACCTAATGCTCTCTTCTGGCTTCCATGGGCACCAGCACACACACATGCACGTTAACACATACGCATAAATAATAAAAACTTAGTTTTTTAAAGATGTTTTTAATTGAAATAGAATGATGCTACTTTTTCCCGTTTTGTCTCCTCAGTCTCTTCCAGTTACACTCCCTTGAACCTTTCTTACATTACCCCACTCTCAAGTGGATAGCCTCTTTCTCTTCATTATTGTTACATACTTATATATGCATATATTGATGTGTATACACAAATATACACACAAGCTGGTCAGTCCGTTTTTTTTGTTTGTGTGTACATGGTTTCAGGGCTGATCACTCTGCATTGGACAACCAATAAGGGAGCTCATCTCTGGGAGAGGCTAATTCTCCTTCTAGCAATCATTACTTGCCTATAGTTTTTTGTTGAGAGATGAGAACCCACAAAAATTTTGCTCCTCCATATTAACGTGCTCATTGATATCTGGTCTTGTTTATGCAGCCATTTCTAGGAGAGACTGTCTCACAGCAGACTTTCTGGTATATTCTGGCTCTTAAAATCTTTCCGCCCCCTCTTCCACAATGTTCTCTGAGCTGTCGATGCAGGAACAGTGATGAAGATGTATCTTTTGGGACTGGGTTCCTCATGATCTGTTGATCTCTGCATTGTGTCTAGTTGTGATTTTCTGTTATGGTGTCCATTTGCTGTAAAAAGGGACTTCTTTGAAGAGGGGTGGTGGCTACAGTTATCTGTGGATGTAAGCATAAGATTTAGAATGTAGTAAGGAATAATTTCTTTTTTAAATCTTGCCTTTGTCTTGTCATGGTGATGAAGACTATGAGGTAAACAGTGTAGATTATTTTTCCTAGAAAATGTAGCACAGATTGTTAGAAGGTCTTATTAATAAAAACAAACCTGGAACCAGGTATTGGGGTGAACAATGAATGATCAGAGAAACAGAACAAGCCACAGCTAACCTCACCTAGCCAATTCCTCAGCTGATCTTGTCTCCTGAAACTGGAAGCCTCTGTGTCCTCATCCAAATGAGGATGTCAGCTGAACTGCTGCTAAAAGCCTAAAAGCTTAACAAACTTAGTTCCTGGTCCTCACACCTTATATACCTTTCTACTTCCTGCCATCACTTCCTGGGATTCAAGGTGTGTGTCACCATGCCTGGCTGTTTCCAGTGTGGCTTTGAACTCACAGAGATCCAGATGGATCTCTGCCTCTAGAATGCTAGGAATAAAGGCGTGTGTGTCACCATTTTCTGGCCTCTATGTCTATCTAGTGGCTGTTCTGTTCTCTGACCCCAGATAAGTTTATTAGGGTTCACAATATATTGGGGGACACAATATCACCACAAGAAAACATTGCTAGATTTTAGAGTATGTTATTTAACTGGGGCTATTGTCAGAGGCAGGTATCCTAATATTTTCATAGAGAAGATGTGAGTTAAGCTTTGGAGGCAATAGTTGATTGGGTTCTCAGCAAGAGACACATGGAGGGAGGTCAGCTAGGGAGGTCTGGGAAGATTCAGGTGTGGGAGGCCAGCTCCCTCCTTTTACAGAGTTCCTATGAGGAGGAGAGAGGCAAAAGGAATTGTAGATAGAAAGATAGCGGAGATGAGACAGACAGAAACACAGTTTAGCTTCAGGAGGACCTGGATCAAAATCTACCAGCCCCTTCTGTCTCTTCAAAGGGGTTTTTTATAACAATGCTGAGGGGCGGGTAAAAGACCTCCCCCTTGCTAGATCAAAGCACACTGCACAGCCAAGTGTAGACCCTTCCACATACCTGGTAACACGCCTGTGGTCACGTCACCCCATTATGCAAACCTGCTGTGTGAAGCAAGCTCAGATCTCACCGGGAAACCTCTGTGAGTGCCCACATTCGGGTAACTAGATAACATAGCCAAGCTTTTATGTAAGTATGTGTGTTTACGTATGAATGCACATGCGTGTATGTGTGTTTAAATGTAAATGCCCATATGCGTTCAAGTGTGCATGTATGCATGCATAGGGTGGAGGCCAGAGGTCAAAGATGGATGTTGGGTATCTTCCTCTATCATTTTCCAATTTGTATTTTTGAGACAGGGTCTCTTAATAGCTCAGAGTTTACCAATTCAGATAGGCTAGCTGGCCAGTGAGCCCCAGCGGCGATCTGTCTGTCTCCATCTCTCTGGCACCGAGTTTACCTTTGTGTCCCACCACCCTGAGCTTTTTACATAGGTTCTGAGATCTAACTCCAGTCCTCAGGCTTGAAACACTTGGCTGACTGAGCCATCTTCCCAGCCTCCTTCCTGGGATGTCGATAATCAGATTTAATATAAAGGTTGTCTGACACGTCTGAGCAAATGACATCTTTTAGTAAGCACATACAGCTAGGCGCATACACTCCATAGTGGGCTGGGGACCATGCGCTACAGACAGAGAAGTATTGGCAGCCTCTGCTGCCGGGTAGTGAGGAGAGCGTTTGGAATTGCTGCACTGAAGTCTGTGTGTTGACAGACAAACCACAAAAGGTTCACAGATTCAGGCTGTCTGGAGGATTCCTGCTTCTCATCTGAGCAATCCAAGGAGACAAGTGTGCCAACATCTTTATGCAAACTTCCCCATGGGATTGTAGAGACCTGAGGCTACCCCAAAGTTAGAATGGAAAAACGTCCCGCATACCTCCCCATGAGAATAGGAAATGCTAGAGTTGTCTGAATTAATGTGTAGCCAAAGCCTGGCATGTGGGTGTATGATTGCCTGTGCATGCATGTGTGGGCCAGAGATTAACATCATGTATCTTTCTCCATCAGGCTCCATCTTATTTATTAATAATTCATGTATTTATTCATGTACTCATTTTTTGAGGCACTGTCTCACTGACGAGGAAACCCAGGGATCTTCCTAGCTCGGCCTTACCAGTCCTAGGACTACAAGTTTACATTCGCTGTGCCTGGCTTTTAAGTGTGAGGGCTAGGGATCTGAACTCACATCCTTTTGCTTATGTAGGAAGCACTTTAACCATTGTGCCATTTCGTTGGTCCAGATGACTCGATCCTTGAATGTCCATTTTGTAAACCTTGTCCAACAACCTCACTGTTTGTGACATGACATACTATGGTGTTTGGAGATGTTTTCCTAAATGGAAGTAAGGGTTGCCATGGAGTACCATGGCCTCCTGCCATTTCTGTGTCTGACAGTGTTGGCAAAACCCAAACTCTTTGATGTCAACTTCAAGCCCTCATAGCATGACCCACATGTACCATTTTTACTCATTAACTGTGATGAGCCTGTCATTAATTTATATAAGCCATTTAGATCTGTTTCTGTCTCTAGCTTCTCCTGCCTCTGGTTGGATAATAAGCTCCATCAACTTAATCCTTCTCTGTGGGGTAGAGCGTCCTTGTGCTTGTTCTAAATACAGGCAAGCTAGATGCTCTGACCCCTAATTAGACATGTTTGAGTATACCGAGTAATCCCACATCTACCTACTCATATTTACAGTGATGGATGCCACTCACTTCACTTCTTAAGAATAGAAGAGACACAGGAACAGCACTGGACTCACTCACGTTTCCTTGATTTTAATCTTAATCTTTTTTTTTTTTTTTGACAAGTTTCTCTGTGTAGTTTTGGTGCCTATCCTGGATCTTTATTTTTAATCTTTGAAAGCTCTGTGTACATTTAGAATTAGTATGAAAATTTAGTCTTTTTCAAATTACATTTATTTATTTTGTGGTTTTTTTTTGTGTGTGTGTGTGTGTGTGTGTGTGTGTGTGTGTGTGCACAATGTGCAAGAGCCACAGTATATTAGTGGAGGTCTGAGGACAACTTAAAGTGGTAGATTTTCTCCTTCCACTGTGTGGACCCCAGGGATCCCCAGGTTATGAGGATTGGTGGCCTGTGCCTTTACCCACTGAGCCCTGTCACCGGCCATTGCCCAGTCTTGAGTCTGCCACTTTGTAAGAACTGAGAAATCATTTGTTCACTGGACCCTGCAGGAAGAGAGAAAAGAAAAGGCAGAAATTAGAAAATTAAGTTCTGATCCTTTGAGTTTTTGGACATCTGAGGATGTGTAAACTCCGGGCCATACATTGGAAGTTTACAATAATAAACCGTCAAGGTGCCGTTAAAAATTGTGCTTGATAATTTAGTGAAACCAGAGGGAGTTTTGTAAGTAAAAACAGTGAGTGAGCCATGCTAAAGTGTGCTGCTGCACTCTTATTGCTGCGTGGGGAAAACAATCTCTGTTTAATTAATTTTTTGAAAAATCTGATTTGATTTTGCTATGATGAGGGTAGAACCTGGGGCATTGTGCATGCTAGGCAAGTGCTCTACCACTGAGATATGTCTCCAGCCCAGAGCGCTTTTTCATTCTATTAGAGTTTTTATACAGGTAGGTGTTGCACACTGAACATAATTCCCTCTTGTCTTGTTCCTCCCAACCTCACCTTTCACTCCCCTCCTTCTCCCGAGTGCCCCTTGTTTCCTTAGACAATTTTACCTCCATTTTTATTTAATATATACACACATCTGATTTATTTGAGTTTATAAAATGTGGAAAACACAAAGAAGAAAGACATGAAATATTTATCTACCTTAGACTGGCTTAATTTACTTAAAATGCTGATTTTTGTTTTTATTCATTTTCCCTGAGGTGACAGAACTTCATTCTTCATAGTTGAAAACAATCTGTTGTGTATATAAACCACCCTTTATTTATCTAGTCCTTTGTTGCTGGACACCTAGTTTGGTTCCATAGCTTGGCTGTTGGGAACAGTGCTGCAGTAAACACCAATGTGCATGGATCTCTGTGTTGTGTTGTTTTAGGGGCCCATGGAGAAGTGTTCAGGAGATTGTGGCTGGGTCATGTGGAAGATCTGTTTCTAATTCCAGAGACATCCATGTTGATTTGCTAATTTCCACAGAAAACCTATTTTATTATTTTTTTTTTAAAGAAAAATCTCTTCTCCATCCTCTAGCTGGTCACTCTTACCCATGTTCATGACTGCACATGGTATCACCTGATCCTGTTTTTCATGACATCCTCCTCTTTATTCCTCCCCACCATGATGCACATGTGAGCATCCAGAGCTCCTTTCTGGTTGTGTTGTGTATCTGTCTTAGTTACTTTTCTATTGCTGTGATAAGACACCATGACCTAGGCAACTAATAGAAGGAACAGTGTATTGAGGGTTTACTGTTTCAGAGGGTGAGTCTATACACAACATGGTGGAGAGCATGGGGGCAAGCAGGCAGGCATGGTGCTGGAGCAGTAGCTGAGAGCCTGTATCTGATCTACAAGCAGAGGACACAGAGACAGAGACAGAGCTAACCAGGAATGGTGTGGCCTTTTGAACTGTCAAAGCTACCCTCAATGACGTATCTTCTGCAATAAGGTCACACCTCCTAATTCTTCTCAAACAGTTCCACCAACTGGCCATCCATCAATTATTCAAACATATGTGGGGGGCGGACATTCTCAATTAAATCAACACAGTGTCTATGGACGGGTCAACATCAAGTGTCTTTCTCAGTTAATCTCCACTTTAGTTTTTTAGATATCGTCTTTCACTGAACCTGAAACTCACCAATTCGACTCGACTGATCAGCAGGGCCCAGTGCCCTCCTGTCTTACCTTCCCAGGTACATGCAGTTGCATCTAGCTCTTTCTATGCAGTGCAGGGGGATCAGACTTGGGACTTCATGATTTTAGGGCAAGTGTTTTACCAACTGAGCCCTGTCTGCAGCCTCACAACCAGCAGTTCTTAAGATGTTCATTTCTCTGAGTCATAGAGCGTTCACTATGGACAGGCGTTTCAGACAACATGCAATGTGAAGGAGAAATGAGCCTTTGGTTTAGGATTTTCCAAGCAGGAGATTGTTAATCATCATAGTGAAATTAGCCTTTCCTGCCATTAGGCTGACCCAGCATAAAGGCAGAACAAATTCTCTGGATACCTAGAATTCACTTATTTATTTCACATTATAGAGAGGTTCTCTGGTGTCTTGCAGGCTTAGTTCTTTGCCTTACTTTTTTTTTAATTAAATTTTTAAATTTTATTTTACATACCAACCAGTTTCCCCTTCCTCCTCTCCTCCCGTTCTCTCTTCCCACCTCCTTTCTACCCTCATCTACTCCTCAGAAAGGCCAAGGCATCCCACGGGATTCAGCAAAGCATTCTTTGCCTTATCTTCTTTCAGTATCTCCTGAGGGCGACTGTTAAGAATTTTATTCTTCTCATAGGAAATTCTGAGAGGTATCCTCTTTTATTTTCTGTGAGTGCGGTGTGTGTGCACGTGTCTGTGCATTTCCCCATGTGTGTGGGTGCATGGGTGCGTGTGTGTGCACTTGTGTGGAGTCTTAACGCTGACAACACAAGTCTTTCCCCATAGCCCACTGAGGCACCTCCTCTCAGCTGACTCCAGAGGTCACCCATGTGGCTGGTCCCCCTAACCAGCTTGCTCCGGGGATCCCTTGTGTTGTGCCTTCCCAGCACCAGAATTACAGGCGAGCTGTCACACCCAGCCGATGTTTCTGTGGATGCGGGGAGTTGGGCCCACCTCCCCGGCCTCAGGAAGCACACTCCTGACATTGTGAAGATTCGCTGTCACTGTTCAGAGAGTAATTCTGTGATTTTAAGGTTCTGGACATTTGCTTGTGGTTAGATTCATAATTCATAAAGCAGATTCAGAAAATTCACATTTACATTTTGAGAAAATACAATCTTGCATTCCCAGCAGAAAATGTAATAGTATATAAATACCTATGATGTTAAAAAAGTGACAGCAGCTATCAGTCCTGTCACTGGGCAGTGCTGTCCCAGAAGGCTTCAAGTTGTGGATGGACTGTGTGCAATGAATCTTTGCAATAGCGTGTTTGGGGTATTCATTTGCTGATATTTATAATAGCTTACACAGGGGGCAATGAACACGCTCTTTTAATTATCTGGAAATAATCTTGGTGTAGTTATAGCTGGCCATCAAGAACTAATTTAGGTTTAATTTTAAAAGTTAATCAGCTAAAATTGTGCCCATTCCTACTATTAAACACGGAGTGTCTCTGACAGGAGTAGTTGTGTGTGCTTCGGGACAGCGGGTGAGAAACCCAGAGCCTGTTGACTCCATAGCGTGCCTTTGCTACTGAGTTCTGCCAGAGAGACTGAAACTACAGTCCTTACGGATGGACTGTCTCTTCTCTCAAATGACTGGTATCACAAGTGCTTTGGTTGTGTAACTCTTTCAGATTTTGGAACATTAATGTCTATAAAATAAGATCCCTTGGGGATAGGGTCTGAGTGTAGATACAAAGTTCATGTCTGTTTCAAATGCGGCTTTTATAGGCATCGCCTGGGCACACTTTTAATACCTTTGTGTGTGTACATGCGTGTTCCTGGGTGCCTGGGTGTGCACATTCATGTGTGTACTTGGACATATGGAGGTCAGAGGACAACCTTATGTGTCATTTCTCAGGTGCTTGCCAATGTATTTTTTTTTTTTTGAGACAGTCTCTCACTGGCCAGTTGGCACCAAGCTCCCGGGGTCCTCTGGTCTCTGCCTTCTCTGTACTGGGATTTCAAGCCTGTGCCCCCTCACATGGCTTTCTGCATAGGTTCGGGGCTATGATTCAGACCCTTCCGCTTGCCCAGAAGGCGCTTCACCAACCAGCTGTTTCCCCAGCCCTCATCCTATACCTCTACAGCACCTGTGTTTTGACTGACTCACTAAATGAAGTCAAGTCCAGAACTTCACGCTTTGGTATCCCCACCACCAACTGGCATTCAGGAAGTTTCAGACTATAGAGAATTCTAGATATCGGGATTAGGGAAGCTCCAATTGCAACAGGGTTTCAGAAGTACGCATTTGGTGATATTTATAATAGCTTATATGAGGGCAATAGTTTTTAGAGTTGTGGCTAGCAAATCTTTTCTGGTGGGCTCCACATAGCAAATATTTTGGCCTTACAAGCTGTACCCATGTGATGACTCGTCATGACTACCAGCTTGGCAATCATACCCTACCCTAAAAGCAGCCACAGATAATCTGTAAGAAAGCAGGTGTAATAAATCAATTAAACGAATAAATCATTATTACAAAGACAGGCTAAATGTTGTTTGTTTGGTCTCTTTTTTTTCTTCATTAAATGATGTAGCTATTAAATGTGTATGTGCACAGTGTGTGCACAGTGTGTGCACAGTGTGTGCACAGATGCCAGAGGAGGCCAGAAGAGGGTGCTGGGTCTTCTGATGTAAGTGCTGGGGAGAGAACCCTGGTCCACTGCAGGAGCAGCAAGTGCTCTCAACCACTGAGCCATCTCCTCAGTCCCTTAGACAGGTAACATGTGCCCTCTAAGTGCCAGTCTTGGATCTAGAGTAAGATAATAAGAAACGACCAAGCAGAACTGGCCCTTCTCATGTTAGTCCATAAGCTCTAAGTACCAAATTTGAAGTAGAGAAGAAGGAACATCATGCATCTGACCCTTGTGTCTAAGACATCTTTCAGCTGCCCTGCCAGGCTCTAGGGCAGAACTGCTTGCCTGGTCCAGGGACTCCAGCCCAGCAAAGTAGACAAGGAAACCTATGGCAATACTCAGTTCCATCTGAATGCACTTCTGTTGGCCCTGCTTTTTATTAGGTGAGCCTATTTTCAACTTTGTGGGCATGTGCACATTCATGGGGAGGCTGAAGGACTATTTAAGGTGTTCCTTAGGCATTTTTTTTTTTTTTTTGAGATGGGGCCTCTTATTGGCCTGGTGCTTACTGGATAATTGAGACTGGCTGTCCAGGGACCTCCTGGTCCCTCTTTGTCTCCCTAGCTCTGGGCTTAAAGCACACACCGCAGTGTCCAGCTTTTTGTATAATTTCTTGCAGTCAGACCCTAGTCTTCCTGCTTGAGTGGCAAGCACTTCATTAACTGAGCCTTCTACACAGCTCCATTGTCTCTCCATGTAAAGCAAATGGGAATCCATCTAGAAGATAGTTTCTAGAGTCCTTTTGCCCTCCATATTTATTCTTAGATAAGTTGGAACATGTAGTAAGATGTAGTGGGTAGCCATTCCAGCTTTGATCTGGAAGTTCCAACCTCCACTGAGACTTTGGCAACTGTCACGCCTACAAGGCGGGGCCAAGGGAGGCGCCTGGAGACCTGAGATCTGGATGGGCAGGGCACTCACTCGGTTCCAGGACCCTGGATGGTGAAGGTGGGCCAAGCGGAGCTCCAGAGAACACCGCTGGACTGTGATATACCTTCCCCAGACCCCTCGACCTACCTATCCCTTAACTTGTAAGTTACGCCATTAAATAAATCTCCTTTTAACTACGTGGAGTGGCCTTAATAATTTCACCAATGTATTTTATCATATCTGCAGCCCGCATCTCCTCTCCAACCCCTCCCAGATCCCCCACCCTGTCTTCCTCCCAACTTCATGTCCGCTTTGTTTTACCCACTCAGTCAAATATGGGCTGCCACTGGGTGCATGGGTATAAGGCCATTGACCAGATCATGGGCAGCCTACCAGAGACCACACCCCTGAAGGAAACTGGCTCTGCCTCCACAGTAGCCATCAGTCACCCGTAGCTCATCTTCCGCTCTTGGATCCATGCTGGAACGTTGACTGGCTTGATCTTGTACAAGTCTTGTGCAGATATGTGACCGTATCTGTTGTGAGTATCCAGGAAAGTGTTCACAGCAGTCCTACCTAACATCTGGCTCTTACCATCTTTCCACTCCTCTCCCTTTTCCATGATATTCCGTGTTTGTGTGTGTGTGTGTGTGTGTGTGTGTGTGTGTGTTTCAGATGTTTTATTTAGGGTTGAACACATCACTGTTACTTATTTTCTATGCTTTGAATAGTTATGAGTCTTTGTATTATCTGCCATCTATTGTATGAGTGTGGATGGTAGTACTAATCTGAGGGTGTAATGATGAGTATTTAGAAGGTAGTCTAATATTATATCCATTTAGGAAAATAATAGACACATCTTTTCCTCTAAGGCCTATGATTCACCCAGCCATCAGTTTACAGAACCAGGCTGGTTCTGTCCTGTGGATCAGATCTTAAATCCAATAAAAAATTGGATGGTTACTTCTGCATATCATATTCTTTCCCAGAATCAAATTAAAAAATTAAAGTTCTAAACCTTTGTTGTTGGGTAAAAATGACAAGAGGAGTAAGATCTGTGTGACACTCTTTCAGAGAGTGAAAACAGGTCCACATTTGTTATTTTCATAAGGCTGTGTGTGTTCTACAGGCGGGTGGAAGACTCCGAATGTTCCACCCATGCTAGGGTAGAGGTATGACTCCTAAACTCCATAAGTACAAGTTTAATTTAAATATATCCCACCACCCTAAAATGGTGGCCATTTAAGACAAGGTGTGGATACTAATCTGAGTCCTAATTTTGATGGATTTGGGTAAAAATAAAAGCATGAGGATGCATGGGGGGAGTTTTCTTGTTCTCTATGCTAAGGTTATTCCTGTTTACAGAGATGGGAAAATGTGTGTTTAAATATATATATTCCATCTGGTTATATACATATAAATTTCATCTGAAGGGATCTGAATGTGCGCAGCATAAAGTCCAGAAGGTATTTCTTTTCCTTTCCTTTCTATTGTATATGAAACACTCTGAGAGCAACTTAGGGCAAGGAAGGGTTAATTTGGCTTACACTTCCAGTTCACAGTCTGTCACTGAGGGGAGTGGGGAGAGAACTTGAAGCACAAACACTGCTTGCTGGTTCTTCCAGAGGTTCCTGCTTAGCTAGCTTTAATGATGCCGCCCACAGTGGCCTGGACGCTCCTACTTCAAATAATGATTAAGACAAACTCCCCTAGACATACATACAGACAAACCTGATAAAGACATTTGCTGCCCCCAAAAAATGTTGAAAAAAGGGGCTGGGTGGTGGTGGCACACACCTTTAATCCCAGCACTTGGGAGGCAGAGCCAGGCGGATCTCTGTGAGTTCCAGGAAAGGTGCAAAGCTACACAGAGAAACCCTGTCTCAAAAAACCTAAATAAATAAATAAATAAATAAATAAATAAATAAATAAATAAATAAATAAATAAATAAATAATAAAACAAACAATCAAAAAAAGACAGTTGCACATGATGTGATTCCAGGCTCATCAAGTTGACAGTTTAAGCTAAGGATGATCATAATGTTATTGAAAACTGAGGTCATGAAAATGTTTTGCTTAGGGACTGTAAGCTTCTGATTTAATAACCTGACATAACACCTGTCATACTATTTGATTGATAAATGACGGTTGGGCTTGGCATATGTTAGTAAAGTGCTTGTCTGCACAAGCATGAGGACCTGAGTGTGATCCTTCCAGAATCCACACATGCAAGCCAAACTGGTGGCTTTAATCTCAGCCCTGGGAGGCAGAGGCGGGAAGGTCCATGGGGCTAACCTCCTTGGTGAGCTGCAGTTCAGTGAGAGACCTATCCCCAAAGTAAGGTGAAGAAAACACTGGACATTAACCTCTGGCCCCACATAGATGCACATCTATCCCATCCACCATGTAAACACACACGCGCGCACAGACATGCACCCACACACACATGCACACATATGCACGCGCGCGCACACACACACACACACGCACATGCACACATACACACACACGCACATGCACAAATGATGGCCAAAATAATACCGATAAACAGACACTATATTTAAGAATTAGTAACGGCGCTGGAGAGTCTGCTCAGTGGTTACAGTTAAGAGCACTTGTTATCTTGCTGAGGACCCAGGTTTTGTTCTCAGCACCCCAGGTGGTGACTCACAACCATCCATAATTCAAGTTATTGGGGGTCCTCTTCTGACTCCTTGGGCACCAGGCATGTGCATGGTACCCATACATACATATATACATATTCATATACATACATATATATATATATATATATATATATGTTCAGGTAAAACACTCATACACATAAAAATAATTTAGAAGAATTAAGAATGTTACCAAACTCCATGAGGACGATAAGGCCTGGGAGGAAAACTAATTAATTGCATCGTATTTCTAATTTTCTTCTAAACAATAAAATTCTAAGCCAGTGGTCTGCCCAGCTGAGGCTGCAGCATGTGGGGAGCTGAGTGGAATCTTGCTCTCAGCTGTGCTGAAGGCAGAAGGCCTGAATCACAGCTACAGACTCTTAGTTACCCACAAAATCGCATTTCCTAGGAAAGACTAGCCATGATGAAACAAAGATGCCAATAATCACCAAGTGGCACATTAGACAGCCACATGGGGGATCCCCACGTTAATAATCCACTTGGCACTTGCTGTGTGTGTGTGGGGGGGTCTCTCTTCCACTGTATCTACAAACGCTTGCAGTGGGAGGGGGCTCTCTTCCACTGCATCTGCAGACGCTTGCTGTGGGAGGGGGCTCTCTTCCACTGCATCTGCAAACACTTGCTGTGGGAGGGGGCTGTCTTCCACTGCATCTGCAAACGCTTGCTGTGGGAGGGGGCTCTCTTCCACTGCATCTGCAGATGCTTGCTCAATGTCCCCGTGGTTAGGACCGAAGAGAAGCTGCTCAGCAAAGATTCCCAAGTGGGTGTTCCTTTGCCATCTGATATTTATAGATGAACTGCAAAGTCAGAATAGAAGAGAATTCCTGGAAAGCAAAGGTGAGCTTATTCTGTCTGAATATTAGTGCCTAATCAACAGCTTGAGTGGAAACAGCATGTACACAACATTTGAGTCTAGACGTAATTTTCTGATTTGATTTTAGAGGTTTACAGTGACCTATGAAGGTTTGCTTCTTACCTCTTTTTTGCATTTGTATATTTATTTATTTTCCATGTATGTGTTTGAGTACACACATGGCATGGCCCATGTGTGGATGTCAGAGGAAAACTTGTGGGACTCTCTTTTGCAGTGCGGGTCCTGGGGATTGAACTCAGGTCATCATGCTTTCCAGCAAGCTCTTTTACATACCGAGCCATCTAGCTTGACCTTCTTACCCTATTTGTTAAGAGGATTTTTTTTTTCAGGGATAACTCTAGCTTGATATCTTGGTTCCTGTTTCTGAGTTTTGTTGATATTTTGAATGACTTTCTTGGTTTGCTAAGTGGTTCTGTAAGTAGCCATTTGTTAGAGAGTTTCTTGAGCAACCAAAGGATGGCAGAATTCAGCTAGTGGTTTCATGCGCATCTTTGTTTCTAATGTGTCTTGAGAAGAAAGGAATAACTTTTAAAAAAGATATATCTTATTTTTAATTATGTATATGCATGTCTCTGTGCATGCAGGCATGTGAATGCAGTTTTCATGGGAAGCAGAAGAAGGCGTTGGATCCCCTCAAGCTGGAGTGACAGATGCTTGTGAGGCATCTGATGTGGGTGCTGGGAACTGAACTCAGGTCCTCTGGAAGAGCAGCAATCGGTCTTAGCTTCACTGACTTCTCTCCAGTTCCAAGAACCACTTTTCACTAGGTTGTCCATGAAGATGCTTATTCTTTTATTTTTATTTTCTTTATTTCTGTGTGTGTGTGTGTGTGTGTGTGTGTGTGTGTGTGTGTGTGTGAGAGAGAGGGAGGGGGGTTGTACAAGTGTATGTGAGAGACCTGACTCAAAAACTAAGGTCGAGAGAAGTAGAACCACATTAATATATACATATATATATATATATATATATATATATATATATATATAGCCAACTCTTATCTTCTTGCATTTTCATTTGTGTGTTAAATTTTCTTCAATATTTCATATGTCTATGAGAGAACGATTGGCTTTGTCATTTGACTTAATCATCATGGCCTGTTTTCCCAATGGCTTGATTAACAGGAACCGAATGTGTGCTCCTGGGTTGAAGCCCACTTGACGGCCGTGTGGTTGACATGCAGCTACTCCGTTCTGTTCTTAGTTTCACACGGATGCCAATCTGTAATTGTCTTTCCAAAATGTTGGGTCCAATTGTGACTTAGACTTGATTAATAAAAGAAATAGGTACAGGAGCTGGG
This sequence comes from Peromyscus eremicus, assembly GCF_949786415.1. Taxonomy (NCBI): domain Eukaryota; kingdom Metazoa; phylum Chordata; class Mammalia; order Rodentia; family Cricetidae; genus Peromyscus; species Peromyscus eremicus. The sequence goes on from NC_081431.1 coordinate 65,865,647, forward strand.
GAAATGGCTCCCGTGGCTGAGGTCGCTGGCTGCCCTTGCTGAGGATGCAAATTTGATCCTCAACACCCACCGAGTGGCTTGTAACTGTCTGTGACTTCAGTTCCTGGAGATCTATGCCCTCTTCTGGCCTCCTCCGGTACTAGACATGCATGTGGTATACATACACAAGTGCAGACAAATACTTGTGCACATTAAATAAAAGTACACGCTAAAGTAAGTAGAATCTTTTCCTTCTTTCCCATGCTTAGGAACAGGTGAGAAACCTTGGAAGTGGCCTTCTTAGGCAGGTTAGGGGTGCCTGGGTCTAGAGCTATTTTAAGGGCTAGCCCATACAGTTACTTTCTCCAGCCCATACAGTTACTCTCCATAAATAATTTGAGAAGATTTCATTCAGGGGCAGGAAGAACATGCTTACCCAGGGGCTGTGCTCTTACATCAGTAACTCAATCTATTTAATTCTTGAAGATTCTGTGCTCACAAAATGGGTCTCATTACATTGTCATCTTAGGATAATGCTCAGCACCTGTTTTTAGATTTATTGTCATAAGGTTGTTCCTTGGGAAATTGTTTTAATATTTTTAAAACTCCATTATAGCTTTAATTTTGTAGTCTTCTTCTATTCCTTGCATATTGATTTCACTTAGTAAAATTTATTTAACTAGATGTGTTTGATCGATCCTGAATCAGTGCCTTGTGTTCTTCTTTATTAGGCTGACTTTTTTCTTTTTTCCGTGTTAAAGTGTTCTCTGTAGAAATTTGCCATGAGCTTTAAGCATGCATAGGCACAGAATATACATCAAAATTATTAATTTTCCTCAGTATCAACTGTAGTTCCACGTAAAAATTTAGTATTTTAAGACAGATTGTTTAAATTTTTTTAACTCCCTTATAAGTAGTTATTGATTCTTTTTTACTAGTAGATTTTTTCTCAGGTTTTATTGAGAAAATTCTCAAGTGTACAGAATAATTGGACAACCAGAGTAATAGGATGATGTTGTTCTTCCCATGACTTAAAATCAACAAATGTTTAACATTTATTCATAAATACATTGTTGTGAATTACATGATTCCATTGGTGTATGTACACATGGGTTGAATACCATGCCATGTGTGATGTATAGATTTATCACATCCTATCAAAATTTTCAAGAGAAAACATTCTCCAAGTTAACATTTTTGATTGACATACATTTTCCAAAATGAGTAGTAGACACAATTACATATGTGCTTGGAAGATAAGGGCCATTTAATGGATAATCATAATATTTTTATTCTTTAGTAAAATAAAAACTTCATGTCATACAGCCCTAGCCTTATTTAGAACTGCTAATTCCTCCCAAAATGTATTTCATAGCGGTCTATTTTTCAGGAAGTCCCGCTCCCTGTAGTTGCACTTGGTTACAGCACATCCCTCCATCTACTTAGATGCATCTGCCTGTTTCCCCTACAGACACTGAGTTGACAAGTGCTTGGATATTCTGAGTCCTGTTCATGCCTCTGCTTTGTGTCTGCCATCTTTCCTCTGCTTCTCCATGTGCTCCCTTCTCTGTAGGAAAAAAAGGAGTGCAAAAGCCCTGCTTAGAGAAATTAAATGTTGTTTTGCCTGGCCTGCCTCCCTCCCTCCCTCCCTCCTTCCCTCCCTCCCCTTTTGTATGTATATATGTGCATGGATGTTTGGCAAGGCCCATCTGTAGGTCAGAGGCCAGCTTCCAGGAGTCAGTTCTCTTCTTCTGTCACAGGTTTCAGAGATCAAACTCAGGTCCTCAGTTTTGGTAGCAAGTGCCTTCACCCAGTGACTCATCTTGCTGACTCTTAAACATGGTTCTCCCCTCAAAATTAGAATAGGTTTTGCTATGTACTTCTTTTTTTTTTTTTTGGTTTTTATGTTTTGTTTTGTTTTTTCGAGACAGGGTTTCTCTGTGTAGCTTTGCGCCTTTCCTAGATCTCGCTCTGTATACCAGGCTGGCCTCGAACTCACAGAGATCCGCCTGCCTCTGCCTCCCGAGTGCTGGGATTAAAGGTGTGCGCCACCACCGCCCGGCTGCTATGTACTTCTTATATCCATCTTACACAGCAGGTAAGGTTCCTTCCTTGTCTAGTGTAACCAATTCCCTTGCAATTTACAAAAATGATGAGGTGCTGATGGTGGTGGGATTGGAACAGTGTACCTGTCAGTGTTTTACTTAATGGCTTTTGCATGTGTTGATTTGGATCAGTAATTTCTCTGAGGGCACAGCATAGTGATGCTCCTAAGCTGTTCCCAGTTAGCCATCAGCACAGGTGAAGACTTCCCCCATCACCCACAGCTCAGTGTTAGTGCAGCCTCTGCGGCTCACTCTGCAAGTGTGTTGCTCACCCTACTTTTCCTTCTCTGTGGTTCTCCTTACCTCTGAGCAGAAACTAAGCATCTCCATTATTTCCTTGTGAAGACTCTCCTCTCCAGAATGTAAGCTACACAAGATCAGAGTGTGTGTGCGCCTGTGGGTGTGTGCACATGTGCTCTCATGCACAGGTGTAATCCAGGTGCATATCTGTAATCCCAGCAAGATGGGAGGCAGAGGCAGGGGAAGCCCAGAAAGCTCATGGGCCAGCTGGCCTGGTATGCACAGTAGTGAAGGACAGAGACCCTGTCTCAAACAAGATGGAAGGCAAGAGTCGATACGATACCGGAGGTTGCCCTCTGACCTCCATACACACTTCATGGCATATGCTCCAGTACTCTCACATGCATACACACGTGTATATCATACATGCACAAACACATGCACAAAGATTCAAAAGAGAGACTATTAGGAAAACTTTCTTAATATGGAACCAGTCTTTGCCTACCCCTTCAAGTATCCACTGTTTCAGAGGGTCACACTGAAAGTCCACTTTGCTCTGGAATGATGTTGGAATACTAACCTGGAAATCACAACAGGAAGCCTTCGGTAGTCCCAGTTTCATGGCACTGTGATAAGTGCCACTGAGCTACAATAAAAAGAGCAGAAGGCATAGCCTCTGCCCAGATAAGTGGGTGGCTGCTTAATGTGTCTTGAACGTATTTTTCCAGTCCAGTGTCAAGCAAGAGAATGACCTGGACATTAATTTAAAACTCTATTCAGTTTTCACAGTGAAGTATATTTATTTGTTCCTAGCAATTGTACTTCTACGAATAAATGGCTTAATTTTTCTTTCTTTTCAACTTTTCCACTGGTGATTTCTTTACCCATCAAGTGATTTCTCCGACAAACTTTGTCATTCCAGGTAATTGAATGTTTCCCAGAACTTGAAATAAATATACAAAATGAGGTATAATCCCTCTGCTTATATTCTTTTATGCTTCATGACTTTTTATGTGTCTCTGGGAATACTATTATTTTTTATTAGACTTAAAAGGAAAAAAATAACTCTTGAGGTAATCCATGTGTCTATCAGCCAGCACAAATTTATGTGCTTATACTAGAGTATTATATTGAAATAATTCAGAGGATATTATTGGAAAGAATACCTCATTTCTCCAAAAGAAGAAACTATTAGGTTTGTGAAATCCTCATCTTAGAAGTCGTTATTTGCTAATAAAACAACATTTCCTGGAAAGTATCATTTTCATGAGAAAATGGAAAATTATGAGAATTCTTTTAAGACAAAATGAGTCTCAACTGAGCCCAACATTTTCCTGCCCCAAGTGGATTTCCCTTTCGCTCCTGCAAAAGGCCAACAGTGGGCACCTTTGCCCTTTACACCCAGCCCTGCCTCTGACATATGCTCTGCTTCCAAAAGGACTTGGGGGCGACTGACTTCTAACTCCAGACACATGGCTGTTGGGTCCAGCTCTTACCTGCCAGTTAACAATACTTTGGCTAGCTGTGCCAGCCTCTGGGTCAGCTCCATGATAAGATTAAGGGACCTGTTTGTTTAGCTCATTAGCAAAAATTTGTTCCACCCAGACAGGGCTAGGAATGATGGTGCAGAGGGAGTGAGGGGCTGATGGAATGGATTCCTCCCCCACCTTCTTCTTTTTACTGGAAACTGGGAAGTGAATGCAGGGTTTCCCCTTCTAGATACCCACTTCTCCTTTCAGTTCCTTGCTTTGGGGCAGACAGTCAAAGCTTCAAGCCCCCTCTCTGGGCGTTTAGAGCCCCCACCTCCCCTCTGCACTGCATCCCTTCTTTCTCCCTCCCAAGGAGGGTCCCCAACTCTAACTCCAGGCAGAGATTGGTGGAACCATTGGTTTGAAACTGATTGTGACAGCACCAGATGGGCTGGATTTGACAGGGTGGATTCTGAGCAGCTTCTGAGTGGGGGGCGGGGCAGGGAGGGAGAGGGTGGGGGTGGGAACCCAAGGGCCAGAGCGGACCCATAGGAGTGCGCAGCGCCTGCTGCTGCTGCTGCTGCTGCTGCTGCTGCTGCTGCTGCTGCTGCTGCTGCTGCTGCTTGCCATACCACGGGCTGGGGTCGGGGGTGGGGGGCATCTCTTTAGCGCGAGATTCCCAGGGAAGTGGCAGTGCTGTCCCCAGGCGGAGCAGGAGAGAAAGGTCCTATGGCCCAGATTGCGCTGGGACACCGGGAGGCAGGCGCGAGCTGGGAACGGGAGGCGTGCGACACAACAAAAGCCTAGGTGTCCGGGCTGCGGAGCACGCGCGCACGCCGACAGGCTTGACATGGCAAGTTTGTCAACTGTGGGCTTCCAGGCCAGCGCCTTGCTTCTCCCCAAGTGACGGCACCGCAGGGTCTGTCCCCCCAAGGCGGGCAGCCCCCACCGCGAACTGAGCCCTCTGCAAAATGCTCCCCCGCAGGCCAGGTAAGAGGACGCCAGCTCCCTGCACCCCCCACCCCCCAGGCGTGTCCCCAGAGCTGTTTCCTATTCTCCATCCCCTGGGTATCCCCTAGTGCCTGCTGATCTGGTTGCTTTTAAGCATTCTGTTTCTTCTTGGTCCACCTCTGTCCCCCTGTCGCTGATGACACTGTCACCCTCCACGAATTGCTTATAGAATCCCAAAGGGGGTGGGGTAGGATTTCTGGGAAGTGGCATTAGGTTGAAGAACCTTTCTGCTCAGAAAGTCAGCTCCAGGACAATCAAGGCAGGATGTACAAGGATTTAGCATTCAGCATCCATTCCTAAGCTACCCAAGCCGGGCAGCATGCACTCCGCTTTCCACCTGTGGGACCTTGCTTTGTGCCGGATGGAAGCGCTCCTGGAAACAGGCACACGTGCTCAGTGTTCCCTGTGCACGCAGGCTCGCATGCTTGGTGGACTTTTCTTAATGGTAAGTGGAGAGGAGGATGTGGGTCTTGAGTAACATGGCCTCCCCAAGCATCCAGGGTCTCATGCCTCTGTCTGTTGCTTGGTCTCCACTATAGTAATCGGATAGTAAAACATTTGGGGCAGGGGAGGCAGCTGATTTGGGCACTGGGCATCACCGCGCCCCTTCAGTCAATAATCTTTCTGGCTCCACCCCTTCTTCCTTCTAAGATATTGCATTGATAGTTTCCTCTCCTGGAAAGTCAGTGTCCTGGGGCACAGGAGGACTTTTAGGTCAGCCACCTGGACCACCATCAAGAGCCTGGCCCCAGCAGCCCGTGAGGGACTCCAGACAGCACTGTTTCCTGTTCTCGTATTCTGATGCATCAGGCTCCCTCAGGTGCTCCCCACCTCAGTTCAGGCTCCGCCCAGCTGAATCAGAGTGTGTGCCCTGTTGCTACCAGCAACTGCCTATGCCTCCTAAGCCTCTTAGTTCTGATTGGTGGGCAGAAATTCAATATTATTTTGGAGTGAAGCTGACTTGCATACTGCCTGGGAGGCAGATCCTCCTCTAGCCCACCCCCACCCTAGTCCTTAGAGGAAAGGGACTGCTGGGATATCCTCATTAAACACAGGTGACCACCTGGCATTTCTTTCATCCCTGTGGCTTTTGCCAGTTGGGCTTAAATAAACAAGGCCTGTTGCTAGTGCCTTTACATTTTGGTTCTCCGCCTCCGAAACCTGTTTCCAAAAGAGATCTCTCCCTTACAGTAGTATCCAGAACTATTCTTGTAAATGTTTGCCAGATCACTTTGTAGAAGTACGTTTCAAAGCAATAACCTCTTTTCTTCCTTTTTAAAGTGTCCGTGTGTGCAGGAGAACACATGGATGCACAAGTGGCATAGAGGTCAGAGGACAGCCTTGCTGTTGGTGCTCAGCCGGCCTGTCCCAGCCTCGAATTTCCCTGTCACCAGGCTTACAGGATGCCTGGAGTCTTGTGAGGATGCTGAGGATTCCTCTGGTCCTCAGCCTTCCAAGGCAGTACTTTGGTCCTATTACCACCCTTTTGACCACACTCTTTCCCACCCTGTCACTCCTTCCTCTTAAGACACTGAGCTGGACATTCCTACCCCTAGGAAGTGTCCTTAGAAAAGGAAGGAAACAACCTCTACTTAGACTGCTACAGTTTGTGACTTTCATTCTAAACCCAAACCACAGTGCCCCTCAGTGTGGCACCCTTCTTGTTCAGGGTATCAGGAGTCAAAACAGGTTTTCTGGACTGGTATAAATCTCTGACCCATTGTACTCCTCCTCCCCAAAGTGTGTGCGAAGGGGGATTTCCTTCTCGCTGAAACTATCTTGGGAAGAATGCTTCCTTCCTCACTTCTCTCCAGCTCCCCACTATTTTTGGCAGAGTATTTTCATTATCTAAACCATCTTACTTAGCCTTTATTTTGTTTTTCCCTGTCTGCATGTTGCTTTGGAAACCCTTGTGATATTTTTGACTCATTCATTTACTTGTATCAAACAAAACTTCCTGGAAGGGATTCCCAAAACTCGGCCCCAGTGTGGACCCCTTGGGTGGGCAGGAAGCAGGGAGGGGTTCCAAATGGTTTTGAAGTCACCAGTAAAGCTGGGTAACAGCTCTGATGGTGACTATCATAAAGGCATCATCCATTTGATTAGGACTTTACAGTTTACAGAGGGCTTCCTCAGGCATTATCTCTTTAATCCCAGCAGCAGGAATTTTAAATAGTAAGGATTCCTCCGAAAGGCCCAGTAATGCCCGACGATCCTGCTTAGCCAAAGAGAAAGCGAACACTGGAAATTAAAACGGCAGCTGATGCAGCTTTAATGCATAGAACAAACACAGCAGAGACAGCTCCTGAGCTCAGTTCCCCAACTGCAACTTGAGGAAAGACGCAAAAGGGCTCAAGCCACGTGTGTGTCTGAGAGGAAACTCCATCCCGTGCCCTGGTGGCCCAGGAAGTGATATGATAGTTCTTTCAGGACACAGCTTCCTGGGGCTCTGAACTCTCCCTTGACCTAGGGTTCAAATTTAGATGAAAGTGTTAGCAGAGATTGCTAAGGGTTGCTAGGAGTCTTAAATTAAGCCAAATTAGCGGGCAATGATGCAACTCTCTTCAGCTACAAAGCATTCTGGGATATCCTCAAGCTTCTACTGTCTCTTTACTTCAGTCACGGAGAAATTTCCTCTACTTGGACACAAAGCAGGAGTTGTGTGCCTCCTCTAAGCCTTGATGAAAACAAACAAGGTTTCCATCATGTTTATCCACTACTTTAAAACCGGAAGATACCTCACACTGGCAGTTTGTGCTCTTTTATAATGTAATATATAGGACAGAAGCCCACCTTATAGTTTGTTCTTTCTCCAGGCTCCTTGAATAGAGGTCAGCCTTCTATAATGTACCGGGAATATCCCTTGCAATTTTCCTCCAAAAAAATAGTTTCTAGAATGTCAGCCAGAAGTGGAAATTTTGGTTGATATTTTGGATATCAAGCTAACCTTATGTATTGTTCTGTAAGATTTTATTCAAAGCAATTTTGGGCCGAATAATTTCTTGCTAGGGCCTGTCTGGTATGAAGAATGTTACATATACTAAGAAACTTTTTTTGTTTTTGCAACAACATCTCCTGTAGCCTTGACTGGCCCTAAACTGGCTTTGTAGTTACTGAGGATGATCTTGAACTTCTGACCCCGCTCCTTCATCTCTCTAGTGCTGGGATTACAAGCATGTACCACCATGCCTAGTTTTTATGCAGTGGTGAGGGTGGAATGCAGGGCCTCCCACATGGTTGGCAAGCATACTATCAACCAAGCTGTATCCCCAATCCTTCCATCATTTACCCTTAATGTAATTCGGGCAGGGCTTCCTCTATAAAATATGAAAAAGTTTATGTTTTTTTATAAGCTGTTAAGAGTTTTAAAAAGCTACATAAACGAAGGACTTAAACTAATTCCTAACACATAAGAAAATCAACTCACATGGGTATGGCCTTTTAGCGTCTTTTATCTTTGTTGTTTCTGTATCTCTTAGTACTAGATAAGATGATCCTTTTCATATAATAACTTTGTAGCTGAACCTCCTCTGGCACCCCACAGAGATCATCATTATAGGGAAGTTATGGTCGCCTCTCTCTCTCTCTCTCTCTCTCTCTCTCTCTCTCTCTCTCTCTCTCTCTCTCTCTCTCTCTCTCTGTGTGTGTGTGTGTGTACACCTCTGGAAGCCAGAAGTGGGCATCAGACCTCCTGGAGCTGAAGTTAGAGGCAGTTGGGTGATGCATGGCTTGGGGGCTGGGTAGTGGGCTCAGGTCCTCTGCTAGAACAGGCTTTCCACATACACTGTATAAAGAAGCTTCTCTGGTGAGGACCCCGAGCTCTCTAGTCTATGGGTATAGGAGTAAGTATTGAAAAGATAGTTTGACACTACGTAATTTTAGAAAAATACAGTAGTGGCCTCTCTTCTAGGGCCTGTGAGCTCTGAGATGTGGCCTCGGCCTTGTTTACAGTAGTTGGCATGAGTTTTCTTCTGTCGTGGGGCTGTCTTCTTCACTGTTCTCTTACTGTGAAGAGACACCATGCCCAAGGCAACTTAAAAAAGAAAGAATTTAATTGGGGGCCGGCTTACCGTTTCAGAGGCTTCGTCCATAATCATCATGGCAGGGACCATGGAGTGTTCTGGAAACGTAGCTGAGAGCTGCATTCTGATCTGTAAGCAGAGAGAGTGAGGCTGGGTCTGGCTTAGACTTTTGAAACCTCAAAGCCCACCTCCAGTGACATACTTCCTCTAACAAGGCCACACCTCCCAATCCTTCAAAATGGTGTCTTTATCAAAGACAAAGCCGCCAAATAGGTGAGCCTGTGGAGGCCATTCTTACTCAGACCACCACCGCAATGGCCTTCAATCTAACCAGAAAGCTGTTGGCTGTAGCCCTAATATGCATACGTGGGAGAGATACATGGGAGGAGGGGATCCCATTGGAGTAGGAGGGGGATATCATGTGGTCAAAAGACATTGTCTGCAATTCAAAAAAATCAATTCAGAAGTTTAAAAATAACAAAACCAAACCCAACAAAGTAGAAAGCCACCGAGGAACCATGCCTGAGGCTGGCCCGTTGCTCTCTGCTTAGTACATATCTGCAGACGCCCCTGCACACATCACTCACACTAACATGTCTACATGTAGAACCAATGACTTACCAGATACAAATGTACTCTGAGAGCTTACAGTTTGAACGGGGAAAAGGACACACTCAGAGAGGATACCAAGTCCTGAGTGTGGATCTGGAAAGAGAGAAAAAGAGACCAGTGCAGGAGGAGGATGGAAGGTGGAGTGATGAGTGATGGAGGACACAGCTCCTAGGGGAGGGAGGAGGAGGGAGACATTAACTTCAGGGCCACTTTGCACATGAGGAGAGGGGACAGAGTCACGACACAAGCAAAGGGCTGGAACTCAGGACCTTGGGAGATAGCGCAGTGGTTGAAGTGCTTGCCACACGGGGGTGAGGACTGGAGTCCAGAACCCCTGAGAAAAATACTGGGTGGGTGTGACAGCCCTGGGAGGCAGGTGAGGACCCAGGGTCCTTAGAGCAAACTGGATAGCAAGACTAGGTATATCACTAGGAGATCCTGCCTCAACACATACTGTGGAAGAGTGGTGGGTGATGATGCCTGACATCCACATGGGGCCTCCGTGTGCATACATATCCCCTTTCACGTGCCCACACCAATGAACACATGCGTACATCCACGGAAGTGTGTGTGTGTGTGGTGGGGGGGAATGAATGAGCATACTTCCATCTCCTGGTATAGACCAGCTCAATGCAGCGGTTGCTGTACTTTGTGTCTCTTAGGATTCTGAGTTCAGGGCCTCACTCTTGTGCTACAAGTGCTCAACCACAGAGCGGTCTCCTCAGCCAGGACATGTGCTCATTCTCCCCACTCCACCTGCTTCTGAACAAATATCCTCTTAGCCAGAGAGTCAAACCCGGATCAGATTTTGAAAAGCGTGGAGCTTTCTCTGTATGAGTTGTATTGTTACTAATGAATGGAAGAGCTGGTGATTGCTGCCTGGGTGCCTAGCAGGAACTAACTGTTCCTGCTCTTCTCAGTGAGAGAGACAGCTTTGGCAAGAATGGCGTCTTGACCCTGAAACTCTGGAGCTGTTATCCCATAAGAGAGCTGGTGATAGTAATGAATGTGTCTAGCCCAGCCTGTGCTTCCCATTCACTCCCAATCATGCGGTGGAGATAATCTTAGGGAGACCCACTCTGATTCCTCTACCTGTTTAGCAATATGGGGTGAGGTGGAGGCTTTGGTAAATGACTATTTCGGCAGATAGTTCTAGACATTGGCATAAATTCCATAGGCAGCAGATAAGACACAAATTTGCATTTGTAGATACTGACCACCAGATCATTAGAAGTCTTGACCCTGTTTAGGGCTGTCATGGAGAAGCAACTTTCAGAGTTTGTTTGCTCTGGCCTTGGAAACCCGTGGTGTAAAATGAGGTGAATGAACTCACTCCCACAGAGGAGTAGGAAAATGAGTGTACTTTTTGGCCTAAATCCTTGACAGGGCAGAAGAAACGTGTCACTAGAGGCCAAGGAGACAAATTCCCAGCAGGAATGCTCCCTACAAATCCCCTATGGTCGGACAGTTCCTGAGCTCTGGAGGAGGCTCAGCGTGGGGCAGGAGTGTGGTTTGTCCGGACTCCGGACTCCTTGCTGTGGCCTCTGCTTGGCTGTGATGGGAAGAGGTCCCTGTGCCAAAGGGGTAAGCTCAGCACCTCTCCTTCCTTCTCGGCGCTCAGGCATGATTGCATCAGCGCAGTTGTGAGTGGGTGTGTTTATTTCTTTAGTTTTGGGAAGACACGCTCGTGGTGGGCGCACACACCTATGTGCATGTGTGCAGAGACTGGAGGAGGACGTCTGGTGTCCTGCTCCACATTCTAACTCTCTTCTCAAACTTGGGCGAGGCTGTTGGTTAGCAAGCCCTAGTCCTCCAAGTATCTACACTGCATGACACTGGGATTACAGCTGTCAGGTCCACATGTTTGCACAGCAATTAGTGTTCCTCATGGAGCTAACTCCGTAGTCCCAAGGCCAATCAAATAACTGTAGTAGATTATGGCTAGACAGTAGGAGGCTTCCTTATAGTTTCAAAACCTATAACCTGGATATCAGAGAACTACTCAAACACACAAAGTACAGTTTATTGCTTATAGAGCTGAAATACACCTGTGTATCATGCCTGGTCTTCATTTCCTGAAAAAGCAATGGCCTTTAAAAATGATAAGCTAAGCATACAAATTTCAGGGTTGGGGAGATGGCTCGGTGGGCAAAGTGTTTGCTGCACAAACATGCGGACTTCATTTCAGATCCTCAGTACCCAGGTAGAGCAGCACAGTCTTGTGATCATAGGGTCACTGGGGAGGAGAGGGGCAGAGCCCAGGGACCTGCTGGCTGGCCAGTCATTCTAGCCTAAACAGTGCGCGTTAGCTTCCGGCTCAGTGAGACACACCGTCTCAGAAAACGATCAAACATGACGGAAAATAGTTGATTAAGACCTCTGACAGAGACCTCTGGCTTCTACCTGTGCATGCATGGTGTACTCACCTGCTCACATATGTACACACACACATACACTCACACACACACACCACTTTCCCTCTGTGTATGTGTGTGAATATACACATGCATACACACACACTCACAAACACACACATATACACCTGAGGTTGACCTCTGGCTTTGAAACATGAACACATGTACTTGCACTCACATATACACACAAATCTATATACAAAACAGTGTGAGAGACCACATACATATGCCGGTTTTCTGTTCCCCTGTTAGATGGCGACTAGGAGCAGATCAAGCCATCAGGCTTCTAGAAGTCACCGTGAGAGGATTTGTTTTCTATTCGGTGCATTTCCACTGAGGAAATCCCCGGCACAGCCGTCCTTGTGCTCCAGGAGCCTGTGGCTGCGTCCTCAGCTGCCGCTCACATTTCAGCAGGCAAGCCTGGCGCAGCTTCTCACATGCCTGAAGAGGTGTCTGTGCCCAGGCTGTTGGCATGGTGGGTGCCAGGGATAAGTAAGGAAGGCATGGGGTTCAGCCATCCAGGGACCCACAGTGGTCACCCTGCCCTGGCTGTTCCCGCTTGCTTGGGTTTGGGCTTCTGGCCAGCTGCTTCTGTCCTGGGTCAAGGCCCTGCTGGGCTCAGGCCCTGGCAGTTGTCTTCGGTGCCTCCCTCCTGTGTTGCCATGGAATATTTCTCTGCTTTCACTTCCTGCCTTGAAGTGCTGCTCAGTGGTTAGATAAAAAAAAAAAAAATTAGCCGGGCGTTGGTGGCGCACGCCTTTAATCCCAGCACTCGGGAGGCAGAGCCAGGCGGATCTCTGTGAGTTCGAGGCCAGCCTGGGCTACCAAGTGAGTTCCAGGAAAAGGCGCAAAGCTACACAGAGAACCCCTGTCTCGAAAAACCAAAAAAAAAAAAAAACAAATTATAAATATATTTTTATTCTTTGAGAATTCCATATCTATTTTTAATCATATATCTACACAGTCCACTCTTTCAACTGCTCCAAGACCCATGCCCGGTACTCCTCTTCCAACTTCATGTCTTTTTTTTTTTTTTTTTTAACCCACTGAGTCTGATTAATGCTGCTGGTATGTACCCGGGTGTAGGGCCGTCCACTGAAGTGTGGTCGACCTACCAGGAGCCACACCTGTGAAGGAAACTGACGCCCTCTTTCCTCAGTAGCCATCGGTTGTCAGTAGCTCCTCATTTAGGAGTGGGATCTTATGAGTGTTTTCCTAATCCACTGTTCATGCTGGGATGGTGACTCACTTGATTCCATACAGCTCTCCCGCAGGTGACAACGTCCTCAGAGAGCTCACACATGCAATGCTTGTCCTGTTCAGAAGACACTGTTTAACATCAGCAGTCCTTCCCACACTCTGGCTCTTAGGATCTTTCTCCCCCTCCTCCACAAGGGTGGGAGGGAAATATGATGGAGACGTCCCATTGAGGGCTGAGCCCACATGGAGACAGGGTCTGGCTGCTCCTGATTTGTTACTGATTGCAGAGTTAGTAGGTGAGGGATCTTCCCTAAAGAGTTGCTGGGAAGGACTGGAGAAAGAGGGAGGAAGAAAGGCTGGGATGCAGGCCACTTGGGGTGTGGGAGCATCCAGAGCACGCTGAGAAGGCACGTGAACTTCCAATGCTGGTTCTAGCTGTTTGTTACAAATGCAGTGCCTCAGAACAACATATTTGTGCTATCTCACTTCTAGAAATCAGAAGTCCAGGCATCAAGTTGTGGGCAGGGCTGCATTCTTTCTGAAGGCTCAGGGACACGGGAGCCTTTCCCACACTTGAAAGGCTTCTCAAATGTGTTGGTGGGTGGCCCTTCCAGCAACAGTGTCTCTCTGACCTGTGCCTCTGTCTGAACAGCTTCTGTGCCTGGGACTCTTCTGAGTCCCCTCTAAAGACCCACCTGATGACTTCAAGCCAACCCAGGTAACCCATAATAATCTCTGTCTTGAGATTCTTCAGTCAATCCTACCTTGCTGTGTGAAGTTCCAAATCCATAGGTGTTGAGGATTAGGTTGCAAGCTTCTGGGGTGCAGGAGAAGGGGAGCAGAATTCTGACCCATTATTATTTTAGTGAATGAGAATAAATAATAGCAGATGATGTAAGGGCAGTGGACTAGTGGGGGTGAGTCCTTGAAAGATGAGCTATAGTCTGGGACAAATATATTTGGAGGCCTAGTCCAAGGAAAGGAGGAGGGAGGGGGAGGGAAAGACAGGGAGGGGAGCAAGGAAAGAGGGGAGAAGAGGGGGAGAAGGAAGAGAAAGAGGGAGGGGAGATGGGAAAGGGAAGGAAGGGAAGTAAAAGAGGAGGGTGGGGAAAGAGACAGGGAGAGAGGAAAGGGGAAAACATCAGGATGTGAGGAGAGGGTGGACCAGAGGAGCGAGGATGGGAAGGGGAGATTGCAAGGAGATGGGGGAGGGAAAGCAGAGGGAGAAAGAGGAGGGAGGGAGGAGGAGGAGAGAGGAAAAGAGGGCAGAGGAACAGGTGGGAGCCTAAGGGGATAAGGAGAGAAGGAGGAGGGAGAGAGGGAAGAGGAGAGAGCATGCACTCTGTGACTGCCATTAGCCTCAGAGTTAGTGGTGAGGAGAGGAATATGTCTGTTGTGCTAGAGAAACTTGTGAGCTGGAAATGAGGAAGGAAGAAGAGAGCGTCCTGGTGGAGGATCAGGTTGGCTCTGTTGACTTGCTGGGAGGTAGTGACAGAGCAGTAAGTGTTGACTCTGCAGTTGAGCTGGTCCAGTGGGCTAAAAAACATTGCTGTGAACCTCTGGATTACCCAGCTCTGCACAGAAGATGTGTGTAAAGCAGCAGTATGGCTCACCAGGATCTTTGGTCTTGTTATCTCATTTTAGACATAAGAAGTTCAAATGGGTTTACTAAGGACACCTGGGAAGGTAGTGTTGGAATTAAGGCTGGAGGCCACAGCACCTGCCTCCAGTCCTATCTTCCTCCCAGTAGTTGAGTTCTTCCTGTTTCTCCTGGTGTGTGTGTGTGTGTGTGTGTGCGCGCGCGCGTGCGCACGTGCGCGCACGTGTATATATGGCCATGTGTACCTGTTGCTTGGAGATCTGAAGACAGCCTCAACTGTCCATCATCCTCAGTTGCTGCCCACCTCTTGTTTTGGGGATGGCATCTCTCACTGGCCAGGTATGCTAGGCTGGCTGTGTCAACAAGCCATAGGTAATCACCCGCCTCAGCCTCCCCAGTTCTGAGATCACAAGTGGGTACCACCTTGCTTGGCCTTTTACTTGGGTTCTGGAGATCAACTCAGGTCCTTGTCCTTGAACTATCTCTTCAGCCCCCACGACTGTGTAGGATGCCTCTTGATGAAAAGAGACTGTGTTAGGGGGAGGGTGTTGAAAGTCATAAAACTGTGGAGAATGGGAGAGAGGGGGGTTGCTTCATAGAGCCGGAGGGAATACACACGGGAGATATTCCAGACACTATAGGCCTGCTCACTTCCGGTTGCTAGGTTTCTGATTGGATGGAGGTCTTCCTTCCTCCTTTCTGAGTAGCATATACCAGGGGCTGGGATATGCATCACCCTGTGGAACTGGGTGTAGATTGAGGAAGAGAGCGAGAGAGGCACTTGGTCAACAGAGCATTGAAACTCGGGATACTTTGTGACTGGTTGATGGGAGAGCAGCCACACTGTGGCCCGGATGGGAGAGCAGCCACACTGTGGCCCGACCCTTACCACCTCCTCTCATCACAGACTGTTTTCTTCCTAGTCAGCAACAGTTGTAGCTACAGAGTATCCACAGAGCTTTTTAGGATGAATTCCTCAGCTGCCTTCAGCACTTCATCAATAATGTGATCTGTCTATTAGTAAGCAATTAACATGTGACGTTATTGGCAGACAGACCACACATTTCCCTGACAGGACTTGAAAATATCCATTTCCTATTTCCTCACAGAAGAAGACATTTGAAAATATTTCAGAGAAATTCTGGAACAAGTATATTGAGACAAATCTGAAGAGCTGCCGCAGAAATGGTTGCTGTGGTGATGGGGGAGGGGGGTGGCTCAGCAGTTAGGAGAACTCACAGTGAGAGCATGATGTCTGAGGCAAGTTCAAATCTCCGGAAACCATGCAGCAAATTTGTATGTGGTTATACTTGTGCCTATAACTGCAGCATTGTGGGAAGCAGGTGTATAGTTGGGGCTTGCTGGCTAGCGGTCTAGCTCCAGGTTCAGTGAGAGACCCTGTCTCAAGGGAATAAGGTGGATAGAGCAGGACGTCCCATGCCTTATCCTGGCCTTAGTAAACACGTGTGCATGCTATGCACACACTCAATCCACTCTGTAACTCAAACAGACAACAGAAACAGTCTTCATTAAAGAGAAGGTGTTGGAGGTCACTGGGTTTCCAAATGGTTGGCAGTTTTCTCTATTCTTTGGATACATTCCTTTAAAGAAAACTCAAGTGCATCTTTGATCACTTAGGGAGTGTCCACATTCAGTGCTGTGTGTCTGACTTGAATGCTTATACCACATGAGACCTTGAGTCTGCCAGGAGATTTTTTTTTATTAATTTAAGGTGATGCCAGTTTGTGCATAGGCAGAACTTGCTTATGTGATTTTTACTGCAAGCTGTACAATTTGAGGGAGTTGGGAAATTTTTTGGGGTTATAATCAAGCATTACAGATTTTTAAGGGGGTAAAGAGTTAACATGGAATAAAAGTTGTTGTGTGTGATAACCATGTTTTCACCATTTCTTATCTTTTATATCAGCATCATTAAGGAGATGGTCATAAAACAGCCATTAATTAGTTTCACTAGAGCAAGGTTTGTGTAGTGAAAATTATGCAGGACCCTGGCAACCATTAAGATAATTGACTTTTTTTTTTTTTTTAATGGGATCCAGGGTGATCCTTGGATATGTGTATACAATGGGTAATGACCAAGTCAGGGTAGTTAAGCATCTCTATCTCCATAAATGTTTAAAAAATGTTTGATGTAGTGTAATGAATGTTTTGCATATCCACATGGGGTATAGTATGATACCTCGGTGCATGGATGCATCATGTGCTGGTCAAGTCAGGGTAAGTAATGTTCCTCATCATTCCTTTGCGTGGAGCCTTCGGACTCTTCAGTACTTCCTTGGGTTGTAAGAGGAGACAGAACCACACTCCCCCTGTGTTGTGGAACTCTAGGATTAAGGCTCTCAAACTGTGCTTTAATACTACTGTGGTTGTCCCGCTCACTGCTGAGACAAAATACTTCACAGGAAGCAACATAAGGAGGAAGAAGGCCTTGTCTTGGCTCCTCTTTTCAGGGTAGTGTCCCTCATGGCAGGGAAGGTTCGGTGCAGGAGTGGAAGGTGGCTCGTCATGTTTCATCCACACTCGGGAGGGAAGCAGAGAGTGAACAGAGGAAGGGTGGGCTATAAATAATAATGCCAGTCCCCAGGGACTCACGTTCTCCAGCAAGGCCCCACATCCAGAAGGTTCCATAGCCTTCCCAAATTGTGACACCAGCTGGGGACCAAGTGTTTACACACACGAACCTGTGGGCGACAGTTCATATCCAAACCATTAGCCAGTATCCCTCTTCCCATTTCTCCAAGGTTCCCACCTTCATTTTTATACATTTTAATTGTTTTTTTTTAAATACCCACATTTGAGGAAGGACATGAAAAAAAAACAACCTCTCTTCTGATGTCTGACTTCTTTTACTGAATATGACATTCCTCCATCTCATTGTCCCATTCATTCTGCTACAAATTATAGGACATTTAACATTTTTTTACATTTGTTTGTTTATTTCCTTGTTTCATGCATGTGTGTGCGTGTCTTTGTGTGTGTGTGTGTCTTTGTGTGTGTGTGTGTGTGTGTGTGTCTGTCTGTCTGTCTGTCTGTCTTTGTGTGTTATGGAGGCCAGAAGACAATTTGCAGGAGTCAGTTCTCCCACCACATGAATGCTGGACATTGAACTCAGGTGCTCAGGCTTGGTGGCAAGCCCCTTTACCCATGGAGACACCTCCCTAGCACTCATGATAGAACAATTTGAAAAGAAGACGTCTCACAGTCCTGTTCCGAATTGCATGTTTTGTTCCTCCCTAGGCAGAGCTAAGCACATTCAATGTTCATACACAGAGCACAATTTAAAAATACACATAATTTCAAAGAGCGTAGGGTATGGGCTGTATATGATTCCATTTGGAAAATCTCAAAATTCGTAAGCTAAATCAAGCAGGAGAAGTTAGGCTTAGAAAAAATGATTAAATCTCAGGCTCGTTTGGGGCTGTTGGAAGCTATGCTGGATTGAGGAACTTCTGGGAACTAGAGGTCAAGGGAGGAGTAAAACCCCTCCAGCTCCATTCTGTGGAAGGCTTGCATACCTCCTGGAGGTGGACTCAGCACTGTCCTGCTGTTCACTCTTTTGATCTGTATCTCCTCCTCCTTTAATTCTGAGCAAGGCTTTACAAGCAGAAAGACATTTTAAGGAAGGGGTGGAGTGCTGTGGAACACTGTCTTCCAGGCACGACAGGGCTGGTGCATTCTTCAACTCCCTGCAGCTGTGGTTACCTGCATAAGACCTGCACAAGTTTGGCCTGTCACCATATCATCATGGAAAGAGGAGGGACTCATGGGGCTGAGGCTCTACCCCTCACTGAGGATATCTGCAATGTATAACTAGTAGAGGAAGGGTTCATGAAGCTCCATCAGTCTCTAAGGATCTATAGACAGTTAATGGTTGCTATAGAAGAGAGAGGGGGGCATTTTCTCTAGTGGTGTAGCCACTGGCAAGTTGTCCATAGTCCTGTAAATAACCCCTCACCCATGCTTCTGTAAATAGCTCTAAGTAAACTCATCGAGTCCCCAAGAAACCAAAACGAAGAAAGCAAAAATGACAAGCCCCAAAATAAGATAGCAACCTGGAAGCAGAAAGAAGGGGGTTTCATTGGAAGAGGAAAGGAATCGATGAGAGTGATACAGGGAGACAAGAGATTGTCATTGGGGCAGATGTGAACAAAACACAGTGTATATATGTTTGTAAATTAAACTTGTTATTAGGTATTATTACTGTATGCTAATAAGTTTTGAAAAGACTGCATTTTATGTTTCAGTCCTGTTCATATTCAGATG
Organism: Peromyscus eremicus; assembly: GCF_949786415.1. NCBI lineage: Eukaryota > Metazoa > Chordata > Mammalia > Rodentia > Cricetidae > Peromyscus > Peromyscus eremicus. Next base: position 65,884,583 of record NC_081431.1, read on the forward strand.
CCCACATGTCAGAGAATCAAAGACTTCATGAAACAATGCTGTAATGCAGAATGGAACAGGGGGAAGCCTGATGACCCAGCCATTATGGCATCCCTGAACTCCATGAGGCATTGCCCCCAACTACCAGGATTTTTTAATTTCTTGCTAAGATCTCTAATGCTGTCAGGGGTTTCTGGTCTACCTTATTTTGTCCTCAGTGGATTGTGATCTTTGGTTTTAATTGTCAACTTGACACAATCTAGAATTACCTAGAAATGGCATCTTAATGAAAAAATATCTAGATTTGGTTGGCCTACAGGCATCCTTGTGGCCAGTTTTCTTAATTGGGTTAATTGAGATAGGAAACTGTTGTGGGGGCTGTCTCCATGACTGAATGAGCAGGCAAGAGAAAGCTGAGCACTAACATGTACGCATTAGTTCATTGCTCTCTGTGCTTGACTGTGGAGATGATGTGACAGTCGCTTCAAGTTCCTTCCACTGGGACTTTCTGAAATGATGGGGTGTGAGTAAAGTAAACCCTTCCTTCTTCTGTTGCCTTGGTTGGGATATCTTACCATAGCAACAGTGCCTTAGCTAGGGTTTCTATCGCTGTGATGAAACACCATGACCAAAAGCTACTTGGGGAGGAATGGGTTTATTTCAGCTGACACTTCCAGGTGACAGTCCATCACTAAGGAACGTCAGGGCAGGAATTCAAACAGGGCAGGACCCTGTGGGCAGGAGCTGATGCAAAGGCCATGGAGGGGTGCTGCTTACTTGGCTTGCTCAGCCTGCCTTCTTATAGAACCCGGGACCAGCAGCCCAGGGATGGCACCAACTACAACAGGCTGAGCCATCCCTCATAAATCACTAATTAAGAAAATGTCTTACAGCTGGGTCTTATGGAGTTTTTTTTTTTTTTTTTTTTTTTTTTTTTTTATTGAGGTTCCTTCCTGTGTGATAACTCTAGGTCATGTCAAGTTGACATAAAACTCACCAGGACAAACAGGAAACAAAACTAAGACATGGGTACTGGATGCAGCCTAGGAAAATTGCTTTATTATGTGATAATGTACTATAACTCGAAGTTTGAAAAGAGAGTGCCCCCCCTCCCCAAATACAATAGAAGCTGTTGAAACGGATGTGTTTGTTAACGAGCGTTTTAAGTGTCCAAGAAGAGCTTGCAATGGCCTTCCACTCCTTCCACTAGCAAGCGGCTTGGTTTTCAAGCTATCCCCTCCCCAGTGGCCCCTCTCTAGCTCCTCAGGACAATGTAGTCTGTTCAGACCTAACCTCTTTCTAGCAGTCTCCCCCGTACCCTTGCTGGTCATCACTCCAGCTTTCTCCAGAGAGACTGAATTCACGTTATTCCTGTTTCTGTGTGGTTCTCAGGCTTGCCTCTTCCATGAGGCCTGTTTTGATAATTCGAGACCATTCTCTCTATCCCCATAGCACAGCTGTTGAAACATTAGAGAGCGGACTGCTCCTGCACTATAGACACTTAGCATCTGCTGTTATCACTTACTCCCCATCATTCCCTCTCAAATTAAATCTTAGCTCTCCCTTTTATCCTTGACTTAAAAAGTTCTGGAGAGATAGGGGAATATTTTTCTAGGTTTATAAATATTTCTGTCACTTTGCAAACATTAGTCACATTATAAGAACCTGATAGATGGCTGATTGAAACTAATTGTGTAATATGTAACTTTATATAAATGTATATAGAGAGATATTCAGACTTTGAATTTATATCCTATATTCATTTTAAGTAGGAACAGTGCCTGTCATTTTTATTTATGGATTTATTTTACTTTTAATTGTGTGTATGGCATGTGTCCTGTGTGGGTGTGCCCATAGGGCTGTCATTTAAAAAGCCCTTTGTTAGAGTGGAGCATCTGTATAGATGGGCACACAAGCAACAGTGATTCCTTGACTCATCACAAAGCTCCAAGCCATGTGATCAGCTCTCGGGTCAAGAGAAAGAAACCAGCAATTCTTCCCGATGGTGTTTCAGTCACTCACAAATATTATCTGATTTATGTTACCAAAAGTTGGGTTCTCTCACATTGAGCTTTGTATAATGGGCATTCTGTCCTTATACTTTGGTGTTCCTGCATTTTTATGTTAGAATTGTGCTGTTCACTTCTATTAAAGTAAGCATTAGTGAACCGTTCATTCCAGGCACTGTGCAGAGACTCAATCGTGAAGAACACCACAATGTTTTATATATATAATGGGCTGTAGGTGGGCAGAGAGGGTTTCTTTATCTGGAGCTTTGATGAAGCTTGTTGCTATAAATGTTCTTACACACTTGTATATGTGTGTGCCTATGCATGTTCATGTGTGTGCATATATTTGTGTAGCATGTATGCATGTGGATGTCAAAAGACTACCATGAGTGTCATTCTGGCACACAGGAACTCTCATTTGCTTCACCAAGTAGGCCAGACTGGCTAACTAGCAAGTTCTAAGAGATTCAGCTCTCTCCACCTCCCCAGAGCTGGGCCCACAAGCACATGCCACCATTCTGGTTTATTCTGTAGGTTCTGAGGATCTAACTCAGGACCTTAGAGGGCAGGCACCTTAGAAACTGAGCTATCTCCCCAGTGCTTATCCATGATCTTTGCTTCTCGACTACACGGCTATCCAGCTGTGGTTGATACCGTCATACTGTTTACCCAGGGATTATACCAGTCCCCACTCCACCAGCAGGGTATGAAAGTCTTATATTGTTCATGTTCTTACCATCAGACATTTCAAATCCTCAACTGAGGATAGAAATTGAAAATGAACTTATCATCCTGTAGCTTCCCTTTTAACTTTCCGGAATGCGTTTTTGATGTGAGAGGTTCTTCATATGAAGAACATTAATTATCAGCTTTCTCACTTCATGCTTCTTACTTGCTCTGTCTTCCTTAAGGAGCCTTTGCTTATGCAAAAGTCATCAAAATATGTCTCATATTTATATCTGTGGTCCCTTAGGTATCAAAGTTAAGAACTGAGAATTATTTCTTCCCCCAAAGTAGCCACAATCTCACAGGTATTTTCCTTTTCCATATTTTAAAAGATGTAAAAAAATATTATGTACATGTGTGAGTATGTGCCCATGAATGCAGTTGCCTATATAGGCCAGAAGGAGTCAGGTTCCCTGGAGCTGGACTTATAGGTGGTTGTGAGTTGTCTGATGTGGGTGCTGGGAACTGAACCTGAGTTCTCTGTAAGAGCGGATGCACTCATAACCACTGAAGCATCTCTGGCTCTTCATTTTTGTTGCATATTGAGTATCTATGTGTAACTATGTGCCTAGATTTTCCTTTTGTTCCTTTTGGATTTATATGTTTCTGTTTCAAGACAATGTCTTAATTCTGTATCTCTAATCATTCTCAAGTCTGAGTCCTGTAACTTCTGTCAGTCTTCTTTAAGATCATCTTGGGTCTCATAGATTTTAATATTTGGACTGTCACGCTAACTGTGTATAAAATAACACACTATAAACAGTACATTGTCAATAACTTTTATGAGACTGAAGGGAGTCAAGAAAAAGGCAAAAAAAAAAAGGCAATAAACCAGTGAGGAAAAAGAGGATGCTTGCTGGAATTATGTCCTTCTGGTGTGACTTCCAGAGGTTTCCGTTCTAAGGAGAGCTTCCAAGAAGGTGGTGGTGAGGTGATTTGGTTGTGGTGTGTACGGGGCAGTGAGACCATCAAGATGAGTGACATTTGGAGTGGGACAATGAATCATAAGAATGATGTCTGTGTCTAACTATGTATCAAAAAGAAGTTTGAATATCGATTAAGGACACAGCATGGTAGACCTCAGAAATTTACCTCATGAAATCATCTAGAATGAGATCTCTACAAACAGCCAGATTTTGAATAGATTGTGATTAAAATTCTTAAGGAAAAAGCTTTAGTCCCACTTGATATTTTTTTCTTTAGCTTGTCAACCATTTTCCTATTAAGAGAGTCTCAAATTGATCATCAATCCATCAATCAATCAGTCATCACTTTTTGTCTTTCTGAGAGAGGTCTCCTATATGCTATGCTGGTCCCAAACTGTATAGCCAAGGGTGAGTTTAAATGTCGACCTTTTATGTGTTGGGATTGTGGATGTGAGTGGCCTCACCAGGTGTATGTTGTGTTGGGGCTGGACTCCAGGACTTCATGCATGCTAGACAAGCATCTCACCAATGGAAGTACATCCTCAGCTCACAAAAGACAAACCTTTAATCAGAGGCAGCTCTGGGCCATGGATCATAGCTCCTTGCCTGCAGAGTATGTAGAAGGTAAGGAAAAAACCAAATACGTGCATCGATAATGTGGCAGGTGGCCAGGGTTCAGTGCCTGTCTGTTGTTAAAGAAAGAGAGATCTTAGGATGCCGATTTTGTATTCCTCGGAGCATAAGAATCAGAGCTCACAAATGTTTGTGTCATCTAGGTGTTGTCGTGTTCAGCCACCTCATTTAAATCCAAGCATCCTTCAAACACAATAGCTCCAGCTTGCAAAACACCTAAGCGCGGGCTAGAGAGGACTTAGGTAAGCGGGCAGGATTTTAAAATGGAGTTTCCAACCCCAGCTTCCACAAGTGGTGTAAGAAATAGTTTCATTTTGTGTGTTTCTCAGGGAAGAGGACCAGTTGGCCTCTGAAAGATAGTTTCCATAGCTACCGGGTGGCATCGGAAGCAAAAGCGGTGGTGGCCGTTTTTGCTGCATTACCGGAACGGCTGTCAGATAGGCAGCGGGGCGAGCAGTTCTCGGGGACTGGCTTCTCCGTAGACGGAGACTGGGCAACCCTTCAGCCCACAGCAGCTACAAGTGGGCTGCTTTCATGGGCCTCTCATCTTGCAGCCGACATTCAACTAGAGTGGTCTTTTGGCTCAACACCCCCCCCCCCCCCCACACACAAAACAAAACGAAGCAGAACAGAACAAAAACTGCTCTTGAACAACTTCTCTGTTCAGATACAGCTCCAATGAGCAGTTCCTGCTCCTTGAGTTTGTGATGTTTTTAAAGACAGGAGGCTGCACTTATGCACAGAGGAATCTAGGATTGCCTATCCTGCCTATTGAAAAGATGAATATGAAAAACAAATCCTCAAAGAACTCAAAAAAAAAAATGACTACCCTTACCATTTCAGTGTGATGTGGACATCTAAACCACCAAAATATGTAAAAATCTAAATCAGAAATAGTATTTTTATTTTCGGGGGAGGGGTGAACCACACATCCCAGCTTACCAAACTCCTCTGGTTTTGTGGTCATGCAGTGTTTGTATACACAGTGTTCGGATCTTTTGTATGGAGCAGAGAGAGCACTGCTGTATAAGCTGCTAACAAGCACTGACCCAGTCATCACTTACATGACATCATGGAAGAAAAGGAAACTCTTGGATCTGTTGTTACTCTGTAGTTTGGATCTGTATAGAATGCTTCCTCTTCATGTGGGTGTGTGTGCATGTGCATGTGTGTGTGTCTGTGTGTGGTTGGGTGTTCATTGAACACAGTGTATATGTGCAAGTCAGCAGACAACTTGTGAGACTTGGTTTTCTCCTTCTGAGATGTGGGTACTGGTGATTAAACTCAGATCGCCAGACTTGGTTGCAGAGTCTTTTATTCAGTGTCATTTCATCAGCTAAGGACCCAGCGTCTTGCTTATAAAAACATAATCACATTTGCTAAGTGAGAGGCCATATCCCTTTAGTTCTAACAGAGTATATTCCAAGAATAAGTCACAAGTTGACCTTTCTAAATGGACTGTTAATTTAACTGTTTAGAAAAAGAAAACATGGTCCTTGCTGAAGTTGGATAACTGACAGCATTTGCTTGTTTTCAAAAATGGGATGAGGAATTAAAAATAGAAATTGGTCTGTTTTTGTCTTGGCTACTTTGTAACTTCCATATCTGAAATCCTCCTGCACCCTTCTCACTCAGCTCGTTCTGGAGCATACTTGAGACAGGAGCCTGAGGAAGATGTTCCAGTCTACTCTCAGTCATGGGACATTGGGAAAGAGCCCCAGTCTCTGCAGAGAGATATGCACAGACTCAGTGACAGCGGAGGAGGAAAAAAAGCCACACGCTACTCCCAAGTCAGAAATAAGGACAGAAGACACCCATCGCCAGCCCTATCTTGTGTCTCTGGGAACTTCCTCTGTAAAAAATGTCAGACCCAGGCACAGGGCTTATATGAACTGCTGAAGACTAGATAAAGGGCCGTGTTTATAAATACAAATTACATTGTGCAAACGTTATACAAACAAGGCTTCTTGGGAAAGGTCCAAAAGTCAGATTCCAGAGATGAAAGTCTGCTGAGTTTTGATGATGTCTTTAAGCTACTCTGTATGTGAAGTGTGATGGGGGCGGGAGACAGTTGTCTCCGTATGCATGCTTTTTTATGCTGCACAGTAGCACTGTGGACTGTGAAATAAAACCCAAACAAGGGAGGGAAACAATCCCTCTGATACTGAGCCGCAAACACTTCCTGGAATGAAGTTGCAGGAAGCATGCGTAGTTTATAATCTAGTGCTAGAGCACTCCACACACAGCCTAGGAGTTAAATAGAAATACCCAGCTTGCTCTCCAAAAGCCAGTTAACTGTGCCTGCTGGTTCCACACCAGAAGCAGAAAGGGAGGCATTTGTTGAAGATTACATTCTTGACCAAGAGAATAGTAAGGTAAGAAAACTTGGAAAACTCACAAACTGGGGATTCTTCTTAGGTATCCCAAAGTTTTCTTTCTGTAAAACAGTCAAAATTAAAGTGTGTGTGTGTGTGTGTGTGTGTGTGTGTGTGTGTCTATGTTTGTGTGTGATGAGTATCCTGCCTTGAAGGAAAATAGAGGCAGACGCCATCCATCCAATGAATGCTTTGTAAATCACATTATCGGGGCTTGCTTAAAGTGTCACCCAAGATTTCCTATGGAGGAGGTTGGTGGCACTACCATATGCCAGCTTGGGTCTGAGCCAGAGACACACACTGGAAGGCTTTTACATTCCAGCCGTCTCCTCTTGCCTGGCAAAAGAAGAAGAAGAAAAAAAAAGCACTTTGTGTATGTGGTCTAAGTGGGCAAGTTATTTGTACACAATGGGAAGTTGAAATTTCATTTCCACATGAAATTAGTGAATAATGCCTTTCAAGACTCTTGAATAAGCGTGCCCAAGACTCCGTCAGCATCCGAAGTCTGTCCAGGACGCCCACCATCTGGATGGAAACAGAATCTGTTATCTAGCGATTTTGGCAGCGGGCGGGGGAATCAGAGGTGGGGTGTGGCTAAGGGGAAGTGTCTGGATACTGTACTGAGTTTTTGGCTATTTCAGCAAGACTTTGGTGCCAGCCAGGTTTGTCTCTGTCTGATCCCATGCCAATATGTACTGGCCTAGTATACTACACCACAACTGTATGTTCTTTGATTTCCATATGTCTGTCTACCATGTATGTGTTTAATGTTTTTATACTACTGCTTTTACCCTCACCATTATTTTTCATCCTAATTCTCAAAATATTCCCATTCATCAGGATTGGATTTTGGAATCTCACAGAGTAGATGGCTTATGTATATGACTGATTCTATAACTATATAACTATATATATAACTATATATATATATATATATATATATATATATATATATATATATATAAAATTGAGAAGATATTCTCAATTCAGTGAAGATGTAATATATATTTTTTCCACAATTTGCATTTTTTAAAAAAACTGTCCTGATGATGGCAAGGCTTACCTACTGCTACCTGGAAGATGACCTGTGATTTGGGAAAAAAAATCTTACTTTTTTATTTTGGCAGTGTCTTTTGATAGAGTAAAACAGGATTCTCTTTAGATAGAAGACATGGGTGCTATGTCTACACATAATAATTAAAGTTCAGGTGCGGAAACCAGACTGACAGAAACAGATGGAAACATCCCCCAGGTGAGTATGAACTTTTGTTTGCAAAAATGAGACTTGTACCAACAATCCATTATGCCTGATTTTGATCACTAAAAGATGTGGGTGAAGCCCAGGTTTGGTTTGATTGAAAATGTGTTCAGTTCCGTCTGGCGTGCTTTGGAATTTAGCACATGAACAGAGTCTAAAGGAGAGGTAGCAGGCGTTGGAAGAAATTGGTTAACGGGCTGTGAAGTGATTGGTTGGTTTGAAGACTTGGGGGACATCAGAAAGTCAGAATCTAGCTAGTATGCTCATACCCCACTTTCCTTGTAATGTGATTCTGAAATAGAACAGGAGGCATGGGAAGAAGGGAATTAGCGAAAGGGTCCTAGAAACCCAGGATTCTAGAATTGAGTGGTACAGTATTTCAGAGAATCTGTTTCTAACATCATAGCTGTGTGCTGCATGCTCTTAACATCCTCTTCACTCTCTGTTGTAAAGATTCGCTTAGCTGGAGTAGGTCAGTCCTTTTCAATCGGAGGCACCCATCCAAACTGGGTTGGTTGTATTGGGATTCAGCTTGTAACTTGATGGTGTGATCGATACATGTTAATTAATTTTGAGGCAGCTGCTCATTCAAAATTCTTTGTTTCGGACATCTAAGAGAGCTTATTTTGAATGTGTGAAACATAATACACTGAATGGGCTCTGATAAGTGTATTTGGCTGATTGATTATTTGGATATGAAAGACTATGAGAATCTGATGTAATTTGTTTTAGTGCTCTTAAAATATTTCTTATTTCCAATGATGTGTTTATGAGGCAGTGTGATATTTTGATATGTATTTAAATATATGGTGGTGCGATATTTTAATATGTGCATATTTATGGGGCAACATAATTTGATACATTCCCTGTACTTTGAGTTCATTGACTGGAACTCTAACTGCACAAGAGGCTGGGAAATTGAGTTCATCTCTATGTTCAAAGAGACTAGAATTTGGATAAATCTCTACCAATTACAGAAACATATATTTGTATAAAATTTCAATTCAGTATTAGTGTTACATGTGCATTATTTTATTATGTGTATTATATATAATATATATAATACCTGTTTTATATTATGTACTTGTATGTATTTTATGTCTTATCTATGTAAACAATGCATATATGCACACCCAAAACTCTTGTGAATCAGCCTATGCACACATGCATACACACGAAAAACTATTGTGAATCAGCTTTGGGAATAAACTAATGTTTTCTGAAAGTTTTGTGAGTGCAGTTCACTCACACACACATTCTCTCTCTCTCTCTCTCTCTCTCTCTCTCTCTCTCTCTATATATATATATATATATATATATATATATATATACATACATACATATATAATAAACACCACACACACATATATATGTGCACACCATACACACACACACACACACACACACACACACACACACACACACAGAGTCTCATTAGTAGTAGCTCAGACTGGCCTAGATCTTTTCATGTAGTCTATTTAGTCTTGAACTCACTATGTACCCCAAGCTAGCCTCAGACTCATTATCTTCCTGCCTCAGCATCCCTGTGCTGTAGATGCAGGTGTGCACCACCACACTCAACCCACATCCTTAATTTTTAAATTATTGAACTCTTTTGCCTTATTGTCTGTGATATAAGGGTCTGTTTCTCTTCTCGGGGTCCTTGTGCCCAGATTCCTCACAGATGCTATGTCTCAGTTTTCTAGTTGATTCTCATCAGCCTCACCCCAGTGTTACTTGGGCTCTTTCTGGGGAACACAATAGGCCTTCAGGGACATATTAAGTTTATTTATGAAGGTCCCCTGTCTGTGGGCAGAAGTTGTTGGAGTTTTTTTCCAGTCCCCATCGGGCCCGGATCCTGTAGCCTATCCCTTTACTTGTTACCCAACAAAATAAACCTCCCTTTTAACTATGTGGAGTTGCCTTAATGCTTCTACCAATAGGCTATTGTGACAGATTTCAGTCTCCAAGGAATTGTACTCCCAAGTGACCATTAATGGGTCAATCTGGAGTTGGTTTCTCCTGTCCCCTCCTCCTCATTTCTCATTTACTTCCTGTCCCCAGAAACACAAAGGTATAAGACATTATATTCAAGTATATACACTTAGACTGTAAGTAGTATTTTTAAACCTAAGCTTCCTACTTTATCTCATTGGTTCTTGTGTGTGTGTGTGTGTGTGTGTGTGTGTGTGTGTGTGTGTGTGTGTGTAGGGGTTATGTATGTGTTTGATGAGTGTTCACATATATTTACATGTGAGTGGCTATGAGGCAAGGTGTCCTGGTTCATTTTTGTCAACTTGACACAAACTAGAGTTATCTGGGAAGAGAAGCTTCAGTTGGGAAAATGCCTCCATCAGATTGGCCAATACACAAGTCTATGGAAGGTATTTTCTTGGTTAATGATTGATGTGGGAAGGGCCAGCCCGCTAAGGGTAGTGTCGCCCCTGGGCAGGTGGTCCTGAGTTGTATGAAAAACCAGGGCTGAGCAAACCAGTAAAGCTACACTCCTTCATGGTTTTGGCTCCAGTTCCTGCCTCCAGACTCCTGCCTTGCTTTCTCTTAATGGACTGTGACCTGGGATATATTAACCCTTTCTCACCAAGTTGCCTTTGGTCATGGTCTTTATGACAGCAACTGGAAACACACTAACATGGGGTATGCATGCTCATGTGTGCATGTGTAAGTAGAGGCTAGAGATCGATCTCAGATGTTGCTCTGTTGGGACTGTCCACTTCATTCTCTCACTGACCTGGAACTCATCAAGTAGGCCAGCCTGGCTGACCAGTGAGCCTTGGGACCCTCGTATCTCCTTCTCAGTGCTGGGGTTACAAGCTCGTACACCTTCCTGGCTCTTTAAGTGGGTCCTGGGGATTGAACTCAGGCCTTCATGCTTGCAAGACAAGCACCTTGCTAACTGAGCCATCTCAGTCAAACTTGATAATGGTCAGTTAGTAACTCAAGGACAAAGGTAACACTAACAACTGGCATAAACCAGTCTACACGTGCGCTCCTCTTCCTCCCCCGAGGATTTGTAATGTGTTATTTGGGGGGTATTTGTATTTACTAGGGATGAATTGATAAAGGAGGGCCAAGAGGGCCCTGAATGTTAAACTTGGGGCTCCTTTTATAGTTATCCTCAGAGCAGTAGTTTTAGCTTGCTTGTGACATTTTTCTTCCTTTGCAGTTACCTTCTTGATTGTTGTGTTATCGCCTCTGTTTATATATCATCTTAATGTCTAGACATTGAGCTTCAGAAAGGCTGTCCCGTCCTATGCCTCTCGTCCTGTTTTGGTTGGTGGTGGTTTTAATCTTACATTTGTGTGTGTGTGGGGGGGGGTACTTTGCACTCTTCTTCCATCTTATTTATTGGGGCAGAGATGATCAAGCAAACCTAGAACCTCCCAGAGTGGATGGACTTGGTAACCAGCTAGCTCATGGAATTCCTCTTTTTTAACTCCCATGGCTGGAATTATAGGTGGGCCACCTTGTCTACCTTGTATCTGTGTGGGTTCTGGGAATCTGAACTCTAATCCTCATGCAAATTCTTTAACTGCTGAGCAATCTCTTTAGCCCCGTCTTAGAGTATTTTGATGCCTAGTCTAGAGAAGAACTAATTAATATTTGTGAAATTAATGAACATCACATGAATAAAAAAAGCCATACATGAATGATTTTCAAATATCTTAACTTTTCCTTAATTTTTAATGTAATATTTAAGAACTGTGACCTTTAAATTTCATGTCTTTTTATTTTTTAGTTCTAATATTTTTATAGGACAAATAAAATATGTATCTAGGATTGTGATTCTAAACTAGTGAAATCTGAATTGAGATGATTCTAACCAAACATTACTTTGCCACACATATAAAATAAAGATGTATATATATATATGTATATATGCACACACACACACACACACACACACACACACACACATATATATATGCTTAAAAATCACAGTTGTGAGAAGACGAAGTGGATATAGTGTCCCCTCCACTAACCAAGAAGCTATTGTAGTCAGTACCTGCTGGCTAAGAGAAAAATCAATTTTTTCCAATACATTGTCACTGTGTATGTCAACACTACTACTCCAGGGTAGACCCCATGCCCAAGAGCAGTTGTCTATGTGGTTTCTCCTCCTCTTCCCCTTCCCCCTCCTCCTCCTCCTCCCTCCTCCTCTCCTTCCTCCCCTTCCCTCTCCTTCTTCCTCCTCCTCTTCCTCTTCCTCCTCTTCTTTTTCTGAACTTTTTGTTTTGAATTGTTTCATTTGGGCTTTTTTTTTTGTCTTATTATTCTTTTGCTTTTTTGTTTTGATTTTCATTTTTTTTTCTTTTTTGAGAGTGAGATGTTGGAGAGAGCAAAAAGTTGTGTGAATAGGGAGATGGGAAAGTTCTGGGAGGAGTTGAGAGAGATAGAAAACATAATCAAAATATATGGAAAATATTTAAATTAAAAATACCACAATTAGCTATGATATCAAAAAAAGTACAGATTTATTTTTGAACATTAAGCAATACACTAATGTTTATTTACTAAGGTGAATTCTCTTAATTTCAGGCAATGGGCACATTTCCTGTTGAGTTTCTGACATCTGTGATCATTGTGTTTAAACCTTGAGTTGACTTCTAAGAAATCTTTGGATAGAAATATTCAGAGTCAGCAGACACGGCTTAAGTCTGAACTGCCACCTCAGTGGGCACCTGTTTGAAGTGTTAGGAGTACAAAGCTGAAGTTTTCTATTCAGAGCATTGACATCATCTTTGGTGATGATCTAAATTCCCCATACCTTTCTTTGTATTTGTGATACTTGTACCTAAACCAAGGCCTTGTGCATGCTGGTCAGTGGGTTACCAGTGAGCTGTAGCCTTCTGAACACCCACATGCCTTTTGATTGATTATAAATATAATTTTTACATTTATTTCTCACCTCTCATTTATTGTCTTAATGCATCAAACTGAAATGCCATTTTTCCTTTCCTCTTATATTATGTGTTCTAGATATTTTTCTTCCCATAATTCCTTAGTAACATGTGGACAGTGGTATTACTCTTAGGCTTGGTGAAACTCCTTGAGTTTCTTATTGTTTGAGAATATCATACATGCATATAACTCCCCTCCAATTCCTTCCTCGCCCCCCACAACATTTTTCACTCTAAACTTCATATGCTGATTTTGAAATCCACCAGCTCCACTTAGTACTGCCTATATGCCCATGGATGTAGGCCCATCTACTAGAGCATAGCTAGTCTATCAGGGCCCATATCCCTGGAGAAAGCTGACTTCCCCACCTCCCAGAATCCATCAGTTGCTAGTACCTCCTCAAGGAGGGCTAGGATTTTGTGACTCCCTTCCCATCCATGCTAGGATTTGGACTGGCTTGGTCTTGTGCAGGTCATGTGCCTGCTGCTGCGGTCATTGTCAGTTTTTATGTACAGTAGCCCTGCTATGTCTGGAAAACAGTCTTGATGCTGTCATCCGTCACCCCTGGCTCTTACAGTCTTTCCTCCCCATCTTCTATGGTAATCTCTGAGCCTCAGGAGGGGATGTGTTGTAGATGTCCCATTTAGAGCTGAGCCTTCCACGGTCTCTTGTCCTCTGAACATTGAGCAGTTGTAGATCTCTGTACTAACCAACGTCTACTGTAGACAGAAGTTTCTCTGATGAGATTGTGACATGCAGAATTCTAAACTTAGGGGCCAGTTTAATGCTGTGCCCCTTTAGCAGAGTAGTAGAATTAGGTTCTCCCCTGGGGTCTATGTCCTAATTATCCATGCGTATTAGTTATTAACCTACATTTATTAGACCCTAAAAACAATGGGTAAGGGGTATACACTCAGCGCTCATAATCCATAATAGCTAAATTTGCTAAAGTCACCTCAAATAACTGACTTAACAATGCTTCTGGGGAAATGTACAGTTAGGTTCCTGTGACATCTAGTCACATTTTAATCAGCCAGTAATTGGTCTTAAATATGTTTCCGTTGAGTTTTTGTTTAAAGATGCCTTACTTAATTTACACTGCTGATCTGTTAATGTCATGTCTGTATCAACAATACTGCAACCTAGGTGGGAATGCAGGTGACTTAGGATTTTATCCACGTGATGCCCAAGTGTTTCTGTGCTCAGCAGCACTCGATGCAGGTAGCGCTGTAGCAGTGCTCTCTAGAGATCCTCAGCACTGGATTGGGACCATTGCATGTAAGTGCCAACAATACACCATAGGCCACACATCGTGAAAGAATTCCCGTTGATAGTAAGAGGTGGGGAGCATGCCCTGGTTTGACTTTGCAGCTGGAAACATGTGCACAAAGCCCCAGGTGCTTTTACTGTTCCTCCTGCACGATCCTGGGGAAGTGTGAAGATTAGTGATTTTGATGTTGCCCATTTCATTTATCATTTCATTTATCCAGCAGGTAGACCAGTCCATAAATATGGGCTGTGTGAATAATGAGGGCTGACTGAATTGCCACTGAGTGGAAGGTGAAGTCCAGGTGAACCTGAGTTCAGAAAATATGTACTGAGGACCTCATGTACATCATGGGATGTGGCCTATTGTTCTTGACTGTTGCTCCTAATTGTTATTTGGCCTTAAGGATTTTCCTCTATATCTATCTAAAAGTTTGCGTTAAGGAGTGTAATTGTTTCCCGTGCCTAAACACGTTCATGATACCTTGGTTCTCTCCTTAACATGTGTCATTCTTCAAAAAGTCAAAGTTGGTCTTTCAAATTTCCAGGGAGATCTATGGAAAGTAAATTTTGATTTTGAGTCTACTCTTGCCTACCTCTAGGACAAGTTGAAGTTTCCTTTTCTTAAAAAAAAAATAAATAATAAAAACCATACTTTACTTTATGCATATACAATTTACACATTAAATTCAACACGACGGACATGCCCGGTGACTAGTCCTATCTAGTTCCTGCTGCACCAACAGTCAGTGGAATTAAAAGCGAACCTAACTGTCACATCACTGCCTCAGAGGAGAAAACCACGTGGGGTTCTTTTAGAACGCAAAAACATTACTGCCGTTGCTGTACCCAGAAGGTTGAATTCACATATCTACCAGGAGAAAGTGTCAGTACTTGTCAAGTGGTGATGATTATACCCACTCACAGGTGGCCTGCCTTGCCACAGTGTCCCCGCAGTCTTAAAATGATTGCAGGCTCCAAAATGTGTCCGCGGTACAGCACGGTTTGCATTAAGAGCCAACAACTTGTTATGTTCTGAAGAAACCACCTCTGTAAGTTTGTGTGTAGGTGCATAGCACTGTGGCTGGTGGCTGAGGAGAAACTCTGGTTATTCACCTAACAGAGGAGGAATTTGGAGAGATTTGGTAAGACAGTACCTGTCAAAGCATCATCAGGGCTGATGGCTGCCACAGCTGTGGCTTACTAAGGTACCAAGACCCTGTGTGACGATATTCAAGTCTACCAAGTTTTCAGGGTAGCCTGTGACATACCTCATCGCCTTGTGCTCGGGACGTAAAACCCTTGCAGCTAAGTGCAATTTATGCCAGACACCTAAAATGACGAGAGAGGAAACACCTGTATTCAACAGTTTGACTATTTTTCGCAAATCCAAGTTTATAAATTTACTCTTTAAATTCAATGGAGTATATATGTGTGCATCTCTGCATCACAGTTACAACCCCCAAAAGTAGAGATGCCAGCCAGAATGCGAAATAGCTTCATTTATAGAGTTGACATTGTGAGTACTTTAACAAACGGAGCGTTGGTGATATCATGGGCCAAAAGAAGATCTTTACAGACTCTAGCTTTTGGTGGGCAGGGACTCGGTGTCCAAAGCTATGGACACGGACAATCTTGTGTCTGCTGTATTGATTTGTAGTAGGTCAAGGACTGTCATGTTGAAAGAAGGATTACAAGGAATTATATTGCTATCCTTCCCTTTAAATTTACTTTCTGGCACATCCCTCCCACCCCAGCCACACGCTGGCCCAGGCTGAGTTTCACAGTGTAGTAGGTTTCCCTAGCAAGCGCCTGCTATCCAGTCTTGGACTCATGTAACAGAAAAAACGGGTCAGTTGAATAGATTTTGTGCTGCAGCTTCTTCCAGTGCTTATCTTGTTCCCTGACTGCTTTGTAATTGTTATTGCTTTGAAGACGCCCTTCTTTCTCATCTGTGTGCTCAGATTATACAGGAGACTTTTTCTTTTTTTTTTCTCTTTTTGCTATTGAAGTATATTCTTATCAGGATGTTTTTCTTCCATTTCATAAATAATGGTATTATTAGACCCAGGACAAAGCTCTCCCAGCCTGAGCCAAAGGAAACAATGGAGTGAGCATGAGCAGCAGGGGGTGAGCTAGACTCAGCAGCTATCTCCTTTTCCTGGCTAGCCTTTAATCAATGCTTGTATTCTCTTCCAACTTCCTTATCCATCTTTTGTGGGCACTGTTTGTCAGTTTCCTTCCTTTCTTCCTTTTCTCTCTGTGACAGTGGTCTGTTCCTTTAATTTATCAAGGTGTCACACACAACAGGCTGACTGTCTTGAGGGTAGAGACACTGTCCATGTGCCAGAGTGTCTGTTGTTGGCTTTTCTTTCCTTTTGGACTAATGGGGACATTGCTTGCTCTTTTGGCTTTTGGTTCTTGGCTCTGCATTAGTGCCCAACTTTGTCAGAAAGTGTTTGTTTCTGTGTTTGTTTTTCCATATGGATTAGGCTCCTAGCCAAAGTTTAAGTGGTCTGTTCTCTTAATGGAATTCCTCCATGCGGTAAATCTGTCCTTCGCTGTGCCTTCTGACTGTTGGAGGTTTCTTACATATAGCAATCTGCAGAAGCAGATTCCTGTAAGATGTAAGAATTCCTCCAAGGGGAAGGCCCAGGAGGCTTTTGTAATCTGAGATGACAGAAGCGACATCCAGATCACAGTTTTCCTTACCATTTAGACAGAAGCCCAACTTTACTTTACCCGTTTAGTTATGGGAGATGATTCCGCATGGAGGGTTGGAATGTGTCTGAGGTGAGAAAACTAGAACAAAATGAAAGGAAATTCCTTCTCAGTCTCCCTGGTGTCCAGTAAAGAAGCAGATTTACAGATCATGAAAATAGTGGGCTCAGGGAATAACGTAGTTTGAAGATTTACTTTAATTTTTATTCGTGTGTATGTGTATATATGCATCCACACATGTGGGCATCTGTGGAGGCCGGAGAAGCACATCATATCCCCGGTACAGGTTGTTGTGAACCACTGACGTATTCCTCTGGAAAAGAAGTGAGCATTGTTGACTGCCGAGCCAGCTCTCTAGTCCCAGAGTCTAGTTTTATTTGTCATCTGTGTCAGACAGTGGCCATAGGGACCCTTAGTGTATTCATTGTTCATTTCTTCCCCAATACTGTCCCGGTCTATGGTATGTTATCGTTTTTATTGGATATGAGGATCCTTCTAACCATGGCTGCTTTGAGAAAAGATAGTGAGTTATTTATAGCATAAATAAAAGCCAATTAAATTAAATCTCAAAATATTCTTGGTACTAGGTTTCCATCATTGACAATTTCATACATGTATACAGTGCATTCTGGCTGCTCTCCTCAGCCCTCTCCTGGTGCCTTCCCATGCCTTCCACTTCTGCTTCTTGCCTACATATCTTTTTACATATTCATGACTTTTGCTCTGTTTGTGTTTCACAGGATTCAACTAAAGGTAGTTTGTATGACCATGGGTTTAGAATGATCCAGAGCCTGGTAGGCTCAGCAGTGGGTACACAGCTAGATACATTGTCTTCCTCTACTAGCAGACTGTATTAGATGTCAGTAGTTCAGCAGTAGATGGTAGCTGTGGATGGGGAAAGTGTGCATGAAGGCCTTTCCGCTTACTGCTGAATGATTGCTGAATAAGTCATTTCCATGGAATGAATAACTTGGTGTCTGTTTGTATTGTACTTTAGATACGTCTTCTTCCTGACCCAGCCCACCCTTCCTGCTGCAGACAGGAGTTCTAATGAAGCCTAAATTATCCTTTTACTTTTTGCAAATGGGCCAGGTCACAACCCAGCAAAGCATTAACTGCTATGAATTTTATGGATCTGTTATTTAGCATGTTGATTGATTATTTCTAGTATTTCTGTATGCTTCTTCAAACATCAATCATTTCTAGAAACAGAATGGATTTGACCCTGAGTGATGAGTCTTGCCTGATCAGTTGTTTACTTTGTAATCACTCATGTTTTTATCATCAAGATATTTATCCTCTTTGCTCCTTTATTTGGTGTGTAAGGTCTCTTTAGATCCCTACTCTGGTGTCATTATTTCCTAAGCTTATTTTTAGCTGTCCCATGCTATCCTTCCCTTGGATGTCAGGGATCTCAAAATCTACCTATTATAACAGATACAAATGGCAGTCCACAGAGTCTACTGAAGGCAAGTACATGAAACACACATTAGCAAGATGCTGCACTGTAAAAACCAACACATTAGCAGATGGGCACCTGCTAGAACTCAAGAATAAACACACTGGTGGAATGATCTATTCCTAATCGACAAAAACGGAGATTATAGCGACTAATGCCCCCACTAAAATTACCACAGAAAAGACAACTCGTGTAGTTTGTTTTAAATAGACGAAGAGAAGGGGGAGATGGAAGGAGGCCCTTCATGGCTCAGCATGGACCAATTTTATAGATGGAGAACTCCTTGGAGCTCCCTTTGGGTCATTGATATTCAAATTGTGAATTATGAATACATAGGTGATTGCTATATGGAGAAGAAATAACAAAAGTAAGGGTACATTGAAAAGGAAAATGCAAAGGATAACCAGAGTAAGATTAGAACTGAGTCGAAAGGATATGAGAGCTTGATCACTATTGTAAAGATGTCTCTTTGTCTTTTCTTTACTCTCACTCTTGTGATGAATGTCTGGTTCACTGTGTGTTTATGCCATTTATATATGTAAGTCATTATAAGGATGAATACTTGTTCTGGTTCGAATATTAAATGCCCCTCGTTTTCCTTTACGTTTCTCGTCACTATGACAAAATGTCCAGCAAACTCAACTTAAGTGTGGAAGGGTTTACAGTCTGAGGACACCTCCCATCACAGTGGGAGAGGCATGGCAAAGGGAGCGTAAGGCGGCTGGTCCAATTGTTATCCACAACCAGGACGCAGAGGAAGAGGAACCCTGGTTCTCAGCTCTCTCTCCCCTTTCCATTTACTGTGGGACTCCAGCCCATTGGATGGTGCTGCCAGTTCGATTTACTAAACCTAGAAACTTCCTCAGAGACAAGTCCAGAGGCTTAAGCAGTAGGTGATTCCAGGCTCTGTTATGTTGACAACCAATAGTAAGCATCACATGACCCGAATCGCTTGCATGTAAGGCTTAGTTCCACTGCAGCAGCGTTAGTGTGCTCTATTGGAAATCTTTATAATCTGGAAGTGGGGCTTCTGGGGAGTAAATGGACTGTGAAGGCTTGGACCTCATGGATAGTTTAATCACTTAGGAATTCGTAGCTTAAGGGGCTTGGGGGAGGGGCTTTACTATAGAAGAAAATCTCTCTTTTTGCTTCCTGGTCACCATCGAGGGGCGGAGCCTCTTCTGCTATACACTCCCACAATGTCCTACAAAGCAATGGAGCCAACTATGGGTGGCACAACAACCCTTTCTTCCTCTAAGCTGCTTTATCTCAAGTATTTTGTCAGTGTTGGAAAGCTGTCCCACACACTTCTATCCACCTTATAAGTATCAGTTACTATTTATATGCTGTGTAAAATCACTTATTTAGGAGCTAGAGATGTAGCTCAGTTGGGGCAGTACCAGACTAGCAAGCACAAAGCCCTGTGTTCAATCCCCGGTGTCACATGTTTATGGGCATGATAATGAACACTTGTAATCCTAGCACTCAGGTGACAGAGCATGAGGATCAGAGGTATGAGGTTATGCTTTGATACATAGTAAATTTGAGGCTAACCTAGGCAACATAAGACACTGTCTCAAAAAAAAATCTCTCATGTAATTATTGGCACAATTCTAG
Source organism: Peromyscus eremicus (assembly GCF_949786415.1). Classification (NCBI taxonomy): domain Eukaryota; kingdom Metazoa; phylum Chordata; class Mammalia; order Rodentia; family Cricetidae; genus Peromyscus; species Peromyscus eremicus. The sequence continues at coordinate 65,904,472 of NC_081431.1, forward strand.
CAGGAAAGAACATTGACTCACAAGGAATATATTAACAAGGAGAGGTACCTGTATCCTGTTAACCAACAGCCCTCTAATTACAGTGACTTAGGAAATCAGGAGATTCTTTTTTCTTTACTAGGGGTGTGTGTGTGTGTGTGTGTGTGTGTGTATTAGAGAGAGAGAGAGAGAGAGAGAGAGAGAGAGAGAGAGAGATGGTTCTGCTATTCTCCATGATGTATATCTACCCCAAATCTAGCCCAGGGCCAAAGTTGACTTCTGGCCTGTAGTTGGAAGTTTTCCTGTGTCCCAGCCAGCCAGTGGTCAGGTCTCTCCCACTCGCGTTCCCCCAAGTAAACACACAGAGGCTTATATTAATTATAATTGCTTGACCACTATCTCAGGCTTATTACTGACTAGCACTTACACTTAAATTAACCCGTAATTCTTATCTATGTTTAGGCACATGGCTTGGTACCTTTTCTCAGTTCTGCCTTGTCATCTTGCTTCCTCTGTGTTTGTCTGGAGACTCCTGACTCAGCCTTCCTCTTCCCAGAGTTCTCCTTGTCTGCTTATGCCACCTATACTTCCTGCCTGGCTACTGGCCAATCAGCATTTTATTTATCAACCAATTGGAGCAACACACATTCACAGCATACAGAATGACATTCCACAGTACTGGCCTCCATAAATACATGTGTGTATGTGTGTGCACATGCACTCAAACACACATGCATCTACATACAGTGGACATGAAGTCACGCATGTACATGCACACAATACACACAACAGATATTATAGTCTTCTCAAGTATTAATGATGATCCCCTTTGGTGGACATCTGAGTTCCTAAGTACCTGCTATAGGAACTGCCTCTAAGCAGAACAGTTGAGAAACTAGAGGTCACCTATCTAACCCCTTACCAACCCCAAATACTCCAGAAATCGCATACATGTAGTTACAAGCCATCCTTCAGAAGACCAAATATGTATTTTCCTAATAGAAAGAGAACAAAGATTGTATCTTATGGTACATCAAACCTCACAGCAGACTTGGTAAAAAGGATCTGACAGACTGAGGAGGTAAACACACTTGCCTAGTAAGCACCAGTGCCTGAGTTCAATCCCCAGGAGCTGTGTGAACAGCTGGTGTGGCAGTATGCAATTGTAATCCATCTCTGGCCAGGGAGACACAGGTGAGTCGCCGGAACCGCTCTGCCTGGCTACTCTAGCCTACTTGGCAAGTTCCAGACCAATTAGAGACTTTGTCTCAAACAAAACCTGGTAAGGCACTGGAGGGTGACCATGGACTTCTGCTATACACACACACACACACACACACACACACACAGACACAAGCACATGCACATGCACGTGCGTGCATATATCATATATATCATATATATATATATATATATATATATATATATATATATATATGAGCAATGAAAGATCTAGACGTCTCCAGAGCCAAGATTCCATGCCCCTGTGGCAATTTAGCCATGGTGTTGTTTGGATCACTGTCATTACTTGTAATTTCTTTAAGAAATGTTACTTAACTGTAGTGAGTCACTTAGCTTGTCAGTACTTCATGACTGTGTTGTCCGTGGGCCTGGTTTGCTTTGCTCAAACCCTGGATGCTTATGACACAGAGTGCCATTTTTCTATAAATGCTTCCCTCACTCTCCTGATCAGGAGTCAATACTCCCTTTGCTGAAAATCTGCTGTACTTTTCTTAGAATTCCTGTTAACTGTACCAAAGTCTATATGTGTCCAAGTGGAGTGTCTTTTGCCCAAAATGTTGGGACAAAAGGTATTTCAGACATTGACATACTACAGATTTTTGGAATTCTTCCACACACTTTACCAGTTAAGAGCCTCTCATCTGAAGCATTCTGGGCTCAGAAGGTGATAGGTTTTGATTAGGGACGTTTACCTTATATTCAGAGAGATGGACCTCATACAAATGAACATAGTTGACAGATCCCCCCCCAAACACACACCCCCTGACATGTGTTGGTTTGCAGGGCTGTCCTAACGTGGTGCCTCAGACAAGGAACCTTAAACAACAGAAATGGATCCATGCCTTACAGTCCTACAGCCCTGAAGGCTAAGATCAAGACATTGGCGTGATTAACTCATTCCAAGTGCTTTTGGAATGTGTTCCATACCTCTTGCAGAGTTCCTGAGGGTTTGCTGGCAGTCTCTGTTTTTCAGAGGCTGTGGAAACACCACCCTAGTGCACATACACTTCTTAATATGCCCTTTTCCCTGTGAGAGTGAGTGTGTGAGGAAATTACAAAATTTCCCCATTTTATAAGGCCTGCATTCATGCTTGATTAAGATTCATTCTAGAGATTTTATTTTAACACAATCAGTTCAGTAGTCTTTTGTCTCATAATAGGTCAACTCTGAGGTCTTACAGTTAAGACTTCAAGTCAGAATTGTTATTTTGGTTGTAATATTTCAGACCATGACACCAAATATGGACAACACTGTGCCTTTTTGGGACAGGATGCTTCAGTGTTCTGAGTGGACTTATAGTCTTCACTGAATTAATTGAAGAATATACCTCCAACCCAGTAGGCACCACACTCAAACAGTCAATCGGCAGTATTCCCAGTCTTGCCTACATATGACAGTTTTTCTGAGAATTAACTTAGGCTCCTGGCTCACTGTGCCAGAGAAGAGAATTCAGTGTACAGACTCTTGTTACTGTCCATCAGAATTTCAGTCGATGTCCTGAAGCCTTTTCATTTCCAAACTCACGAGCCCCCTTGTCCTGAGGCTACACAGATGGTTTGAATCTTTGCATAGACACCATCTCAGGGCCTTCAATCAAAACAGAGGCAGAATGAAATTTCAAGGCCATTGGTAGTTGAAAGCCATGGCGAACTCAATTAGTTGTCACATAAGGGCTGTTTTCATGTGTGAGGAGACAGCATGTGTTTTTTTCTGAAGAAGCCCCATTCTTTATTCAGCTACATACAACCCATCAATCTGCATATCACCAGGACCGAGGGGGGATGACCAAACATCATAGGACACAGTTTTATTAACTATATTGGATTTCTTTTGAGTAGAATTTCAATATTAAAAAGAAATAAGATGCAGGAAAGGGTAGGGAATTCCAAGTTGTTGTTTTTTAATATTTGAACATAAAAACTCTTGTCTACAAGCAGCATTTTTCAGAAGTAAACATTAATTCCAGAAATTAATTAATCAGTTCTTCAATGTTTCTTGAAGTATGTATCTCAAGAAACGCTATTTGAAGTCATTGACCAGAGTTTGCTCTCTGGGGGAGATTACTACAACAGTTAATACAAGTAGTAATTGTATCTCCAAGTGGGGGTGGGTTGCTCTCGTGTGCATTTTGCAGACTCATTGGAAGGAGATGGTTGGGATTGCACTCTCCCCCAGAAAGAGGCAATGAGAGAGGAGGAGACTCTTACTTCAGTTCATTATTGTGTTAATACAGGAGGCCCTTTTCACTTTATCAAACACTTCAGCATGAAAAGCACAAGTTATTCTAGGAAAAGACAATAGCGAAAAGAAAAAGAGAAAATGCAGATGGTCAAATTAAAACGGGACCGTCAAGTGTGCAGGTGGTACCTAGGATGTACAAAATGCTACATGTGCAGGGTTTTTTCTTCTTGTATCCTCACATTGGCACATTTGTCAAGCTTTGAAGCATGGGGTTAACTTACTGGCTGGCCAAGGAGCTTCAGGGAACTGTCTAAACCCCATCCTACCCACAGTGCTAGGGTTATAGACAGCTTTTATATGGCTGTTGTGAATATACACTGCAGGGCAAGCACTTTACTCTCGAAGCCTATAGAAACCTACTTGTTGCCATTCTTTGCATGGAACCAGTGACTGATACTGAACATGGGTGAAGGTAGTAGCTTGTAATACGGTCTTGTGCCTAGAAGACCACCTTTGTTCTGAACTGCAATCATTCATTCATTGTTGTGGTGTGCTTATGCCCTGAACTTCCAAATCATGTAGTTCTGACCCTCTAGCATCTCACAGCCTATTAGGGAAGAGAAATAGATAAGCAGAGAGTGGTGATATCATAGATGGTCCAGTGGAGGGCTGGGTGAATGAATTAATAAATGGATGTATAGATGTCATTTGCATCTTAGTTTACGAGAATGGAAGGGCAGTCTTGAGAATGAATATATGGCATAAGGATTTGTGTGTGTATGTGTATGCATGTGTAAGTGCATGTGCACACATGCACATGGAGGCTAGGGGACAGTCTCAGATGTCATTTCTCAGGTACTATCCACCTTGTCCTTTTATTTTTGAAATGGCCTGTCACTGGCCTGCAGCTTGCAGATTTGGCTTTGCTGGCTGGTGAGTGAGCTCCAGGTACCCACCTATCTCTGTGTCTCCAGGGCTGGGGTTTGTAAATGTGTGTGCCCATACTCAGTTTCATTTAGGTGTAGATCAAACTCAGGTCCTTGTGTACCAAATGAGCTCCCTCCAGCTCCAAGGAGAATTGTCTTTGGTTGCTAGTAAAAGGCAGTCTACTATATTGTAGATTCCTGTTTTTGTTATTTTTATTTATCTGTGTATTCCAACACAGAAAATTCCTTGGGAGGAAACATCTCTTGATTTGGGAAAAATGGAGGCTGCAACTTTACCAGCAAACACAATGCCATTAAGTTCTTGTTTACTCCTGAAATCAGTGTCTTGAAATCAGCTTGTTGAGTTGCCTCGTGTCTGGTGCACAATGATTGTGAGAATTCACAGATTTGTAACACACTCTCAACTTACTCCTTTTTCCATATCACAAATGTGCACAGAGTCTCCAAACATGGAATGAAAGAGTGATTTATGGTACTTTAAAGAATTCAGGAAAGTAAGAAATGGAAAAAATAGCTGTAGAGTTTTCTTTGGTCTGTGTTGTGCTTTATAAAATTTTGTTTAAAATCCGTTCTCTCCTTACATAACTAGAGAGGTGTATAATGACATGAAGAACTGTGGAAAGGCTAATTAATTTAGCCCTGACTCAGGGAAAGCCGCCACTGGTCTCTCCATCTGCCCAAGCGACAGGTGCGCCTGCCTCTTGGCATTGTCCTGCCCTCTGCAGCGGGTGACTCCCCAGGATGTCTGTGTGTGGAGATAATGGTCCTTGGACTCCTCGGGAGAGCAAACCTGTTCTCTCTCCACACATACCAGATCGCCACCGGCCCCTATTCTTGGGGCTTCTCTGCTAGAAACGCTGCTGGCTGATGATGAATTGAACCTTTCCCCCCAAGATTTTAGAGCATAACACCCTGCCTCCAGGCACAGATGAAAACAGTCATTTATCTAATTTCCCTCCAGGCATTTGGCAGCATCTTCATGGGGAAAATTAAGGAGGAGTGTTGATTGAAACAAAGCCCATGACTGAGCATGTGTGCATGTGGGGAACTAGATTTGCATTTTGCTTCTACACTACAGCATACATTGGCACTTGGAATTTGATGATAGTGGTTGTGGTAGTGGTATTAGTGATGGTGGTGGGGTGATGGTGTGTGTGTGTGTGTGTGTGTGTGTGTGTGTGTGTGTCTCACAGGTCAACCTCAGGTGTTGTTCCTCAGGTACTTTGATTTTTGAGAAAGGCTCTCTCACTGACTTGGATTTCTTTAAGTAGACTAGGCTAGCTGAACAGTAAGGCCCAGGTATTCACCTGACTCCATATCCCCAGTACAAGTTTTGCAAATGCATACCACCATATGTAACTCTTTTGTTTTTTGTTTGTTTGTTTGTTTGTTTGTTTTTCGAGACAGGGTTTCTCTGTGTAGCTTTGCGCCTTTCCTGGAACTCACTTGGTAGTCCAGGCTGGCCTCAAACTCACAGAGATCCGCCTGGCTCTGCCTCCCGAGTGCTGGGATTAAAGGCGTGCGCCACCACCGCCCGGCTCATATGTAACTTTTTACGTGAGTTCTTGGATAAAGCTTAGGTTCTCATGCTTACTTAGCAAGCACTTTACCAACTAAGCCATTTCCCCAGCCTTAGTGTCTTCTTGGTAAAAATCCATTAAGTCCTTTTGTTTGGCTCCTGTTTAATTGGTCTCCAGTGCATTGCATCCTTGGAGATGCCCCCTATTTCCCACATTATTTGAGAGACAGTGTTCACGTGAGTGGTGGGTATGAAAATACTGGTGCTAATGACTTTGATTTTACCTAAATATATATTCATTGGTATTTTATGTTTTAGACAAAATGGCATTTAAATGGCTGAGAAGAAGAGGTGTGGGGATATTTTTTCCAGCCTCTGTGAACATCTTATATGTTGCCTTGCATACACAAGGACCTTCAGTTTCTAGAAGCTATCAGAAAAAACCCAGGTGTGGTACTGTGTGCTTGTAGTCACAAGTCCTAGTGGGCAGATTCAGTGGTGGTCAGCCAGCCTGACCTACTCAGTAAGTCTTTGGAGTCAGTGAGAGACGGTCTCAAAGAATAAGGTTCCACTAGTGTACCATTAGGATAACTTGCTGGATGAGTCATTGCTGAATTTTGTAGGCTTTACAGCTGCAACAGACTAGTGATTACTTTTCCCCCCAGGCAGCTTGCATCACTTCTTAGGATACTATGAGAACTAGTCTTCAAAGAGGAGGCTTCCAAGTCAGTTCCAGCTCAATTCCTCAAATTCCTCAGTCTGAAGAAAGTGTTGTCTTCAGCAATAGAATTCTTACCTTTACGTTAGGAGAGGCAATCTAGGGCTATAGGAATAGCCTGTATTGTTTGGGGAGTATCTCAGATCCTTCTAGTGTGTGCAGCACAGGGAGAGTTGGTGGGGAGAAGGGATGGAAATACTGTAAATAGAGTGCTCATAGGTGAAATTCTGAAACAATTTTTTATTAAAAAGAAAAATAGAAGAATAAGGTATATGGTATCTTGAGGCATGGCATCTAAGGTTGACCTCTGATTTCCAAATGTTCAAGCAACCACACACTCAAATACAGAAGAACACAAAGCACAGATGCACATATAAGGCTTAAATCTGATTTTAAATAAATGTATATTGCTGATTTATGAACTTGGTAAAAAAAAAAATGGTCATACTTAAGCTTTTGATTAGTAGGAGACAAGGCATTTGTCCTGTCTGCTCAAGCATCCCATGTTGACTCATGGGCATTTCTGCGAGTTAGCAGTATTCAGGCAGCCTCAGGGTTCTTTGCCTTTTCTGAGCATATATGAGGCTAACTCCTTATGTAGCAATAAGCATAACTCCTTATGTAGTGTGTGCCCCTTTTGTTCTTATTCTCTCACAGAAGTGGCTTGCCAGAGGCTGCCCCCTGTAACATCATAGCATCACAGAACCAAAGATGGGAGGCCAGGACTCTTGTTTTTATTAGCCAAGTGTGAATGCTGTTTGCTAAAAGATTAAAAAAAAAAAAAAACGGTGCCACTCATTTTATTTTATTTTTTTTTTAATCTCTAATTATTGGTGCTAGAGAGGTGGTTTAGTGGTTAAAAACTTGTACTATTCTTGCAGAGAGCCTGAATTCAGTTCCCAGCACTTCTGCTGGGTGACTCACAATAACCTGTTACTCCAGCTCTAGGGGATCTGACACCCTCTGGCTTATGTCAGCATCCACATGCACATGTATACACCCACAAACAGAATACAGATAAAAATAAACCTTTAAAAAATCTCTTCTTATATCTAATAATGATATACATATATTACTTATAATAGAATTATAAATTTTCTTTATTGATTTTTGAGACAGAGTCTCAGTATCCCCAACTGGCCATGTATCCCAAAGATGACCTTTAACTATTGACCCTTCTCTCTTTACCTCTGAAGTGTTGGTATTGCAGATGTGCCCCACCCTGTTTGTTGTATGTGACTCTGTGGACGGAACCCAGGGCCTTCTCCAAGTGGGGTATGCACTCTGTTGTCTGAGCCACACCCCATACCCCTTACCATTCACTTATAGCTATGTGCAACGTAGCTTTCTAGTTGCACATGCTGATGTGCTCTGGCATGCTCCTTCTGGTTGCATGCCCCATACATGCTGAATTTAGACTGGTCTTGTTGTGTGTGTTTCCCCAATACTGTAACTAATACCAGACCTACAGTCTACTATTAGTGTCTGCTGAGTGAGCTAGAATTTTAACTTGTCATTAGATTATGTAGTTTCTGTTGCAAGACTATGCTAGGTAAATAAAAGATGCACCTTGTCTTAGTTTCATTTCTGTTGCTGTGCAAAAATACCTGACAACAACCCGTTTAAGGAGAAGGCTGTCTATTAGGCTTATGAGTCCAGATTTTCGTCTGTCTTTGCAGAGAAGTCACCATGGCAGGATCTCAAGGGAGCGAGTCCTATCACATAGGCAGTCAGAATCAGAGGAAAACATGCCTGCTTACCCACTTGCTTCTACTCAGCTCAAGTTTTCCACTCTTACACAGTTCAGGAGCCTTTGCCTAGGGAATGGTTTCACTCACTGTAGGCTGGGTCTTCCTATATCATTAACTTAAGACAATCCCCCACATACATGACTACAGACCAAACCCACTTATAGAGACAGTCCCTTATTGAGACTCTTCCTAGATGTTTCTAGGTTGTGCCAAGTTGATAATGCTAGCCATCAGGGGTATATATATATTAGGTTCTACACATTATGAAGTTTTAAATTCCTTGGGATATAGAAACTGAAACTGAAACCCCAAACTAACATGAATCTGTATGTGCAGGGGAGAATATTGCTGGACATTTTTAACACCACAGTATCTTTGGCACAGTATAAGAGATTGGCTTTGGATCTGCAAGGTCCTCAATATTTTTAAATTTTATTCTTTAAAACATATACAATCACACATGGCTATTACCTTTTTTATTTTTCTGGAAGAGTGAAATAGAGTTCATACATATTATCTGATGTTTCCATCAAAGCACAGAGTCTGTAACACATTGTAACATTGTAATACCAAGTCTGTAATGGCTTGCTTGATGTAAGATGTTACAGTCCATTTGGCTACAACCCCTGTTCTGTACATCCACAGTATGGAGCTGTTTGAAAGGACATAGAAGTAAGTAGAAGCCTTAGCTCACACCTTTCTTAAAGCTTTTGCTGCTTTGCCTCCAGGGCACCTCCATGGGGTACCATCTGCCCAGGGAACAGCAGAAGGTAAGACAGATTCCATTCTTCCTGCTTGGTATGTGTAGGAGTCATGGGTCCCTTTTAGAGAAGCTAATGAGCATCGAATTGTTTCTAGAAAATTCTGTGATCAGTTCTGGTGCACCAGAAGGCCCTGTAAAAACCCATTCCATGTTCTTTACTCATCACACACTGAACACAGCCCCCATAGCTGGATGACTTCTCTTTGGGAAGTGTTTTTATAAACACTGAAGCTGTGTAGGTGTTATCAGGATTTTACAAATGTCAGTGATTTTGTTGGGGCACATTCTTGCCTGAGCTTTCTTGCAGATTGGCCAGTGGTACTCTGAAGATCCACAGTTCACATTAAAAGAGAGTTCATCCTCTTTATCTTGGGTTGGGACCAGAGGAAGATGTTGGGCACCCTTATCTTATCACTGTCCTCTTTATTCTCTTGACACAGGGTCTCTCACTGAACTTAGAGCTAGGCTGGTGGCCAGCTGGCCCTACCGATCCTCTTATCTCTGTTCCCCAAAGCACTGGGACAACATGCACATGTGTGGCCATGCCTGACTTTTTACATGGGTGTTAGAGACTGGAATCCAGGTGCCCATGCTTGCAATGCAAGCACTCTTAACCACTGAACCAGTTCCCCAGGGGTTGTGTTGAAGGAGTTTAACAACCTGAAACTCATTCTCCATTTGGATATAAAATGGGATAAAGAGAGAGGATCTATTTCTTCCTGGGAGTTGAACATTCTTTTCCGTTGAATTGAAAGTGAAGTGAGTGCTGTGTCTGATTTGCCGTGGTTTTGATACTGTGCTTTGTCCCTGTTCTGGAGCTAAGGATCCGTGGCTTTTGATCACATATCCCCAGGCATGGGTATTGTAATCATAAACACAGTACCCGCTTCATAATGAGCTCCCAACTTTGCAGCCGAACAAAATGGGGATGCGTCGTCGTGAAATCGCAGTTGTCTGTTGTCAGCAGGAGCACTAAACCCTTCAGATGGGAGCGCGAATGTACATTTGCCGTGGGAGGCTTGAAAGGCAAGCATTCTTTGTTTGCTTATTTATTTATTTCTTTACACAAAACGGTAAGAACCTTCAATTAGCATGAAAAAGAAGCTGGTTTCCAACTTCACAGCCGTTTTGGAACTACAGGTTGGAAGGCATGGCGTGCCAGGATGTCGAGGGCACACTAGACTCTTGGTGAAAGTGACTGAGCTGGTTGTGACATCTTGATTGAGTGCATTACCCGATCCCACAAGCGTTCATGTGTAGCAAAGTGAAGGCTGTGCCGCAGATACTGACACCTCTTCCACAGCTTCTTCGCTTCCTTTGTATTAGTAGTGACAATTTTTATTTTTGTGAATAGATCGGGGCTTTAGTGTTGCTGTGGCACTCATCTTTTGGTGCTTCTCCTTCTAATCTTTCATTAAACTCTAAATTAATATATTCATTAATTAAAATACCACCATCCATGGCTGAATCTGAATTCTCACATTGCCTGCCTGGAATAACGTTTCCCTTTTTCCTGGATTTGATATTTGCCTATGTATTGTGTCTTAATCTAATTCTGAGCAAGATTTGCTTTAACATGTACATGCTTCTCGGTACCTGCAAACATATAGGTTATTTTGATGCAACACTCCTTCTCTTATGTTCTTATTTACATGTGGTACCTGCACATGTGTGTGCCAGGCCAGGAGAGGATGTCCCTTCCCTGTTCTATCATTCTCAGCCTTAATCCCTTGAAATAGGGTCTGTCATTCAATCTGGATCTCGGACGGCAGCCAGCAAGCCCCATGGAACTTCCTGTCTCTTCCTCCTGTGGAGCTGGAATTACAGACGTATGTGTATCAACGCTAGAGATTTGAACTTAGGGCCTTGTGCTTGCCCAGCAAGTGCCTTACCCCCTGAGCCATTTCTCCAGTCTGGCAACATTGGCTCTTTCTGTGGGGACTTCATTCTGGATTAGATTCCTGGTAGCTGTTGTTCAGAGGCTTCTTTTTTTCCCAGTAACATTTTTATTCATCGAGTGTTTCATATGTGTATTCAATGTAGTTGATCATATTCAGTCCCCAGTTCCTCCCCTGGCTGTCCCAGGTCCACCCCTCTGCACCAGCTCCTGGCTCCCTGGTTTGAGTCCTTGTTCAGATGAGTGCAGCTCTCAGCCTTTACCAGAGAAGTCTCTTAGTGCAGTATGTGGTGGTCTGTGCAGAAATTCAAACTGGTCAAACCACAGAGAATAAGAATCAGTGGGGTACCAAGCCCACTGGGGCTGGAAAGATGGCTCAGAGGTTAAGAACACTGGCTGTTCTTCCAGAGGTCCTGAGTTAAATTCCCAGCACCCACACGGTGGCCCACAACCATCTGTAATGAGATCTGGTACCCTCTTCTGGCCTGCAGGGATACATGCAAACAGAACACTGTATACATAATAAATAAATAATAAATCTTTAAGAATCAGTGGGGTACCGAGCCACAGTGGGACATCTGTATCACACACACACACACACACACACACACACACACACACACACACCACATACCACACACCACACGTGCACACAAACACACACCATGTGTGCACACAGACACGCACACACCCATTTGAGGCTCAGGGATCATTGTAGAAGAGGGGAAAAATTGTAATAGTCAGAGGCCAGGGGCCAGGGAGGAACAAGGTAAAACTAGGTTTTTTTGGACATGACCAGACTGCTGGACTCCTGAACTCATAGCAGCTGTGGTTGTCTGTAGGAGAACTGCACACGATTGATAAAAACCAGCTAACACCCCAGCATGCTGGAGGGAGGGTATTCTGTAGAGCTATTGACAGTTGATGGCTTCTGGGGCACATAGCACTACACCCAACTTTTCATGTAAGTTCTGGGGTTCCAATTCAGGTCCTCATGCTTGCAAGGCATGCGCTTTATTGACTGGGTCTCTCCTTAGCCTGGAAAGTTGGCTTCAGTTCCTTTGTTTTGGGTGGCCAGGTGTGTCACAGCCATTGGAGGCAAGAAATCCTGTCACCAACCTGGGGATGGAGCCGCCCCCTCCCCTGCATTCACTCACTAGCAGGGGAGGGATTTCCGGGGGAATTATCGCTGAAACTGAGGCTTGGAGCTGGCTAGGAGCTGCTCCTTACCTGGATGGCACCTGTTCACTGTTTAAAAAACCGAAAAGCTGTTCAAAATGCATGTGTTATCACAAGCATTCTTCACATTTCAGTGGGTATTCTATGTACTGGAAGTGTAATTAGTTATGACGGATAGGAAATGAATTGCATTATGAAGTACGACTACTAAACCCAATTTAGCAGGTCTTTATTTATTGTGTGCACACATCTACATGGAGGTCAGAAGCTGGCTTTCAGGATTGGGTTCTCTCTTTCCACCATGGGTTCCACAGATCTCAGATGGATCTCAGGTCTTCTGGCTTTCCCAGCAAACTCCTTTACCTTCTCAGCAAACTTACTGATTCATGATCTGATTTTTAAATCTATAGTTGAAAAATTTTCCTAGGCCTTGAAAAAATGCAGAGTTTTAAATTTAGACTTTGATCTAAGGAAACCCAACACTTGATCCCATCACATCCCAGCTCAGAGCTCAGTTGTTCCCTCAGCCTCTGGGACCCTGAGTTTCCTCCTCTATGGAATGAGGAGCTGACAAGTTCCTAGAATGGGAAAAATGTCCAGTGTAGTTCATTTTACACAGCAAGCTTGCAAATGATTTTCTATTTACTCAGGAATGGTGTAGAGTTAGGGTTTGTTTGCTTTTGAAAATTCAGCTTGATTATAGAGGGGAAAAGAGCAAACAATTAAAAATATATAAGCAAAATCAATACTGAGGTACTAATGAAATACTCCCAGAAATGTTAGTGACAAAGGATATATGCAAATGAGGCTAGTGGAACACTGCTTAACCTAGCAGTCAGTATTTATTCCTCCATTATGAACTCTAAAACAAAAGAATCCGTGTTGTGATGCCGGATAGAGACGATGCCCTAGTGACCAGTCACTTTAAATATTTAATATCAAATATGGTTGAGAGAAGGAGGTAAGTAGAGGATGGGGCAGCTCTGGAGATTTCCACAGAGTGTTCCCAGCCACGTGGTGGTGTCCCAGCCCTGGGAATAGTCACCTAATCACATGTTTCTGTCTCTCCAGGGAGAAGTTGGCTGTGGCCAGGCTGCAGAGAGAAGTTGCCCAAAGGACAAGCCAAGGGGCCATGGTGAGTCTTGGCTCAGCTTCCTTCCTGGGAGTCTCCTGTCCTGGGAACTCTGGCTTCAAAACCATTCAGTCCCAGCAAAGTGTGTCGAAGCCAAATATTTGCTTGTAGCCAATCCATGATTGTGCCTTTGGGAAACGATGTGTTTATTTCCATTTAGCTAGCTTTACCACGGAAGGTGAGAGAGACACAGACAGACAGACACGGGCAGATGGGCAGACCCTGAGACCAGATTTGAAATAACACTCAAAGGGTGGAAGGCTGGGTTTTAAGAATCTTGATTGGGTGGCCAGGCTTCCATCTGTCAGTGCCAAGTCTGTAAATGTACAAATTTAGATTTTTAGATAAGGACAATTCAATATAATTCAACCCTCTCAGTTATTTGAAGGTAAACAAAACAAATTACAGAAAGAACCCTGGGGTGTTTCCTAATGTAATTGCCTTTTTATTTTCTCCCTTCCCAGTACCTACAGGGTATTTCACCCTGTACTTTCTAGCTTGACTTCTTAGGGAAACTGATGTTTCCTTGTGCTTCTGAATGCTACAAAAGAATCAATACAGTTTTTTTTTGTTTTTTTTTTTTTGTTTTTTTTTTTTTTGGTCCACCTGAACTTCATTTCATAGACCATTGTCTTTGCCAAAGTATCCGCTGGGGTGCTGCTGTGACATCTTGAGGTGACCCTCTGGGTACTCCGGGAGCCTGTGTGTGTGTGTGTGAATTAACTGCTGTTGCTATCTCTGAGAAGGAAATGTAACACCAGGCTTATTTTGCTCCTCTTCTGACAAGACAGGGTCAGGTGTGTGAGTTTTCAGCGGAAGAATCTGTTCTCTATGAAAAGGAAGTGGCATCTTTGTTTGCAGCCCCCGGAAGGCTGCTTCCATTTGATTCCATGAGAGCTAAGTGACAGTTCATCTAACAAAAAGAGGAAGGAGTTTGTGGAATTCGCTGGTCCTGATGGGCAGTACAATGGGCTTGGCCTACAGGCTAGATACTGAATGTGCCTGAAGGGCACCGGGGACCAGAAACGTGCTAGCATACTTTGGGAAGGCAAATCACACAGTTTGTTGTGGTAGGAGGCAGAATACAGAGAGAATCTGCAGATGTTCAAAGAATTTGAGGCAGCCATGCAGAAGCATCTTTGAGAAATGACAAGAAAACAAGTTGGAAGAACATCAAGGTCGGAGTGTTGAGTTACACCTTCTCTACTGTTCTGCTCCCTACATTGTAGACAGCTCTGGAGGGCAGAGAACAAGCCCTGCTGTCATTCCTCAGGGGACTTTCACCTTGTGTTTGGAGACAGGGTCTCTCACTGGCCTGCAGCTCACCAAGTAGGCTGGGCTTGCTGGCCAGGAAGCTCCAGGGATCTGCCTGTCCTAACCTCCCAAGCACTGGGGTTATAAACACATCCCAGCTTGTCTGGTTTTATAGATAGTTTCTAGGGTAAAACTCAGGTCCTCATGGTTGTGTAGCAAACACTAACCACGTGAGCTTCCTCCCTAGTCCAAGAGATTTTTTTTCTCTTTGTAATAAAGATTTCATTTTGGAATATCATTAGATCGACACAGACATCGCACACCTGCAGCCTTTCAACCAGTTCCCCCTAATATCAACATTAGGTCTGACTGTTAATTAAATTCCAGACTGTATTAAGATTTTACCATGACCCATCTGTGATCTACAATCTAAAGCGGGACTCTGAACTTCATGTAGAAAGGTTCCCTGTTAGTAGCAGGGATGAACACATGTGTGCAATGTGAACCATACCTATACATGGAATATGAACCACAGCTTAGGGGTAAAGCTGGTCTGGATTCGCATCACACTAGCTGTCCTTGACTGTACCCAAGGTAACGAGTTTGGGGAGACTCCCTTTCAGTATCTGGAATATTTTATATTTGTTTCCCTAGCTGTTCAGGGAAGTACTTTTTACCATTGGTTTACAGTTCCCTTCAGTGACTCTTCCCAGTTTGTCTTCCTTCTGAGAAATCATTTAACCTGTGCTTTATTCTGCTGGCTCAGTGTATCCTCCCTTTGAGTCTTCAGTGAACCTCAAGTTTTGTTAATGCATAAAGAAGAGCCACCTGAACAGTATAAAGACATCGCTCGAATTGTCTTATAGAACCATTCAGGTTTTAATATGTAGCATATTATGAATGTTAATATGTTAAATATGATATATATTATATACAGGTTATAATATATGACACACACATATATATGTAATTATATACACATATATGTGAAATTAGCTAACAATTTGGTATATGTACATACATACATACACACATGCATACCTATGAGATATGTGTTAGCTAAATTCCCAACACCATTCACTAGACAGTAAACCAAGTATAACCTTTATTATCTTCCAAATGCTCCCATTAAACTTGGTCATGGATGGGATTACTTGTACTTTGCCACCGAAAGCCCTGTAAAGGTCATCCCATACATAGGAAATGAGAGGAATAATGGCATTTGCTTTTAAAAAGATTTATTTATCTTATTTTATGTGTGTGAGTCTTTCACCTGTAATGCAGGTATGTATCTATGTAATATGAAAGGACCTCCAAGTTGGCCCGAGATATTCCAGGACCAAGTTCTCAGCACGAAGGAGATTTGCCCCAGAGGGACAAAGGGACAGGGAAAAACAGACAAAGACAAGAGACAGAGGATGAGGGAGATTGCTGGACTTTAACGCTTTGGCAGCTGGACCTTGGTAGTCAGCCGCAGGAGGAGGAAGTGGCCAGACAGGGAATAGACCTTGGTGGCTAGCTTCAGGAAAGTAATCTCATGGTTTAGCAAGGCAGAGGGAGTGGAGGGGAGGGTCAGGCAAACACTGCTGGTGCCATGTTTGCCGTGCTTGGGCCTGCTAGAGCCCCTTCATAATGGACGTGCATGTGGACCACATACATGCCTGGTGACTGGGAAGATCTGCAAAGGGAGATTGGATCAGTGCAACTGGAGTTGTGGATGGTTATGAGCCACCACTAGGATGCTGGGAACTGAATCCTACTTATGATGATTATTATTAATATTGCTATATAATATTGCTACAATTATTATTATTCTATTACTGTTATTACACTGCAAGAGTAGTAAGTGTTTTTAACCACTGAGCCACCTTTCTGGCCATGGAAACTCACCCTACAAAAGTATCCTTGCATATGGGAGAAGAGGAGCACTTACTGCTGGGGAGATGTCAGTCGGTGCAGCCACTGTCACAGTCAGTGTGGAAGATCCTCAAGGGACTAACACTACACCTGCCCAGCTACCCCACCCTGGAGTATCCAAAGCACTCTTAAGTCGGCACACTACACTCATATCAGCACATCAGGCTTATTGCTGCACTATTCACAATCGTGAGGAAATGGAACCAGTCTAGACGACCATTAGCAGAAGAACAGATAAAGACAATGTGCTCCACATACATCATGTTCTTTTAGCTGTGATGAAAAATGAAATCATGACATTTGTAGGAAAACTGATAAAACTGGCAATCATAATCCAGACTCAGAGATGAATACCATTCCTTTTTAAATGCAGAACCTAAGTTTAAAGTTATATGTATATAGTGTTGGTTTGTGTCTGTGTACGTATGTCATGAAACTGGAAAGGAAGGGGGTCATGAGGTGGGAAGAAGAGAGCTTATAGTACAGGTAAATGAAATACATGTGATAAGGAAATAGAAGGGAGTACAGTGTCAGGAAGAAAGGGAGGGAGCCAGCCAGAGTGGGGAGCAAGCGGCGGCGGGTAGAGAGTGTGTAGGGAAAGAGAATGCGTGAAAGAAAATGACCCACTATGAAAATGCTGAAGTTCTACCACTTTTCCAAGTCTGTGAATGAAGGATTCATAAAGCATTTATAAAGACAATTAGGGGGCTAGAGCAATAGCTCATTTGTTAAAGTGCTTGCCATCCAAGCCTAAGGACCTGAGTTCGATTCCCAGAACCCATATAAAGTGCTGGACCTGCTGTTCATGGCCATAATAGAAACTCTGAGGAGGTGGAGACAGGAGGATCACACTGACAAGCCATTCTTACCTGCTCAGTGAGAGACCCGGCCTCAGAAACCAAGGCAGCAATCTCAAGAGGGTTCAGCAGATAAAGGTACTTGCCACCAAGTGTGATGACCCGAGTTTATCCCCAGAGCCCACATGGTGTAAGCAGATCATAGACTCCTCCAAGTTGCCCTCTGACCTCCAGCATGTACTGTAGCACACTCAGTATCAATAACTGTAGTCATGGAGAGATCTGTGGATTGATCTCCAGCCAACACTCCCAACACTTGGTCTTCTGTAGTGTAGCCGTGGTAGTAAATGGGGCAGTAGCTCCTTGTGATTTGACTTGCATTTTCTTAATGATGAGGATCTGCCCACTTATGGTCTACTTGTTACCCACTCACACGTCTGATCGATTGCTTTGTCCATTTGAAGGATTGACAGCTGCTTTTCCTCTTTGTACAATTGCATAGGTTGTTTGTAATTTTTTTCAGTCCAAGTCTCATCACAATATGAGTGACCAATTTCTATTTCCCACCTTTTCACTTGCCCTCTCCCTGTAAAGAATGGTACCTGTGGATGACTGGGAACATTTTAATATTGAGTTTTTAAATTTACCATCTCGAGTTTCTGTATTTGAAGAACTTTCGCCTACTTCATGTTTATAAACACTACTTTGTGTTTTCCTTTGCGTGGAAAAGGATGTGCTTAGGTCAGTGGCCCACAGGTACTTACAGTTTGTCTGGGACAAGTGCTGTGGGTTGACAAGCGTTTCAGCACTCACACAAAAATGAACTTCCTTAGAGTTTTCATGCCCAAGTTTGCTGAAAACCATTTCCCTCTACACGTACAAGTCTGTACCTGACTGTGACTTTTAAAATTCATTTTAAAAGTATCTATTTTATTTTTATTTGTAGGTGCATGTGTAATGTGTGTGTGTGTGCGCGTGACTCCCCCGGGCTGAGTTACAGGTGGTTATGAGTCACTAGGTCCAAGAGCTCTTAATGGCTGAGCCGTCTTTCCAGCCCTCACTTTGAATTTTGTTCCTTCCATCTATTTCTTTCTTCCTGGAGAATACTGGACTGCTTGATTTCTGTAACTGCATAGTAAGGTTTAAAATCAGGTAGTGGAGGTCTTGTGACTGTTGTTTCCTTGATGTTTCTACAATTTCTAGTCCCTTTATTTCCTACATAGTAGTGGAGTCAGCTGGCCAGTTTCCTAAAGAAATGCCCCCATGGCTTGCTGATCATAGCATTGAGTCTTTAGAGCAGTGGTTCTCAACCTTCCTAATGCTGTGCCCCTTTAATACAGTTCCTCATGTTGTGGTGACCCCCCAACCATAAAATTATTTTCATTGCTACTTCATAAATGTGATTTTGCTACTGTTATGAATCATAATGTAAATATCTGTTTTCTGATGGTCCTAGGTAACCCCTATGAGAGGGTCATTTGACATTCCACAGGGGTCAAGACTCACAGGTTGAGAACCACTGCTTTAGATGATGCTTGGCAGAAGCAACATCCACCTTAGGTATTGAGTCTTTCAGTATTTTAGGCATTAGCTCACAAGGTTCTAAAGAAAAAACATGAGGTTTTTTGGAGGTTTGTTTTTTTAGGCTGGCAGTTAACCCCACTAAGTGTGGGCTGCAGGTTCTGATCCTACATGTGACCATGGTCCTCTTTTGAGTTCACTTTCCATGATGTTCACAGGTCTGTGGACTTGGATGTGCTTGGGCACAGGCGAGGGTAGGACTTCGGTCAGGTCTTAGTATCTCTGTCCTCAGAGTCCTTGGATGCCATTGGGTGAAACCTGAGCCCTAATGTTCAGAGGCAAGCATGGATGTCCCCAGCAGCATCATAGGGATGCTCTCTGGCTCTTCCTGGCATACTTTTATCCTCCCCTGGAGCCTCCCTCCTTTCCTAGTTCTCATTACAGAATCCAGAACTTTCATTCCCTTGTCTTCTGAGGCTTGGTAAGCAGAAGTCAGAGAGGGTGGGGAACAGCAGGAGTTGATTCCTCTCTCACTGGAAGGAAAGTGAGTCTCTGCCAAGAACACTGTTTTCAATTAGATGAAAATGCATTTGTTTTGAGCTGCAACATCATATTTGCTGACCCTGCCCTTTGTTACTCAATGGGGTGTAAATGGAGCAATACAGCCCTCAATGAGTGATCCAGTTCAAGTCCAGGGTAACTGTTTTCTGACCATTTCAGTCAGAGTTAATGCTGGTGCCTGTTTCATTGGCTTGGGAGGCAGTGCTGTGTCACACATTTTTTTTCCTGGGAAGACACAACAGAACACAACACAGACACACAGACACACAGACAGACAGACAGACACACACACACACACACACACACACACACACACACACACACACCCCTACTCACCCCAGATAAGGAGCCCACAACATTCCAAAGTATGGATATCACCAAAATTGAATTTGGTGAACTAATGAGCACTATGGGGTGACTTACAGGAATATGGGTGTGTGTGTACCCCCCCACACTCATACCCCCCCCCCCCCGTACTACAAGAGTATAGGTGACTCAAAGACAGCTGCATTGCCAAAGCTTACCTCCAGCAGCCGTGACAGCTCACCAAAGCTGGGAACCTAGACAGCCTGCAGGGAGCACAGCAGGACGGAGAGAGTGCTTTCTGCGGGAATCAGTTGGCCTAAGAGCCTCCCAGGCAGCTTGGCTGGTCTCAGAGGCTTCTTTGCAGCCTGGCTTGCCTGAGAATGAATCTGAGCATCTTGATTGTTTACCCTTGGAGGGAAAGGCCCAGTGACTCCCATCAGTTTCAGGAACTTCCTGAAGCTATTTTGAGTTTCATCTTAAGGAACTCTCCTGAGGGATGGATCAATCTGGGAGGAAACTGCTACAGAACAGGCAGAGGCAGTTCATTGACATTTTTTTACCTGAATGCATACTTGGAACACAGTTTTTTTTTTTTTTTTTTTTTTTTTTTTTTTTTTTTTTTTTTTTTTTTTTTTTGTGTGTGTGTGTGTGTGTGTGTATGTGTGTGTGCACATGTGTGTGTGCATATACACCCATACATAAATATTATAGATGTGTGCATGGGTGGTTGTATATGTATGTTAATTCAGGATACTTATTTGAAAGCAACGAATTCACTGATAGATTGTCCTTAGCAACTATAACCACAAATTTAGTTTATAAGCAGCATATCCTCAATGTGCTCAATTTTCTACAAAAGTATTGGTGTGTTAAGGAAACCACCCTTTTAAAGATAATTAGCAATTCGATTGGAAATTTCCTTTTTTCACCAAAGACTGGAATGCATCCAAATGTGTTTTCTCTGTCTCTGGTTGTTTTCTTTCTTCTAATTCCCTATGTCAAGTGTTAATGGATGCCTTCCTACTTCTGTTGGATCAAGGTGGTATATGATAACTCTTTCCCCATATTCCTACTTTTAACCCACCTATACTGTTAATGTTTACAGTCAGCTATTTGTAGGCAGCATATACCTGGATCATGTTTTTTTAATCTGCTCTACAACTCAGTGTGTGTGTGTGTGTGGGGGGGTGTGCTTTGTTTCTAAGATTTATTTATTTATTTTTTAATTTATTTATTTTTATTTATGTATGTATGTTTTTATCTCTGTGTGTAGGTGTAGGAGTCTTCTGAGGCTAGATGAGGGTATTAGATCCCCTGGAACTGGAGTTATAGGCATTTGTGAGCCACCTATGTGGATGTGGGGACCCAAGCCCAGGTCCTCAGCAAGAGCAACAAGCTCTTTCTAATCACTGACACATCTCGCCAGCCCCCAATCTGAGTTTTCAGTTGGTGTTTGTAGGTTTTTTACTCTCCACTGAGCTACTGATGTGTCATAGCTTATGTCTCATTTTTTCTTTGTTTTTTTGTCACTGTTTTCCTTGACTACTATCCTGTGGGTGTTGAAACACTTTTCAGGATTACTTTTGATTTATTTATAGCATTCTTTGAGTGTATTTGTCTGGATGTCTTTTCTAGTGTTTCTCAAAGTATAACTTCACACGCGTAGCTCATCGCTGCTCAGCTAAGGTGTACTAGAGAAACTTTATTCTTAGGTCTCTCCCTTCACTTCCCCCATTCGTAATGTAAATGTCTTGATTATCCTCCACACACACTTAGAAACACATCACCTGGTGGTGTTATTTTTGCTTCAACTGTCAAACAATTTTGAAAACATGAGGAAGGCTTCCTACATTTATTCAAGCTTTTCCTTTCTCACTGGTGTTCCAGGATTCTTTCTTCTAGGGGAGGGGTGTCTGTGTAAATAAGCATCCTAGAGATTGAACCCAGGTTATCAACCTTGGCAGCAAGCTCCTTTACCCACTGAGCTATTTTGCTGGCTCCTTCTAAAAGTTTTATCGTTTCAAGCCTTTTAGGCATTTAGTATATTTTGTATTGATTGATTTTTAAATTTCATTTATCTATCTATCTATCTATCTATCTATCTATCTATCTATCTATCTATCTATCATTTGTGTGTGTGTGTGTGTGTGTGTGTGTGTGTGTGTGTGTGTTTGCAGCACATGTGTATGCCACAGAATACATGTGGAAGTCAGAGTACAGTTGTATGGAGTTTGTTCTCTTATTCACCATATTGGTCCCAGGGATGGTATTCAAGTCGTCAGGGTTTGTGACAATTGCTTCTGCCCACCGAACCACCAGCTCCCCAGCCCCTTGATTCATTTTTTCTCATCAGCTGCTTTTCTGTTTGGAGAACTTTGTGTACATAGTCTTTTAAGATAGTTTTACTGGCAACACATTATTTTATCAATCCTCCTGTACCCGAGACTCTCTTGGTTTCCCTTCCTTGCCGAGGGATATTCTGACGAGATAAACGAGTCTGGCCTGATACTTCTGGATGTTGTTCTGTTTCCCAGCTCATGTAAAAACCCATGCTGCTGCTCTCTTCTCATGAGAGACTGCCTGTTGTTCTAACCGCTTGGCCTCATGGGAATCCCATCCTGCTTCTGCCTCTCGAACCCTTTAGTCTGACTCTCTACAGTAAGGTGTGTCTGTGAGGTGTCTGGGTGAAGAAGAGTCTTGGGTTCAACCCTTTTTGAGGGCTATTTCAGTTCTTAAATCTGTAGGCTTGTGGGGTTGGCTTTTGTTTTCTTTCCTTTTTTAATTGAGTAGTTTTCATTATTTCTTCACCCCACTATCTCTCTTCTCTTGGACGAGCTCTGAGATGAGGCAGGGAAGCCCTTTTGTCTTGGCCTCTGTGGCCCCGAAGCTTTGTTCCTTTGTTACCCTCTGTCAGTTTTCTCTCTGTCTTCACACAGTATACATTTCCTTTCATTTTAAAGAATGTTTTATTATTTACTTGTGCATCTGTACATCTGTCTGTGTGTCTATGTGTCTGTGTATATGTGCACATGCCTATGGGTATCTACAGAGGCCAGAAGAGGGTTTCCCAACCCTTGGATGTGAGTACCAGATGGTTGAGAGTCATGTGTAGGTGCAGGGAGTGGAGCAGGTTCCCCTGGAAAGGCAGCAGATGCTCCTCACAGCTGAGCCATCACTCCTGCTCCTGGCTGAATATTTTCCATGACTCTGTCATCTAGCTCACCCATCTTTGCTCCTTCCCTGTGTTCTGCTCATCATCCTGTGTCTTGGCCTCTCTGTTCCAGGAAGTGAATTTTTCACTATTGCGTTTCCACTTTGTTCCTATTTATATCTTTAATTTCTCTGCTGAGGCTTTCTTTCCTTGCTAATAGGGATTTAGGTTACATTACGCACATAACTGTTCATGTCTTTGTGTCTTGACGACCTTCCGATCCTTTTCCTGGCAATCCGCACATTTGTTCTCTTAGTTATCGCCTGCCATATTTCCTCACTCAGTTCCAGGGGTTGGTAGCTGTGTGATGAGAGACTTGTTGGCTGCCAGGATGTTTGTGTATGATGTTAGGAGACCCTGATTACAACGTTTTGCTTTCCTGGTGTCTGCTGTGTGTGTCACCAGGAAGTAGATCTGCCAGTCTGGGGAGCCAGCTTAAATTCCCCCGAAGTTTCTGTGACACAGAGGTGAGAGGTTTCTCATGACTCCTGGACAAGGACTAGACATTTGCCTCTCTGGAGGACCCCCTCTGGCCCACCCTGGATGGGAAGGAAAGGAATGTTTTGTTATTGTTGCCTGAGTGGCCCCTACTGACATGGGTGGTGAGGAGCCTCATAACCTCAAGCAATGGCAGAAAACCACCTCCCCAACAGGCCCTTCTTCTGCGCCCTAGCAAACCCTGTGGGTGACGCTGTAGCTCTCCATTGCCAGTGTAGAGCCATACGTCCAGACTTTGTGTGTGTGTGTGTGTGTGTGTTTGTGTGTGTGTGTGTACATCTTTGTATATGTACACCTTTGTGTGTGTGTGTGTGTGTGTACATCTTTGTATATGTACACCTTTGTGTGTGTGTGTGTGTGTGTGTGTACACCTTTGTATATGTACACCTTTGTGTGTGTGTGTGTGTACACCTTTGTATATGTACACCTGTGTGTGTGTGTGTGTGTGTGTGTGTGTGTGTGTGTGTGTGTGTGTATACACCTTTGTATGTGCAGGCGGGCAAGAGAACAATCTCAGCTTTCATTCCTCAGGCGTTGTCCACTTCTTTTTTTTTTTTAAACAGGATCTCTCACTGGCTCAGGATCTCTCACTAGAGCTCAGGAAGTAGGCTAGGGTGGTAGAGTGGACTGGCTGGTCAGGAAGCCCCCAGGGATCTGCCTGTCTCTGCCTCAACAGCACTGGGGTTATAAGCATGTACCACCACACCCAACCACTTTTTAAAAAACTCTACTTATTTTAGTGTGTATGCGCGTGGGAGTGCCTGCCTGCCAGGATACTCTTGTGAAGTCAGCAGTCAGCTTGTGGGGGATGGTTCTTCCTTCCACCGTGTGTATCGTGGCTGTCAGACTCACATTGTCAAGCTGGACGTGTAAGCACCTTCAACCACTGAGCCAGCTCACAAGCTTGTTAAGAATGTGTGTGTGTGTGTGTGTGTGTGCACATGCACGCACGCACAGATGAGTGAAGGTACCTGCAGAGGCATCACGGGTATCACGGGTCTCCTGGAGCTGTACTTACAGGCAGTTGTACTGCCTAATGTGGATGCTGGGAACCCAGCTTGGGTCCTCTGAAAGATCCACATGGGGTCATAGCCACTGAGCCATCTGCCCAGCCCTTGTGGGTTTTGTGTTGGTTTGTTGGTTTGTTTTTGGTGTTACTCTCATGCTTGTGTTGGGGTGTCTCATACTGCCCTCTCAAGTAAGGAAATCTCGAGTGCAAATGACGCAGCATCCAAGCAGAGACTTCAGCGATAAACCACCACTCCCTTACAGATGGCGATGTGAAAGCAGCCTGCAAAGTACGCCGGCTGTGTGGAGACGGGGCGTCACCTCAGAAAGGGGCTTTTCTGGTTTGTTTTCGGTGTGCCTGGCACTGGTGCAGGCGCACATTCTGAGAGCGCCTGTGTGGTTCAAGAGCTTGCAGTGAGGCTGGGAGAAGCCCCAAATGAATGGCCGGGGCAGCATGGTTTGACAGCCCCTCCCGCACTCATCCTCGCAGTTTGATTCAGTTGCTTCCAGCATCAAAGATGTGATTCAGTCCCCGCTCCCTGGCACACAGTTATTTTCTTCATTTTCTTTTCTTGCTTTGCCATGGCAATGAACCCTGCAGGGCCCGAATCATTATGAGCCCAACCAAATGGTGTGTCCGTGGGGGTGCCGAGTGCCGGCTCCTGGCGGAAGCCTCTTATGTCACATGTGCAGAAGGGAAAAAGTCTGTGTCCTTCAGATTCTTAGGGTGTTCTTTCCGTTTATTTCCAAGCCACAATCATCTGGTCCCTGAGTTGTTTAGCTGAAAACTATCATAAATTCTGAGGAGTTGTATTTGTAGTAGCCCGTTTTCTTGGCCTGTTTTAAAATTACGGATTTCTCAACTGTTCTTGTGATGGATTTGTTCTGGGGTGCTGTAGTACCACATTTTCATCTCAAGGAGCTAATTATGCAGCATTGCTTATACAGGCTCAAGTGTAATTATGTCTAGCATGTAGATTTCAGAACCCCAATGTAGGGGCGCAGGGTTGAGTTTAAATACAGTCAATGAACAAGGAGGTTTTTACTAACGAGAGAGCTGTTGTAAAGAGACCTACCCTCACGTTTAAAGTAGGCACAGTTTATATGCTTTCAAAGACTTCGTTCGTGTGTGCTCATTCACGGTTGTTTTATACACATTTAGATGTGACAAAATACAAAACCACGTAAAGGCAAATCCATAGTTCTTTTGTTCCTCAGGTGTTTTCTAACAAAAGGATTCAAGAGAAACCAAACGCCTGCCACGTGGAAATGTCGAAAACCCATTGTTCTGCAGTTCTAGAGTGGAGTCAGAAGTACAAGTGTGGTGCCCTGAATAGCACTCTTTCCAAAGAGCACAGCCTGTGTATATGCAAACATGAATGCGAGCGCGTTTAATAGACGGCACCAGCAACTTCGTAGGTTATTCTAGTCTATTAATGTTCGGCACATTAAAAAAAATGGTTCCATCTGTTACTTTCTGTTCCCAACAAAAGAGGGAAAAAAGGGAATCGTTTTGATCAACGTCCTTGTAATTCTTAGGCTTGGTATAAAATAAATCACGGCGTTCGGGCTCTTCATTGATTGGGGTTAAAATGATACACTGTGGTCTTCATGGTGACTTGGATTTTACTTGCTAGGCACCCAGGACTTTGATTTGGCTGATTACCTGCTGTGGCTTAAGTGATGCAAGATAATTATTGGTGCTTCCTGGTCACAGTAGCCTATTCCACACCTGCACCCTTTTGTTGGGAGCCCAACAGGGATGCTGGATATGAGGTCTCCATGAATAGACATTCTCTCTGAGTAGTCCTCTGACACCAGATTGATTTATGGATGTATCAGGCTCTTTGTTAGCATGTGAACCCCTAATTAATTTAAAGCCCTCTGTAGAGAAATTAAACCCCTGGTTAAGATTTCTAACAGACTCAGATGGTGCTAATAAAAGGGAAGCGAGTCATATGAATGGATTTACCATGGTCGCTGGTGTCTGGCCTTCACAATGAAGCCTGGTGTGTGGATATGAGAGCACACCCTCCAATAAAGAATGGGCTGTCAAAGAGCCATCCTACTGCGGCTCCTAACCCAATTAGGCTTGGTATTCGGGTTCTAGCTTCCCATCTGCAGAGTGAGAGGGGAAGTCAGAGACAGGCATGGAGCAGAAGAAAGAGGATGAGGGTAAGAGGAGAATCTGTGTAGACCACATAAACCTCCAGTTAAATATACCTACTCCAGGAGTTAGTGCATATAAATGGATAAGAGAAGATGCTTAACCATTGGGAAAGTATGCATGCATGTGTGTGTGAGTACGTGAGCTAAGTGTGTGTGTGTGTGTGTGTGTGTGTGTGTGTGTGTGTGTGTGTGTGTGTTTATGCAGAGGACAGGTGAACTTCAGGTATCTTCCTTAATTGCTCCTCACCTAAGTTTTTGAGACAGGGTCTCTCACTGCACCTGGAGCTCACAGATTTGGCTAGCATGGCTGGCTAGTAAACTTGGAGGGTCTACCTGTCCCTGCCCTCTCCACCCTCATCCAGGGCGAGCATTGCAGATAAGCACTGCCATGCCTGCCTTGTTATACTACTGCTGTGGATCCAGCACTTTCCCAACTGAGCTCTTGTCCTGGCTCCACCTCCAAGACTTCTGTTACTTCAAATTCTGTCAGTAACAAAACTTAAACACATTAGGGGCACAAACATAAGAAAGAAACTCTTAAGCTTTTTAGAAGAAAACACACATGAGTTCTTCTTTAATGCTAGTATAGAGAAAGATGTTCTGTTTATGATTCAAAAAATGATTCACTGTTAACTGACATATTTCATATAAAAATTTGAGACTTTCTATGAAGATATACACAAAGCAAAAAAGATAACCCCTAATGAAGAGGGTGATGGGGAAAACATCTTAGAAATTGGAGATTGGGAGCTGTGCAGATAACTCTGGTTACAGGTGCTTGCCACAAAGGCAGGAAGGCCAGATTTTGGGTCTCCAGGACCCACATAAACAAAAAAACATATCTGGTGACATGTACCTGTAACACCGACATTGTTGAGGCCAGAGACAAGATTATCCCTAGGATTTTCTGACTAGTCAGCCTAGTTAATGCATGGGCCTTAGGCCAACGAAAGAACCTGTATTGGAATAAGGTATATGATGTTACTGAGGAATGATACCTGAAGTTGTCTTCTGGCTTCCACACACATAAGAACAGCACACACATGGGGGAGGGTGATTGAGGGAGGGAGAGAGGGAGGGAGAGGGGGTAGTCAACAAACAGAAAACTCAAATAGCCTAAAATGGCGAAGAGGAGGTACACACAGAAAATGCACAACAGTGATAAAGAATGCACCCCAGGAACAGGAGAAAATAGCCAAACTGGGTCATCATTTTAGACCTCCTGAATAAAATGCCACCAGGGTAGCATATCTCTCCTATCAGCTAGTGAAAGTCAGATAGTGTCATAGTCCCTCCTGTCCCCACAACCTTCTGGTGAGCTTGTGGGGAAGCAGACCTGCTCTGCTGCCAGGAGCTGCAGACATCGGTGCAGCTATTCAGGGGATTTCCAACCACCCAACAAAACCACGCATGCGCTGACCTCAGGTTTGGCCTCCCTGTATCTAGGAAGCTCCTGGACAGTCACCTGTGATAATACAATGTGCACATACATAAGGCTGTTGTTCATTGTAGAGTTTAGGAAACGTGTTTTATCTTAATCTGCTTATAAAGTGCATTTGTGGAGAGGCACCCATGCCACACCATGCCTGTGGAGGTCAGAGGATAACTTGTGGGAGTCTGTTCTCTCCTTCCAACATGGAGGCCCTGGGGATCCAATTTAGGTCATCAGGCCTGTGGTCAGGTTCCTTTATCCAGTGAGTCATCTGGCCCATGTCATTGTGTTACTTTTTATGATTGAACAATATTGGATTTAACATAATTGCCTATTTATAAAGGACTATCTTACTAGATAGTGTATCTACACAGTATACTACTATGCGGTTATGAAAAAGAAATAAGGATGACCTCTATGAACTGACACATTGCTAGCGTTGGTTAAGTATGGAGAGCAGGAAACCAAGAGTACAGTTGGGTACTTGTTAGGGAATGGAGGACATCTCACATAGGCAGATATGTGCTTACTTATTTATGTAAAAAAAAACCCCGCAAAGATATGCCAGAAACTAAAGGGAATGGTAGAAAAGGAATCGGAAGAGAGGGAGCAGGACCAAGGGCACTCCTGAGTGTAAATATTTGTGTAGCTCTGAGTGTTAGAGTCAACACAGTGCCTCACTCATACTTCACATGCTCCCAGAAAAGTAACTAAATCTAGTAGGCATGCCTGTGGAGCCCCAAATCAAATACAGTCATTAACGGATTGTACCTACTGATACTATATATATATATATTACATATGATATATAGTAATACATGTAATATATTAGATAAATTTTAATATATTATTTATTTGTATTATATTACTTATATAAATATAAGTTTAGATCATATAAATATAAAATATATTATTTAATATACATTAGATAAACAAATAAATAAATATCTAACATAGTATTTATTATATAATTGGCCTCACTTAAGAACTTGTAATATACATGTTACAACATGTATTATACTATGTAATACATGATATATCATATAGATATATATTAAGATGTTATTTTTATTTGAACTTCTTCAAAGGAATATGGGGCTATATAGCTGAGGAAGAAAGGTAAGGGAGAATGCCAATCAAGCCTTGTTGGATTTTACTGAAGTCAAGCCTGGATGGTAAGGCTTAATCTTTTGGAAGCTGGAAGAGTAGTTACATCAGATGTAGAAGAGGTGTGGATATGGATATTGAGGGACTCTGTTTAAGCTGCCTTAGCATGATTTCTGTTAAAATGTCACAATGTTGATGTTAGCACATAGCATTCCAATGACATGCCTATGATGGCAAAAGAAGCTAATGGCCTGAGTGAGGCCTACTTACAGAGAAGCACTTGTCAGTTTGAATGCAATACTTCCAACTCTGTTTCCTTTTCTCTAGCCCCTCACAGTTGCAACATGTTTATTTATATAAAACAGTGGCATTGTAATTACTCTCTATGGCTGTGATAAAATGCCCCAACAGAGGCAACTTAAGGGAGAAAGTGTATTTGGCCTCCAGTTCCAGAGAGAGTCAGTCCATCATGGTGGGGAGGGCATGGCGTCAGGTTCAGGAAGCTGGCTTGGTACCCACAAGAAGGAAGTAGAGCGTGAGCAGAAAGTAGGAGCTAACTATAAAGCCTCAAGCCCCGCCCCCCTGCCCCATGACCCACTTCCTCCAGCAAGGCTCCACCTCCTAAAGGTTCCACAACCTTCCCAAACAGCGCCACCAGCTGGGCACCAAGTGTTCAAACATGAGCCCATGGGGGACATTGCAAATCCAAACCATACCACCTAGAAAACATGATTACTCCCATCATTGGCAGTGCCCCCCAGCTTCCTGCCACCCCCAAGTCCAGAGTTCATCAAATCCACAGAGTCCTCAGAAACTAAATATCAGAACCCTGAGTCTCTTTTGATTGTGGCTGGCGTGGAGATCGAGCCCTCCACCCTCCTGGACTTGAAACTCTGCATGATAGCATAGAATAGACTTCTGCTTTCTTTTCATAAATACATGTTGAATCTGGGCCACAGCCTCTAGAAACTGACAGGATTTGTCATGTAGAAATAACTGAGATCACTCAGGAGTAAAAATAATTTAGCATTCAGTGGAGTGTTAATGGACAGAATCTGTTTCCTCTGTCTAGAATGTTAGTGTTCTTTTAATGATTTGTTCTACAGTTAACCATTTGGTAGGTATCTCTGGCCTTTAACCTACTAGAATTGGCTCAAGCAGTAACATGCATGTATATCCCTGATACATTAGTACGTGGTTTGCTGTTCTTCAAGCATAGATATTAGACACCGACCTTAAGGTTGACTACATATTTTGTGCAGTGACAAATAATTATAAATATGGGGCTCAAGTCTTCATTGCAAAACTATCTTCAATGTCCAAACACCCCAAAAGACTTGTAGACATGTAGTGGAACATTATTTTATTTTTTGAGATTTTACTTTTAAGTGTGTGTGTGTGTGTGTGTGTGTGTGTGTGTGTGTGCGCGCGCGCGCGCGCTGTGAGGAGGTGGTGCATATGAATGCTGTGCCCAAAGAAGCCTGAAGAGGCCATTGAATTTTCTGGAGCTGGAGTCAGAAGAGATTTTGAGCCACTTGACTTGGGTGGCGGGGACTGAACTCAGGTCCTCTGCAAGAGCCCTATGCACTCTTAAACCACTGAGCCATCTGTCCAGCCCCAAATCCTTTTAATATTATAGGTTTGACCTCATGAAAAATCACAATGTTGAAGAAGGCGTTTTGTCACAGAGCACTTAACTTCCCATTCTAAATTTCTTCAACTAATTTTTCAAACCAATGTTTGTTCCTCTCAATCCCTGAATCCACTGATATGCTTAATAGAAAGAATTCGTCTTAAGAAGTCCAGTGATCAAAAGACCATTTCTTGTCATTTAAAGATGAACAGCTATTTTAAGCACCATTTTTTTTTAAGTTAGCTGTTGGGGAATTTCCTTGTTAATTTCCATCTCTCTATTCCAGTGCCAGATTTTTGCCTTTCTCCCTCTTGTTCCTGCATTTTTTTGTCCTTTTGTTTTGTCGTTTAGCTTTGATGGGGATTTGGATGGATTAACTGTTGTCTGGTCACTTGGCTATCCCCTTGCTTGGAATTACTGGAGCCCAGAGAGCCCACAAGATTTCATTATTGATTTAGGCTTTCCACCAGAAGAGGGCGCCACATTCATTAAAATAACATCCATAATCCAAGTTGAGTTCTTTATATCCTTAGCAGGTTCCAGATGGGATGTGTGCAGCCTTGGGCTCCCATTTGACTTCATGAGAAAACACGATACCTGTCTTTTGGTGGGAGGAAGCTGCCTTATGAACTAACACAACAGGCCAATGGTCTAAGAATGCAGTCAGCTCTGTGATGATGGATATATTTGAATGCTGTCCTCTGTGACAATAACCAGGACAACACCAACAACAGTTATAAAATAGTATGCCTCCTCTCCAAAGTCCGGATTTCTACTCAATTGGGGATTATGTTCATTCAGCACTGGAAGGATTGGGTCCTTAATTAAGCATATAATAGCTTTATATTTATCATTCTACCAAACAACTGCCCCCTTTTATGAGACCAATGCCATGGTATTAAAAAACAACGTGTTTGCTTCCTTTCTACTGTAATTTGAAGATGTCTTCAGCAGCATCCTGCCTCCCGACGCTCCCTTCATCTCTCCATGTACCTACTCGGGTGTCTAGAACCGCAATGGAAAACATT
This sequence comes from Peromyscus eremicus, assembly GCF_949786415.1. NCBI lineage: Eukaryota > Metazoa > Chordata > Mammalia > Rodentia > Cricetidae > Peromyscus > Peromyscus eremicus. The sequence goes on from NC_081431.1 coordinate 65,936,223, forward strand.
GATTCATTTGGATAATTACATATAGCTTCCAGAGTCTTAAAATCATAAATACCTTTCTGTCTAGTAACGTGCTCATCTGTCAGCAGCCATTTAGCTGTTCATCCCAGATTTATTGATGAGGCTGAGCAATCTTGTCACCCGCATACCCACAGAAGAGATGGTTATGTGTCTCAAAGAGGGCCGGGGACAGTTTATTCCAGCAGCATACCTGGAAAGGCATGTCTGCACGTGAACCGCATAGATGAGTATCCCAGTGCCAAGAAGCATAAGTAGAGTAGGACATCAGGCAGCACCTGGGGCTCAGTGGCAGAGTATGTCCCTAGCAGTCCTGAGATCTGGGTTCAATTTGTGGGACTGCTTCAAAGGCAAAAAAAGTGACCTCAACAAAGACAGGAAGAATGTTTTAAAAAGAACACAGATGCTTCCAGAAGTTTCGCCCAATCCACCCATGCTATTCTTTCCCCATCTATCCTCCCCGTGCAAAAATAAATGCCTATGTTGAGTGGGGACAAACACAATAGGGGTGATGCTCCCAGCCAGCAGGTAAACTACGTTTTTATAGCAGCCATCCCACAGTCCTTTGGGGACCCATGGTGACCACAGTCACAATACACTCTGGGTAATGGTGACAAGGGCTGATATTTGTGGAGCTACTTTTCTGCCTAAGCTCTTTCCGATGACTCCAAGGAAGCTGTTGTTATTATTAATTCCTCCTTGTACTCATTCGGGCAAGTTAAATAACTTGCCTGGTCTCCCATCTAGGAAGATACAAAGCTGGTGTTTGAACTCCAGCTGCCCCTGAAATCCAAAGAATCCAGCCACTGTTCCACATTGCCTCACACTGCCTTCTGCCCTTAAGGAAAAGCTCCGAGTGAGGAAATGTTACATTTTCCTTTTAAAATTACCTTTCTTCTCATTTCCAAGAGAATTGCTTTTGTATGAGTCACCGAGAATCATAGAATATAGTCTGCCTGTGACAAAATAGATCACACAAGATAAATACTGTTTTTAATTTTTTTTTGTGTTAGTGTGTGTTAATTATGAATTAAAGATGGCATTTCATGTACAGACATAAGGTATTTTGATGTTTACCCCATTCCCCTCTCTTGTCCCCCTCCCACTGACCCCTTGCTCTTCCTAACTTGTCCCCCTTCTGTTTTGATGACCCAGTGGTTTTAATTAGGGTTGCTTGTAGGGGCATACGTGAGGGTTTGTGTATAGGAGTGTAATGTGGAACCCTGGGCTAGGGCTGTCACTCAAAAGTAGAGCATTCTCCAGGCTCTAGCTTTACTCCTTAGTAGTGACATCCTAGCCAGAAAAGAAAAAAAAGACAAGTGGGATCTTAACAAGGGCTCCAGGACATTGACCTCCACGAGGCATGGGCACCATGCACCCATTAATTGCCTGCGGATCATATGGGGGAGTGGGGCCTCATGAGCCACCCATGACAGACTGTTGACAAGGCAGGACTTCTGAAGGTAACTACAGATGAAAGATCCTCTCAGCTGGGGTCTCATTGTGGCAGGGTCTTTGTGGTGGAAGGTGAGAATGTGCCTCTTTACTTCAGCTGCTTTGCTTATCACTTTATAAACACCCCCCAAGTCTCACCAAGAAGCCTTGTGCACAGACCTTCAGCATGTAAGTGTGGGGCTGCCGCTATGCAGCTGATATTACTGCTGAACTCTGCCAGATCTGCTTCTTATCAGATTAGCTCTCCCACATCACACAGCCCACTGAGTTTCCAACTGCAAGCAGATGGGTTCCTACTGCTGGAGCCACAGAGTTGGGAAATGCCAGCCTCTGTGTGTGTGTGTGTGTGTGTGTGTGTGTGTGTGTGTGTGTGTGTGTGTGTGCTGGAGCCACAGAGTTGGGGGAAGCCAGCCTCTGTGTGTGTGTGTGTGTGTGTGTGTGTGTGTGTGTGTGTGTGTGTGTGTGCTGGAGCCACAGAGTTGGGAGAAGCCAGCCTCTGTGTGTGTGTGTGTGTGTGTGTGTGTGCGCGCTGGAGCCACAGAGTTGGGGGAAGCCAGCCTCTGTGTGTGTGTGTGTGTGTGTGTGTGTGTGTGTGTGTGTGTGTTGGGAGACACATATTTGGGGGAAGCTAGCCTCCCGTGACTGTGTGTGTGTGTGTGTGTGTGTGTGTGTGTGTGTGTGTGTGTGTGTGGTGTGGGCTGGCCATGCGCAGTCATGACTGAGTGGGAGCCACTTTCAGATAAAAGCTTTAGGCTCAGCAGTCCTGATACATTCTCATCAGAAGTCCCTACAGGCGACAGAGTCCAGACCGGATGCTTATACCAGCAGTCCTGGGTTAATATTGTCAGGAAAGGGAGGCTGTGGCTGATAACCATGGCAGAAATGCACTTGGAGGGGACAAGACAGGGCAAACCCTGTAGCTGTATGTCAGGGAAACTCTACCATTTCCTGGGTCAACTTCCCTACAAGGCAAAACATATGGGCTTTGTGCAGGCAGACCTAATAGGAAGAGCAGAGATTTCTGTCTCCATCGCTGTAAGGAAGGTTGGCTGGAGTAGATCCTATTGAAAAATTTAGGAATTGCGATGGAGGTGAAATTCTGGACAGGGTACCAACAGCGACAATCTATACCTTGCTGTTCTGTGTACTTAAGTGATTTTCAGATTTTAAGGTCAGGCTGAGAACTGTAGGGAAACCTTCGAGTATTTCCTTAGTTCTGTGAAGTGTAAGAGGTGCCACTTAAAAATATGCACACACTTCTCAGGAATAGTTACTCCTGTTCTGTAATAGTGGATTCAGGTCTGGTTGTACCACTCTGTAAGCGGGGAGGGAGCTCCCCAGCTTCAGGACTACTGGGGAATGGGGACACCTACCTGTTCTCTGGCCATTGTTGTCTATGGTACCTTGACTGGGGCTGAGCCAACTCCTTCAAGAAATATTGCGGAGTCCATTCTTGATTGGGAAGTAGTCTAGCCTATTTGCTTTGAAATTTGGCACTTCTGCAAAGAGCAGTCATCTATAAATAACATTAAATTAAAAAAAAATTAAGGAAAATGTACTCTGTGTGTGGGGGTGTGTGCATGCATGCAAGCGCAAGCATAGACATGTATTGGGGGATTATGCACATGTGTGAGCACGTATGCAGATGCACTCACCTGTGTGTATGGAAGCAAGAGGCTAATTTTTAGTATGTTCTTGTACTTTACATCTGATTTGTTGAGACACGGTTTCCTAGTTAGTTTTCACTGTCAACTGGACAGAGCCTAGAGAAACCTGATCTCATTGCCCAGGTCAGACAGGTCTGTGGACATGTCTGTTGGGGATTTCTTTGATTGTTAATCAGTGCAAAAGGGCCCAGCACACTGTGGGTGGCACCATTTCCTGGGAAGGTGGTTCTTGACTCTACGAAAGCTAGTTAAGCTTACCCCTGTGAGGAAGCCAGAAAGCAGTATTCCTCCATGGTTTCTGCTTTACTCCCTTGCCTAAGAGTGAATTCCCTGGTCAGAGGTGATACTGTGCAGAATAATAACCAGGCCTGCCTTCAAGTTTCTGCTTAAGGTGTGGTCTTTACTTGCCTCAAAGGTGAACGGTTACCTATATACTGAAATAAACCATGTTCTACTCTTTTGAGAAGCGGGAGTGTTTTGTCACAGTAACAGAATGAAGCTAGAATAAACGGTCTTCTACACACCTTGGAGCTCACTGTTTGGGCTACATTTCCTGGCCAGTGAGCTCTGGGTATCGGCCTGCTTCCGTCTCCCAGCACTGGTGTTACGGGTGTGTACTGCTGTATCTGGCTTTTACGTGAGTGGTGGGATCCAAGTTCAGGTCCTCAGGCTTGTGCTGGGAATAGTTTACCCACTAACTGTTTTTCTAGCACACTCCCCTTTTTTTTATTCCTCAGACAGATTCTAATATAGTTCAGGCTGACTTAGAAATCACCGTTTAGTCATGGATGGCCCTGATCATCCTGCCTCCACCTCCGGAGTGCTGGAATCGCAGGTGTGTTCTACCACGACCAGTTTATGCAGTGTTGGGCATTGAACCCAGGGCTTTGTGCATGCCAGGTGTGTAGCTAGAGTTTTCCTGCCTGGCCCACAGTCAGGACAAATCTCTGTCTACCATCAGTCCCACAGCCGCTCAGACCCAACCAAGTAAACACAGAGACTTATATTGGTTACAAACTGTATGACCGTGGCAGGCTTCTTGCTAACTGTTCTTATATCTTAAATTAATCCATTTCTATAAATCTAAGCCTTGCCATGTGGTTCGTGGCTTAACAGCGTCTTCACATGCTGCTTGTCATGGCGGTGGCTGACAGTGTCTCCTTCCTCTGCCTTCCACTTCCCAGAATTCTCCTCTCTCCTTGTCCCGCCTATACTTCCTGCCTGGCCACTGGCCAATCAGAGTTTTATTTATACAGAACGATATCCACAGCACAGGTGGGCACTCCACCAACTGAACTGTGCCCCCAAACCCAAGACAGTGGTTTGGAATGAGTATTAAACATAGAGAATAAAGATGTGCGAATCATATCCCAGCGCTTGCCCTAGGCTGAAGGAGAAGGAGCCTATTGTTTCAGTTTCTGCTCCTAATCTCACAATTCCTCTGGGGATCTGAAGGGGTCACAGCAATTGCTTTCCTGACTCTCTACCAACTCCAAGTAGAAAATAGACTCTTCAGAAATGCCCCAAAGGCAGTAGCAGCAGAAGAGAGCCGGGCCCAGTGCAAAAAGCAAGAGTCTCTGATTCCACAGCATTTTGGATCTCTTCCGCTGAGCACTGCACTAAAAACCCACTGTTTTTTTAAGAAACTGTAACAAATAGACCCCCAGATGGTCTAGGAATCTGCAGGCTTTTCACATGGTAATATGGCCTGTTTTAGAAAGGGACATTCTGTAAAGGTCTGTGGTCACAAAACTCCATCCATTGAAGTTTATCCTCACAAAGGAGTTGGGCAAGTTATCAGTCAAGGAATGTACCTTTATAGGATAGCAATTTTATGCATGAACTCGAGAGTCAGTTGAGTACTGACTCCAGCTTGGTATGAATTTTCTCATTTGGAAAGTAGAAATAATAATTTTTGTCTAGGCTTTGGAGAGGGTGAAAAGAGAAGTCATATATAAAGTGTTTAAAGTGCATTGGAAAGCACTCAGTCAGTAAAGTGCTTACCAGAGAGGAATGGGGAACTGGGTTTGGGTCTTCAGCATGTACAAATAGGCTGTAATCTTATTGCTGGGGGTAGGATGGGGATGGGGAGCCCAGTATCATCAGTTGGTGATCTCTGGGTTCAGTGATAGACCCCATCCCCAAAATTACAGTGGAGAGTGTTAGGGAAAAACACCTGCCATCAAACTCTGGCATCCACTAGTGTATATAGACACATGCACTTGTTCCTGTGAGCATAGATACGACACACACATACACATACACTAAAATAAAATAAGATAAAAATAAAAACCCATAGCCTGTAAATCTTAAAGCCTAAAATGTTTAAGAGTTCCAAGGAAGCATTTGAGCTTAGTTCCCTTAGTTTTAATTTTCAAAGCTTTAATTTAATGATGTTTCAGGTTAGTGCTGCTTAATCTCCAGGCAGTACCAGTTAATCCTGTCATCTAGAATATAGCCTGCTAATCACAGACCCTCTCCCAAGGGAAATATGCAAGGGCAACAGCCAGTGACTTCAGGAAGAAAAACATTTAAAATCACTCAATGAAGACATACCCCTAGAACCAGATGTCATGTTTAAAGCTCTTGTGTGATAGCCAGCTATAGTTCTGGTCTTCAGTTTATGGATGTGATGCATTTTTAACAGAATCCAGACTATACCAAAATGCCAAGTGTTTGATGGTTTGGATAATGTGACCTAGTCTTTAAATGTAGGGGATTTGACTGAGAGATTGTCTGCATTGGATTGGCTTGCTGTTGGCCATGTCTGTGGGGGATTGTCTCAATAAGTTAATTGATGTAGGAAGACCCAGCCCCCTGTGGGTGGCACCGTCCCCTAGTTTGTGTCCCTGGACTAAGAGTGAAGAAATCAGAGCCGGGCACTGGCAAGCAAACGAGGAACACACATACATTTATTCTCCCCGTGCTCTTGACCGTGGATGCGATGTTCCCAGCTGTCTGAAGTTCCTGCCTTGACTTGCCTGCCACCATGGACTACACCTGAAATATGTGACCCAAATAAACCATTTCTCCTGTAAAGTGATTTTTCTCAGGGTGTTTTACCACAGCAACAGAACTGAAGGGAGAATAGTTCTGCCTCTTGCCTGTAATCCCAGGACTGCAGAGGCAGAGATGGGATCCCTGGAGCAAGCTGGCCAGCTAGGCTAGAAAAATAGCAGGTTCTGGCTTCAGTGAGAGATCTTGCCCCAATAAATCTAGAGCAAAACAGGATACCCTATTCAAATTCTGGTCTCTATGTACATGTGCATGCATGTGTATACACACCCATAACTGTGTGCCTACACACGTGAAAACATGGATAAACACATATACACACATATACCTCATATGTACATGCACCAAAATGGAAAAAAAAAATATGGAAACTTTTAGGCAAGAGCAAGATCACAAAAGACATGGGGGAGAATTGAATGAAGATTTCATCTTGGCATTATTCAAGGGAATGACAGAAAACAGCAAAATAACTGAAAAGATCCAAGATGTTAAGACGATATGATAGCCAGGGTGGGGAATATAATCAGCCATATGATTTTTTAAAAAGATTTTTTATGCACATATTGTGTATGAGGATGGGTCACTTAATCAGTGTATGTGCACCATGAGCATACAGGGGCTTACTAAACTGGAAGAGGCCATCAAATCCCCAGAGATGGAGTTAAGGGAACTGTGCGACCCTGCTGTGGGTGCTTGGAAATGAGTATGTGTCCTCAGCAGTGCATGCTCTTAACTCTTGTGCCATCTTTCTGATCCTCGCCATTAAACTTTCAATTCCTATGTGACCATATGAAAAAAAATATTGACACTCCTGAGCAAGGTATCACATTTTATGTCAAGTGTGGTTGTCTCCTGCTAAACTATGAACAGACAACATGACTCAGACATTACATGAAGTGAAGGGCTTTGTCATCTTGCCTTCTCATCATTTAGAGGGAGGCAACCATACTTGACACAAAATGTGATACCGTGCTATATGCACATGGTGCACACAAACTCACGAAGTGCCCCCATCCTCATAAATAATATGTAAATTTAAAAAATTTAAAGAATCATATTGCTTATTATATTCCACACTGGCTATCATGTCTTCTTCCCAAATTTCAGCTCTTTCCTGGAATATCCTTCATTTAGTTCTATGCTTTGTGATCCCTTTCCACTCTCTGTTCTCTGTGAGAGTTTTACCTCATCTTATTGGCCTCCCTGATTGTTGTACCTTAGTCCTTCCACAGTGGCTCGTTGGCATCAGGAGAACAATCCTGGCACCTCTCTCATCCCCACTCTCTGTACAACAAAAAGGTGTGCACCAGATACTCAAAAGGTCACTGCCTGCCAGTTCCTATCAATAGAATTTACCCCAAACTGATATAAGCCTTTAATATAAATGGGTACAGAGTTAATGGTGGTGGGGACTCTTCCTAGCACAAGGCTACAGTTTTCCAGCAGGTACTGGTCACCAGAAGGTGGCTTGGGAAGTGTTGTCCAGAAGAGCGTCCAGGTTTCAGGGAAGTGATGTCCAGAAGAACATCTAGGTTTCAGGGAAGTGATGTCCAGAAGAACATCCAGGTTTCAGGGAAGTGATGTCCAGAAGAACATCTAGGTTTCAGGGAAGTGATGTCCAGAAGAACATCCAGGTTTCAGGGCAGTGATGTCCAGAAGAACATCTAGGTTTCATGGCCATCACATGTCAGCTCCATCACAACCAGCACCATGTTGACATGGGTCAGTCTGTTCTTGGTTGACAATAGTTCATCTGGCCTCTGCCATCAGATGCCTTTAGAAGTTGTCCAGCAGACGTGAGAACTAGACTGGACTACGTGTCCTGTGAAACAGTGCAGAGAATATTATCTCCATTCAAGAACCATTGTCCTCTATTTGTCAATCTTTGTATTATTTGTTCTCTTCATACCATTAGCATCACATGTTCCTGGACAATGATAAACAAACATGAGATGTAACATCACTCCATGCACCAAATATATTCTTAGACTTTTCTTCTAGTACAAATTATTTACTTTCCTAGTTCCCCTGGCCACCTTATGTACCAACCCAATAATGTTTTTTGTTTTTGTTTTTGTTTTTGTTTCCCTTCCATTAAGGTACATAGAAGGTAAGTAGGGATTTCTGGATAGGCATTTAGGAGCCTGAGTAAACTAGGCCCAAGAAGAACAGAGTGGAAGCCTGAAAGACACAAGAAAATTGCTAAGCATGGGTATTTTATTTGGAGTAGGAATGAGAGAAGATGAGATGGATCATACACATACAGTCCTTGGAAACGTACTCTTGGGTGCCTATACTGTTTAATATAAAAATACAAAGTGATGTTTTCCTGGTTCCCTTTGTTACCTGATTAAATCAGCAACAAAGACCAGTTCAGGAAGCAAATCAAGTGCCGGGGTGGGTATCGTACCAAGCACAGAGCCGTCACCGGGCAGAGCAGGCTCCTGGGTCTGCTTTTCCTCCAGACTCCAGGCCTTCCTCCCACCCCCTTCCCTCTTCTTGTCAGTTTCTGACAGTCGGAGCAAGGCAACAGTTTGAAGGAAGAATTTGTTAAAAAGTTTGTGTGGGTATGGGTGTGTGTTCATATGGGTATGGGTACTTATGTACCTGTATATGTGTGTGTTTGTGTGTGCATTTGGAGGCCAGAGGTCAACAGTACATGTTGTTCCTCATGTGTTGTTCATCTCATCTTTTGAGACAGCATGTCTTATTGGGCCAGACCTCACTGAATAGGCTTTTAAGATTGAACTTGGGAAATCATGCTTGCGATCTCCCAGCCCTGAAGAAAGAATCTTTTTTTTTATACCATTGGACATCTTGGGTTTTGAAGGTAGCACACTATATAAATCTTTGAAAGGGATCATGTATAAATGTTGGAGAGGTCCGTGTCTGCCTCCATGAGAAGCTTTCCTTGTTCCTCCGTAGTGGTGGTGGGGTCTAACAAAGAGCCCTTTAAAAATCAATCTCTCTCCTATCCCGCTGTGCCTTGCTTCTTACTTTCTCTGTCTCTTTACCAGCTTGGTGCTTGAAGAAGTGTGTACTAGATGCTCACCTTTGTTTTTAACTGAGATAGGCTCATGTGTAAGATTCTTAAGTTTTGAGAGAATCCAAACTTGTAAAACAGACAAATTACCTTGTCTAGAAGTACCGGGAAAAGGTTTTTAGCCAGATTGCAGGGCTGAGTCCAAACAATAGGTTATTTGAATTGGAATTCATCCGATGTAACTGTGCTTGACAGAGAAAATAGAAGTTCAAGTTAAAAGGTTCAGGCAACTGAGAAGAGAAGGCAGAAGTTCTTTGGAAACCAGAGTGCATGTCAGTGGGAGGACGGATGGTGTCCGCACAAACAGTAACAAGAGAAGCTCTGCTCCTCTGCTTGTCTTCTGAGGAAGACAGAGCTCACTGCAAAAGTCCCCAGGAGAAGCCGTGTCACTTAGGGTTTGTTCAGATCTTTGTTATGTGTGTTTGTACGTGTGCAGGCACACTTGTATGTGCCTATGTGCACAGAGGCGGGGGGCCAACCTCACCTGTCATTCCTCAAGTGCCATCCACCTTGTGTTTTGAGACAGTGTCTCTCATTGGTCCCATGCTCACTAGGTGAGCTCTGCTGGCTGGCCCGTACATCCCTGGGATCTGCCAGTCTCTGTCTCCCCAGCACTGGGATTATAAGATCACCAGTTTTGATTTTTTTTTTTTTTTTTTTTTTTTTGGTTTTTCGAGACAGGGTTTCTCTGTGTAGCTTTGCACCTGTCCTGGAACTCACTCTGTAGCCCAGGCTGGTCTCGATCTCACAGAGATCCACCTGCCTCTGCCTCCCAAGTACTGGGATTAAAGGCGTGCGCCACCACCGCCCGGTCAGTTTTGATTTTAAATGTGTGTTCTGGAGATTAAAGTCAGGTCCTCATGCTTGCACAAGTACGTTACCCACTGAGCCATCCCCTCAGCCTGCAAAAGACTTTTAATGCAAAGTTTTATCCCAGCAAAAACGTAAGGCTGTCCTTAAGTAGTTTTGACCTGTGACCTTTCATGGTAATTAGGTTTTATTGTTAGGTTTTCCAAGATATTTGAAAACCCCATTAAGTTAAATGCTTGTCCTTGGCTTCTTATGGGGCTTCCCCATTGCTTCTTGTGACTGGGGAAGCCAAAAAATCTTGGATTCCAGTGAGGCCAGGTAGAGTTTGGCCTTCGGTAAACACAACTTGGACTCCATATTCTGTGTCTACAAACAGAAGTAGTCAAAAAAGAGATGATCCTGTAATCAACCTGGCAGAAATAGGGCTGCTCTAAGCCAAAGGACACTGGTGCCTGTCCCTTTGGCTATCAGAGTCCTGAAATATTCCCAGGAGGCGCATGCTCAAAGGAAAAGGCTGAGACCTGGTACCAGGCAGAGGGGAAATCTGTATCTTAGGAAGAGGTATGGCAGGTTGTTAAGTCACCTTGCAGGAGAGACTGGGTGAGCCAGTGCTGTATGAGACCACATCTTGACTAGGACTGCTTAGCTGGGCAAGCCTCTTAAACCTCTTATGCTATATGTATGTATCTATGTATGTATGTATGTATCTCTATCATCTGTCTGTGTGTCTATCTAATCTATCTATCTGTCTATCTATCTATCTATCTATCTATCTATCTATCTATCTATCTATCTATCTCTGTCTATCTATCTGTATCTGAGGGTTTTGACTGCAGGAATGTAAGGGCAATATGCGCATGCCTGGTGCCCAAGGAGGCCAGAAGAGGGCACCATATCCCCTAGAACTGGAATTACAGATGGTTGTGAGCCACCACATGGGTGCTGGGAACCAACTCCAGTCTTCTTCCTAGAAGAGCAGTAGGACTCTTAACCACTGAGCCATCTCTACAGCCCTGTGCCCTGCATTTAAACTAAACCTCATGTCAGGACTCTGAGGTGGACTCGGGAGGTCAGTGGACTTCTGTTCTCCTTCCTTCTATGGTCTTTTTACTATTAACTATGTGTTTTGTTGTATTGAGAGTGGGTGCGGGGAAGGGGACTGTCAGGGCTCCCATCCCGACTTCAGCTCAGTAACTCCCCTGCAGCACCCTGCAATGTGTAACCACAGGTGATTACATCTTTTCACCTGGAGTGATAGACCTTCAGTTCCTCCTTGGGGTTAAAAGTGCTCATTGGATCCCCTCCCTCCTCCTCCTCTCCCTTCTCTTCCCTCCCTCCTCCTCCTCCCCTCCCTCCTCCTCTTTATTCTTGAAGTTCCTTAAAACCTGATATTCATTTTTTTTAAACACAGGACAGAGCATTTTAGAACAGTGTGTCTCCTCAGTGGAGATGTGGTTTAGTACTGTATTTATGTGGCGCCTTCTCTGATGGCTTTCTGTGGAAGTGTGGATGTCACCCTGGCTCTCCACTATACTGACTTGTTTTTGTTGTTCCTTCTTTCTCGTGGCCGCCCGCCACCCCTACCCCGTGTCTGAGTGCACATGAACACACATGTACAGGCAGAGGGCAAACTTGGGCATTATTGAGTACATACTATACACCTTGCTTTTTGAGACACAGTTTCTCATTTGCCAGTTCAGCTAGGCTGCCTGGCCGGCCCGCTCCATTGATCTGCCTGTCTCAACCTCCTGGGTGCTGGGATCCCAGGCACATGTTACCACACCTTCTTTTCAGAACAAAACAAAACAAAACACGAGCTAGCTGCTGGGGCTCAAACCCGTGTTCTTGTGTTCACAGTGCCCTTGTCTTTACTGACTCACATGTCCCCAGCCGCTCTAACTGCCATCTTAATGCCATCGGGCCTTCACGGGGAGGCATTTCCTTGAACAGTAAAAGTAACACAAGGCCATTCCAGGGCTCCTCCTGTTGAGACAAATACTTGCTTTACACACTTGTGGTTATTTTAAATATGGAAAATAATTTGAGAGCAGCTGTAAGTGGATTTGAGAGCTCTCAGTTTCCCAGGGTTTATCTAAGACTATCTACCTTGAAGATGGAAAGAGTAGAATAGAGTATTTCTTAAATAAAAAGAGCATTGCAGAAGTAAATTCTGTGCTTCCTTGAGAATAAGAGTAACTTATATGTGAGGGAGGTCACGGGCTTGAGGATGTTTGAGAGAAATTTAGGATCTCTATAGATGGCTTTTATTTTTGTTTTCCTTTAATATATATACGTATGTATTTTATATATATGTATGTGATATATCATAAGTATGTGAATGAATGTATACACATATATTACATATGCATATACTATATATATTCATTCACAGTAGTGCATATATGATTTTCTTTTTCCAAAAAGTAAGATGATGCTGGACCTGGCTGGTAAAGGGCTTGCCAGGGCAAACACACGGACCCGGGTTTAGTCCCCAGAAGCCATATTAAAAGAACCAGGCATGGTGGCAGGTGCTTATAAACCCAGCACCGGAGAGGCCAAGACAGGTCAGGCCATCTGGCTGAGTTAGTGAGCCCCAGGTTAAAGCAAGAGACCTTGTCTTAAAAAATTAATCAAAAAATCAATAAATAAAAAGGTTATGAATTTGAAGGAGAGTGGGGAGGGGTATGTGGGAGAGTTTGGAGGGAGGAAAGGGAAGGGAGAAATGTAATTAAATTATAATCTCAAAAAAGGAAAAAACAAAACATGGTGGACATTGTCTCTGTCCCTCTCTCTTTCACACACACACACACACACACACACACACACACACACGCGCGCGCGCACACGCACACACACACACACACACACACACATAAATCAATGACAAGTGACAGTTGAATATTCACCATCAAGTAGGGCACCCATGTCACCCCCTCACAGGCTAAGAGAACATCTCAGGAGAGGGGGATGGGAGGAGGGCCATGAAAAGCTGTCTGTGGGCATGACATGACTATGATACTCACGAACTCACAGCACAAGGTGGAGTCAGTAAACATTCAGTCACGGGTAGACAAGGAGCTCATGGGGCCTTGTACTCCCGAGGGAGCTAATAGCAGTCCAGGGCTGCTGGGGGAGAGGAAGCCATTGTCTATCTGTGTGGCTACTGGTGAGTTACTCATGTCCCAGTGGACAGCTTAACACCTAGGCTTATAAGGCTGGTCCTGGTTAAACCCAGTGGGCCACAAAGTAAGAACCATATCATGACAGAAGTGCATGGAAATGGGGGGGGGGTGGTCAAGGCAGGTGAGGATAGCAGAGATTGGAGGGGAGAGTGTGACCAGAATGTCTTCTAATTATGTATGAAATTACCCCAGAATAAACTAAATAAATAAGATGCTATAGATTAGAATATGGTGTTTATACTTCTGCTTTCAATTCAGCAATTTCTTTTTCAACCCACAAAACTATAACTTAAAAGAAATGTGGGTGTAACACTTAAAAGAAACCTCAAGATGTTTTCCTGTGCAGATCTTTAAAGCACAGTACTTTATGTGAATTTTAAATTCAGTAATTGACTGATTCTTTTAAAAAAAATTAAATGTCTCTGTGAACACTGCTTCTTGGCATTGATGGAAATTATCTAGCAACTTTCAAAATCTGTCTTTCTGGCCCTTTCTTTTGTGGTAGCAAGTTCGTGTGGTATGGACCTGCATGCACCTGGGGGAGGGCATGCCTTCTCTTGGTGCAGATGGAGGCTAGGGATTGATGATGGTTTTTTTCCTTAATCATTTCTCACATTATTTTTCGAGATAAGGTCTTTGAACATGGAGTTCATTGATATGACTCCACTGGCTGGTTAACAAGCCCAGGGGCTCCTCCTGTCCTTGTCACCCTGGAGTGTAGCTTGCAGAGTGCTGGGGTTACAGACTGGAGAAAAGGCACACCTGGCTTTTTGTGTGGATGGTGGGGATCTGAAATCAGGTCCTCAAGCTTGTACAGCAAACACTTTTACACACTGAGCCATCTTCCCAGCTCCTTATCGATTCTTGCAGGACCTCCTTTCTGAAGAGGTAGCTGAATGAAATGTGGACATGACTTCTCCAAGGTGTGGGTGAGAAGGTTTTTATGTGGATATGAAGGATGAGGGAGAATACAGCCCGAGGCATCTGGAAGAGTCTAGAACAGAGAGAGAGGCTAGTAGACTGAACATGGCCAGCAGAATGGATCAGGCCGTGAGAGGAAATTGGTGTGTGGGAGGGAGTATAAGAGAGGAGGACCAAGAGAGAGGATCAAGAGATGGGGTGGCAAGCAGACCGAGAGCCAAAGAGAGAGAGAGAGAGAGAGAGAGAGAGAGAGAGAGAGAGAGAGAGAGAGAGAGAGAGAGAGAGAGCGCACCAAGAGAGCACATGGCTGAAATAGCAGGGTTATATAGGAATGCGAGGCTGGAGATCTTTAGGGTAGGGCAGGGTGAGAAGACCTGGGATGCTCCCCAGGTACTGAGTGAGCCTGGAGGCCAGCCTGCACTTTTGGTATGCCAATAGGCACCATGGTTAGTCACTTGTCCCCAGTTTTTTGGGGCCTGTAGTGAAGGGGTAGAAAACACACATTTTCAAGTGTAGGAGGTAGTCTGGGGGCCCTAACCATGAACTGGATAAGAGAGAAGAAAGCAAGGCCAAGAAGGAACAGGGACAAACCTGAGCCAGGTTGCCCCTTAGGGAGGAGGGGGGTTATAGGAAGCCTCCTGGGGCTAAACTTGTATTTCAAGGATGTTACAGGAAATTAAGAAAACCTTGTGTCTGTAGATCAGTGTCACTCAAGGGACATGTTTGAGCAGTTTTGAGTGCTATTACAGGTGGTTGCCAGCAGAGGGCATGGCTGACCCCCAGTTCTGACATCCGGACACTAGGTGGCGCATGTCTAGCTTTGCCTCTAAGACTGAACCTTACCAACAATTAGAATTTCACCTTGTAGGATGAAGATAGTCTTTGCCAGAGTTGATGGGCAGACTGGGAAGAAGCTAAAGATTGAGCTAGGGGTGTGTTACTATGTGCAGAGTGTAAATATGGTCTTAAATCTGTTGTTTTTAGGAGTGCTGCGTTTGCATCTGTTCTTAGATGCATTACTTAGATGCACAGGCATCTAAGGTTAGTCCTCACTACATGGTGACTTCAATAGTTTGCTCTCACGCAGAGTCTGGCAAAGTGTGATCACGTTCAGAGACAGACTTGGAACTCTGTGTAAAATTCCAAGCAAAAAGTTAACAGCAGCAGTGAGAGTTAGTCAATTGTATGAGTTTCTTTTCTTGCTGCCCTGATGACACCCGGCAAAGCGACTTAAGAAAGGAAGGGATTGTGTGCTCTCATAGTCTGAGAGCACAGCTCAGTTGGGAAGGAATGGCTGCAGAGTTTGAGGAAGCTGGTCACAGCTGGAAATGAGGGAGAGGGAGGGAGGGAAGGAAGGAGGAAGGGAGACAGAAAGAGGCTTAGAGGTTTGTTTCCTAAGGAAATTTTAGATCACCTCAAGAGACAGGGTTAACCATCACGTAACTTTGGTGATTACACGAACCAATTTCAACACACTGGAGTGTAAATTCCTGGCTCTGGAACTCTCGATGCTGGCCAGAATTGCTGTTTTATGTGCACAACTTTGAAGCTTAATTTTATCCATTGTTCTGCACATTGAATTAGTAACACTGTGTACCTCAGAATCTGCCCCTATTTAGAAATAATCCTGGGGAGAGTAATTAATTGCAATACGGTCATACTGGAGTAGGGTGAGCCAATGGCTGACAGAGACCATGTCATGAAGGTTGTGGCTGTGATTTCAGAAACTCAGAGAGGCAGCACCTTCTCCAGAGCCTTCAGAGGAGGCAGGGCCCTGCTGACACCCTGGCTTCTGAGTTCTGGTCTCCAGAAATACGAGGTGGTGAAATTCTCCTGTGCCAAGTCGTCAGGATTATAGTCCTCTGTGATGGCACTCTTTATGGCTCATCCTGTAGGGAATCTCCCACTGCAGTTCTACCCAGATATCAGTGTGAGCATGCTCTCACTGAAGGTCAGAGGGAGTAAAGACCAGGAGAGGGGCTCAGGTATATCTCCATCATATGCATGTATGAGTCCTCTGCTCTGTTCTCCACATCCCAACTTTGACTGGAGTGATCCCTAAGAAGCTTTAAACTACTACCAAATTAATAGACCTTTTTTTATTCATGCTTACCTGTAATGGTTAGTTTTGTCAACCCGCTACAACCTCAGTGGCCTGAGAAGAGAGTGCCAGTGAGGGACTGTTTATATCAGGCTGGCCTGTGGGTGTGTCTGGGCAAGGACTATCTTGATGAACTGAATGAAGGAGAGGAGACATATCTTGAATGCGAGCATCACCATCGTTGGTCAAGCCTGGGCTCAATGGAAGAGAGAGGGGAGTTGAGCACTGGTGTGTCCGAATTGATTCATTGCTCTGTGTTCTTCATCAGTTGCTGGAGTTCCTGCCACATTGACTTCCCTACAATGATGGGCTAGAACCTGACATTGTGAGCCAAGGGAACCATTGCCCTTTGCTCCCTGAAGATTCTTTGTCAGTTTTTTTTTTTTCTCTTCCTTTTTTGTAAATCATAGGAACAGAAATGAAGCTGGGACAGAGCCATAGCCATTCCAGCTTACCCGCTCCTCTTCACCTCTGCCCACTGCCGCCTGCCTGCCTCTGCCCCCACCCCTTCCTCTCCTCTGCCCACTGCTGCCTGCCTGCCTCTGCCCCGCCCCTTCCTCTCCATCCATCCCACTTACTCTTCATCTCTGTTTTGAAACTTGTACCTTTTTTATCTGGTGGTCATTTCCCACCTCGCCCGAATATTATTCCTTGTATAAACACTTCTGCAGCTACCACAAGGCATTCCAATGGTATCTTCCTCTCAGTCCTTTTCAAAACATGTAGGAACCTGGGGATGCGCCCGATGAGAGAGGCTGGCTTACCGAGCCCTGCCCTGGGTTCCATACCCAGTGTAATAACACACAGTACCTCACAGGACCATGCCAGTGCTCCTCCCCAGAACCTGCCGGTTCCATTTAATGGTGGAAGGTAACTCCGGGATCCTGCCCTTGTGTGGGTTACACCCAAGACCTTTGTATTCATTTCCTGTTGCCGCCACACTCACCTGTGCTTTAGTTACTCTCCATTGTAGTGACAAAATACACACACACACACACACACACACACACACACACCCCAAAAAACAACTTAAGGGACAAAAAGGTTACTTTTTCTCCTGTTTGTGAGGGATACAGTCTTTCTTTTCTTTCTTTTTTTTTTCCTGAGACAGGATTTCTCTGTGTAGCTTTGCTCTTTTCCTGGATCTCCCTCTGTAGACCAGGCTGGCCTCAAACTCACAGAGATCCACCTGCCTCTGCCTCCTGAGTGCTGGGATTAAAGGCGTGCACCACCACCGCCCAGCCTGGGATACAGTCTCTCATGTCACAGCAGGCAGGGAAAACAAGGCAGCAGGGCAGGAAGCTGGCTAGTCACATGACATCTACAGTCAGAGAAGAAGAGACTGAGTGGGAAGGGAGGCTGGACCTTAAACTCCCAAGGCCCACCTCCCTCCAGTGACCCCTTTTCTCTACCGAGGCCACACCTCTTAAAATTCCATGACCTTCCAAACAGCAGCTGGGACCCAGGTGTTCACATACCTGAGCCTACAGGGACACTTTATATTCAGAATGCAAGCTTGAATGAGCATGCATATCCCAGGTTCTACAGGTGACAAATGTGGGCTGGCTTGACTGTTTTCTTTGTTTTGTTTCCTGAGGCTGAATTAAGGGTGTTGGCCAACAGGGCTCTTCTTAAGAGCTTCTGGAAATAATTGCTTCCAATCTCATCCAGGTGGTTGGCAGAATCGGGTTTTATGGGGTTGTAGGGTCAGATGGTGCCGTTTTGATGCTAGGGGCCTCTTTCTAGTCCTTGTGTATGGGGCCTGTTACTCAGCACAGTGAATCCATCTCATGCATAGAATCCTGCTTGCCCATTGCCTGTCTCTGCCTCCAGCAGAGAAATTTCCTGAATTTAAAGTCTCTTGGATTAGATTGGTCCCACTCTTCTAATTTCTCTGTTTTAAAACCTATAACGTTAATGACGTCTGCAAAATCGCTTTTGCCAAATTTACAGTTTCTAGGGATTCAGGAATGGATGTCCCGTGTGGTTTATTATACCATCTTCCAGAGTCACTAAGAGCAAAAGCCACATGTCTTTTGTCCCTTAACTACCCTCCAGTACATCTGAAGTACCTAGCATATCCGCACGTCCTCAGTAACTATAGTTGTTGATTGATTAATTCATTGATTGCTAGTCAGCAAGGCACAATTTTATGCTGTTGAACCAGTCCCTGCTGACCTAAATTATATTTTGGAAAATGTTATTCCCCAAATTTCTAATATCTTGATAGAAATAGGAAATACTAAAGATATGTAGACTGGCGGCTGGTGGTCAGTATAACCTAGGAGTGAGAAGATGGTTATGTGGAGAGGTCAGGATTGTTGTACAAATGGAGAATCACCATTCTTCTGAGATCGGAATACCTGAGCCAGCTGTTCTAGTTAGGAACATGATCTGAACAAGGGAGTGGATGAATACAGCATAATGTGTTTCCTTAACTGGCGATTCAAAGTGAGTTCAGAAGGGTGTATTGAAGACTGAAATGCACATTGTCATTCATGATCTTAAACATGAGTGGACGAGAGTGACGAGGGCCAGGCAGACAGCTGTAGTGTAAAGCACTTGCATCGCAGTGTGAGAACCTGAGTGTGATCCCCAGACTGTTGTGTGACATTTGATCATGTTCTGATGAATGAAGAGGGCAGAGCTAGACACTAGCCAGCCAGAATTAACCACAGAGGTTTTGGAGGACTGGAGACAGATAGGACAGGAAGTAGTCAGGCTGGGGGCGGGGTGCAGAGAGGGATCCAGTGCCCTTTTGGAGGAAGGAATGGAGCAGGTAGGAGAGGGCTGGTGGCTCCTCTGCTTCTCTGACTCCAAGCAAGCTTTATTTGTCAGAACATGATCAGAATATCACACAACACCAGACCACTGTGCAAACTGAGGTGCGGTGGTATATGCTTCTAATCTTAGCGCTGGCAAGATGGGAGGTAGAGGCAGATGCCTCCCTGGAAGTTCACTGGCTAGCAAGCCTTGCCAACACGGTGAAGGTCCAGGCCAACCAGAAATCCCGTCTCAAGCAAAATGCAGAAGATGCCTGTTGAGTTTCAGTTTTCTTGCTTTGATAAAATATCCCAACAAAAAACAACCTAAGCAAGAAAGTGGGTTTTTTTTTGTCATTGTTGTTGTTGTGTTTTGGTTTGTTTTTCTCACAATTCCAGGTTACAGTCCATCATTGTGAGGAAAGCAAGGCAGGAATTTTCAGGTAGTGACTCCCATCTCCAGTCAAGAGCAGAGAGAAGTGAATTCATGCATGCCCACTAGTCCTTAGCCTCTTCCCTGTACTCATGCAGTCCAAAGCTCAACCCCAGGGAATGGTGACACCCATAACCTGTATGTTCTCCCCACAGACTTGACGTAGGCCAGCCTGATCTAAACATGCCACCATCACACTCCTGGGGATTCTAAGTTGTGTCCGGTCGATACTTAAGAGTTCACAATCACTGTGCCTAAGTGATGATAGCTGAGACTACCATTTAACCTCCACGTGCACATATGCATGTACGTGCATAAACACACTCACACACACACACACAGACACACACACATACACACAGGGTTAATAAAAAGTAAGCACGCAAAACAGTAACAAAGTGTTGTGGGTTGTCTGGTGCACAGCAGCTAGGTTCTGACAGTAATAAATAGCAGTGATTGGGAACAGCCTACTTGGCACATTCCCGAGGGAAGGGTGGGACAGAGTTAGAGAGCCCAGGGTGGAGGGTGTGGGAAAATGCACCTGAAATGGAGAGGACCTATGATGGCATAAGAATAGTTTGAGCCCTTATCATGGGGTCAATTTGTAAAAGATCTCACACACAAAGACTGAGCAGATTTTGTTGTTGTTGTTTGTTTTGTGTGTGTGTGTGTGTGTGTGAGTGTGTTAGTTACTTAGATGATTGGAAGCTATTGAACAGGATGGGAATTTGGATGAGTCAAGTTGGAAGTCAAGATCAACCTTCACAGTGTCTGTTTATAAAATGATGATGATGCAAACCCCATTTATTTATTTATTATTTATTTATTTATTTATTTATTTATTTATTTATTTATTTATTTAGTGTGTGTGTGTGTGTGTGCGCGCGCGCGTGCGCGTGTGCGCGTGTGCGCGCCTGTGTGACTTTCCAGCATGGGGAGGTCTCTAGAGGACAATCTGATGAAATCTGTTCTGTCTTTCCACAAGGTGGGTTTGAAGTTCAAACTCAGGTCCTCGGCCTTAATGACCAGGCCCTTTCCCTGCTGAGTGAGCCATCTTGCCAGCCCTCTGTCACTGTGTCTTTACCAAAAGGGGCACTTTAGAGGGTTTACTTCTTGCCTTACCATGTGGGGATAAGCCAGGGCTTCTCTGTGCAAACAGAAAGTGCCCCCTCCAGGACCTGAAATCGGCCCCCCTCCCCCGGCCTTGAACTTCCCAGACTTCAATCCTGTGAAAATAAATTTCCATGTGATAACGTCATCCAGTCTATGGTATTTTTGTTTCAACCATCTCTGATCTCAGAGTCAGGCCTTGAAGCACCCCCTCTGTGTTAAAAGAGGCCAGGTTAATGTAGTCACTGTGGCTCTCGAATGCTATTTTCACTTGAAGAAAAGCGAAACTAATGGAGAAATTAAGCATTAAGCCTGGCAAATGCATAGGTTGAGCTGAGGAGATGCTGACAACATTTAATTAAACAACAAACTCTTTGAAGGCACTAATGGAAAAGTCGTACAGGATGCCTGTTACGTTTTCATGAGCACCCAGTGTGAAGCAGGCAATATTGGGTTTTGGATGCATTATCCGCCAATAAAAGCAGATACGACTCTGTAGAGCTGGTCTCCACATTGCCCATAACCCTCTCCACCATGAGCTTTTGCTAGTAACTGAGGCTTCTCTGCAGACTCCAGAACACCACTTTCAGAGCAAAATCCTATCACCCTGATAGCATTTTCTGGTTTTATTTGATCTTGAAAAACATTTCATTATGTTTAATTTAGGGAAATGAGATTTCCTTAATTACTATCAGTAGCAGCTATTAGAGGCTCAATTACACCCGCAAATTCATTTTTAAAAGCTTTATGGTTTTCAGATAAAAAATTTCAAGATCTAACTGCACCCGTTAAAACTTACTGTCCCTCCCCTTGGTGCCCAGGCTTCCAAGAGCTACGATTGGCTTCCCAGTGCAAAATAAATAATGCCAGCAATGGAAGATTAGCCTAAGTGGGACTTAGGAGCACTCATTTGAATAAGTCAGATATTTCAATAAATAAATTGGATCAACAGACATGATTGTAGATTTTCCTTCTTTGGGGTTTCCCGCCTACTAACTAAGATGTACAGTGTGAAAGGTCAGGCTGTCCCTGGCTGGGAATGAAGGTATTGCCCATTCCTATGTGGGCAGAGCCGTGGGGTGTACAATTGTGAAGTGATTTCTGTATGGCCACTGTCACATCTAAAGCCACTTATCCATAAGAGAGTGCAGGGAGGGCCCCGGAGTTTATATTATATATACATTTAAATTATATCAGTGGATTCAGAAGTGATTTCAATTTTATATATTCTAGAATTGTTTTCTCATATGATCAGATACCCATTGGTATCCATTGTGCACACCACTCTTGTTCGTCATGAGAACATCAGTGAACTATTCTTTCCCCTTTACATTATGAAGAGATAAATAAGCTTGCATATAGAAATTTGGAAAATAACAAGAGTCTGCATCAAGGTGCCCACCATAGGCTTTCAGCCTCCTTGCTCACAGTCTGAATGCTTTTCCCTATAATACCTAAACCATAAGCATAAATATTTAGTGAATGCTGGTGGCTGTGATTGACCAGTGCTTGGTTACACTTGGTGGCACTTTTGAGCTATGTCTATCTTGGAACTGTCCTGGAACAAGAAAGCCATTATTTGAGAAACTTTGGGGCTGGACCATTGAGTTGCCTCACTGTAATGCAATCATCTTCACTGTGGGGTGTGGGATTATCAACTGCTACTAATAAAAATTGCAAATAATTTTCTTGCTGTTTGTCAGTTACAATATACAGATTCAAATTATTCAAAGTCATCATTTCCAGAATCCTTTCTTGCTAATAAACTTGGAGGCGAGTACATCCTATAACTGACTTAAAGAATGCATGGAAAGGTGTCTTGTTTTTGTTTGTTTTGTCTGGAAGAGTTTGATATCACTCCCAATTTAATTTAGCCCTAACCACTGAATGCCTACCAATGGAGAGCAGAACTGTGCACTTTTGGAACGTGGTGTTTGAGTGAAGTGGTATTGGAAGGCGAGAAAGATACAAGTTACAGGTATGTCCCATTCTTGCATGTGTGGACACTGCACACCTGCATGGAGTCCTGCTCCCAATTTCATTAAGAACATCCTGCTGGCCTAGGGCAAATGTTTTAAAAGGCCAGAGAATTTATCTATCAGAATGTGTGAGGGTCCCAGATCAATGCATGCTCCTGTGTGGGGACCTCAAAGTCCAGCAAGTTAAATTTGAAAGCAGGTGCTTGCTGTCTGAGAACCGAGTCTGGAACAATGATTTTCATGAAACAAAGTCATTAGTGTTTCTGTTTCCTACCGGCACCTCTTCTTCATTCTTTGTAGCTTTTGCTTTTAATGACTTCATCAGAAGAGAATGTGTGCAAATGGGTGCGTGAGCACGAGCCGGTGGTTGCCATGCCTGGAAACATAATGAAGGACCGAGGCATGTTAATTGTTATTCTCTGAGAGCTTGTGATTCAGTAGCTGTCTACTTTAATAAAGTCTGGCTACAGTGGAGTGATCCAGCTGTAAGGACCATGTAAATATTGTAATAAGCACCAGAACCGGTGTGATCTTTTCTCATACTTGCAGAGAGTAGTTTTTTATGCTGTCCACTCTCAGGAAAGCTGCAATCAGCCACGGAGTTGTTTGTCAATGCCTGGGTGTATTTTTGTAAGAAAGTATTGATTACTGAGTGAAAAACATTTAGTTTTAACAGCAATCAATGGAGAGCAGACAAAAGGACATCTGAAGTTTTGAAGTCTTTTAAAATATGAGCCAAACACACGATCTGGGGAATTACTGGTAAATGGCAGGACCCAAGGGCTGCACACATTCCAGACTGCTCACTCACTCTTCTCCCCTAAGCCACCTTAGTTGTGAGGGGAAAGATGGGATGAATGACTGTGCAGGAAGATTGACTTAACTTAGACATAGTACATAAAAGCAGGTGGGATTTTTCTTCTCTATTCTGTACCATTAAAGGGTTTTACTATCCATTCTGAGATAGGTGCTATTGTTCTTTTTTAAAAAAAGTTATTTAATTGTTAATTATGTGTATGTATGTTTGTGTATGGATGTGTACACATGTGTATAGGTGCCCCCAGAGACGAGAAGTGTTGGCTCCCCCTGGAGCAGAAGTTACAGAGAATTGTTATTTTCCCCACATCAGTACTGGGAACTGGATTTGGGTTCTTTGGAAGTGCAGGAAACACTGTTAACCACCAAGCTCTCTCTCCGTTCCTGTCTCTCTATGTGTGCATGTGCATGTGTGTGTGTACTTGCACACTTTCTGTGGTAGAGAGTCCAAGTTTGATGTCAGTCCTCAGGGGCCTCCTACCTTTTTCATTGAAAACAAGGTCTCTCGGCCTGAAACTTCACCTTGTATGCCGGGCCAGGGACCTGCGAATTTCCAGAAGTCTACTCGTCTCTGAATCCCATCTCACCATGGCTGGGACTACAAGCTGATATTACAAGCACTCCCCACCTCCCCTAGCACTTACAGATTTTATTTATTATTATTATTATTATTCACCTCCCCTAGCACTTACAGATTTTATTATTATTATTATTATTATTATTATTATTATTATTATTATGTGTGTGTGCATGCATGAACACCCAAGCACATATGCACACATGGGTATGTGAGTGTGGGCAAATGTGCCACCTGTAGGTTTGTAGGCCAGGGAGCCACTTCTGGGAGTCAGTTCTTGCCTTGTTGAGGCAGGGTTTCTCTGGTTTCTGCCACTGTGCAGTGTACTGTAGGCTCGCACACTTCCGGCTGATTGTCCTGTGTCCACATCCTATCACGTTGTAGGAGTACTAGGATCATAGACATTCCACTGCACCTAGCTCAGGTTACCAGTCCTGGATGGTAACCAAGTGCTTTTCTCCACTGAGCGGTTTCTCCAGCTCCTTGCTTGGCATATTTGTATGGCGTCTGGGGATCTGAAGTCAGGTCCACACATTTGCAAGCAATCACGTTCCTGACTGAGCCGTCTTCCCAGCCCTGTTTGCTTTTAATGAGTGTCTAAACTTACAATTTTTTGTCAGCTTTGGAAAAAATTATATAGAAAAGCATTGAAAGAGCTGACATCTGTCAGCATGAAATCTTGGAGACTATTATTAGAGACTTTGGGGTAAAGAAAATATGCATTTGTCTGACTGTATTAGTTATCTTTTCATAACTACAGTAATAAACCTGATATGGGCCAGTTACAAAGAAAAAGAGATATTTAAAAGTCTGCAAGTTCAAATCCAAGATGGTGTGGACCTCATGTGTTTAGGCCTGTGATGAGGGTGGGGCATTATGGCCAGAGGTCATTTTATAAGGGAGCACCCACATCTGCACCCAGGAAGTAGAGAGACAGAGCAGGTGGAAGTCCCACAATTTCCTTGAGAGATGCCTTCAGTGACCTCCACGTATATGTTGCTAGATCCCACCTCTTAAAGGTCTATAGTACTTTCTGTAGCACACTGGGGACTAAGTCTGTTACATCTGGATGTTTGGGGAACAGTTACTATCAGAACCAAGAATTTAAAGTCAATATTCAAGCCATAGCAAAGACTAAGTAATCATTTGTCTATATTCTATGATCAATATTCAAAACTATGTAATGGTCAAGTTAGGTAGACATAAAGCTGGCTCTTTGTAAATTGTTGAATTGAGGTATTAAGTAACTGTGGCAGTGAGTGACTGTGGAGGTCTTCTCCCGCCCTCCAGGGGACAGGCCTTTCTGAGAATGGGGAGAGGCATTGGCTAATGGCTCAGCACTGAAGGCTAAGATGTGATTCTCTGTTACATGAACCTGGTGCCTCTGCGCAGCGATGTAATCGTGGGGATAGAGAGCAGATTTGTTCCCGGCACACTGACAAGCACAGATATTAGATGTTTTCAGAGCTCCCAAAGGCTTTATCCCTTCTCCAAAGCCCAAACTGAAGTTTTCATCCTGGATGGCTGCTATCACATTTCATTCAGTGTGGGGGAAGGGGGATCAAGTGGGCTTTGTTTCTCAGTAACCAGAAGTTACCCAGCACCAAGGTTGGAATGCAAACCATTTGAATAGAAAAACAACAAAAGCAGAGGGCCATTTTGTAGAAAAAGAACCCTTTGGATTGACGCCTGTCAAGGGTAGATCTTGACGGGGGCTCCACAGACTCTGACCACACTGCCTGCCCCCCTGCCCCTTTGTGCTTCTTTTTGAGTAGGTGCCACTCTGCAGCCCCATCTTGGCCTCTCAGTTCACAACCATGTCCCCACCTCAGCTTCCCAAGTGTACACGTCGTTATAGCTTGATTGGGACACACACACACACACACACACACACACACACACACACACACATTCATTCATTGATGATCTGTGTCCAGTTTCATGATCAAGGGTCTAGCTGAGGAGTTGAAACAGAGGCATCAACCTGGAAAGTCTCGAGTAGTCAGATCTGGTACCTTATTGAAAATATGCCAGCTCCTGCACCAGGGACCATATCACCTTTTTAATTGCATTGTAACATTCTTGAAATCACTGCATTTCTTTAGTGTGTGTGTGTGTGTGTGTGTGTGTGTGTGTGTGTGTGTGTGCGCGCTTGTACCACAGCACACCAGCCAGAGGGTAACTTGTGGGAGTAGGGTTTCACTTCCACCATGTGGGTTCCAGGGATTGAATTTAGGCCATTAGGCCTAAAGGCAAGTGCCTTGACCCACTAAGTCATCTGGCAAGGCCACATGTAATATTCTTAATATTCTTGTTCTCTCTCTCTTTCTCTCTCTCTCTCTCTCTCTCTCTCTCTCTCTCTCTCTCTCTGTCTCTCTCTCTCTCTTTCACACACACACACACACACACACACACACACACACACACGGACACGAACACAAACTTTTTTACACTCTACAGACTCTAACAAGGTCTTAGAAGGGAGAGACTTCAATCCACCAGTTGGTTCAGTAGTTGGTGTGAAAATTTACTAGAAAAGACTCCTAAGCGAGGCCACCGAGTTCAAGACCCACGAAGTCAGATTGTCTGCATACAACCCGTGCTCCCCTACACGTGTGCTCATTGCCTTAGGTGCTTGCATAATCACAAAAGAAATAAACATCAAAAGGGACCTAGTTGGGAACAGCACCCACTGCTCACTGTCTCGTGTTGTTCGTCAGCGCCGTGCCGACTGCCTCTAACATGAGAAACGCACTCAGAACTCAGCTGGTCTTCATATTTGTAATGTTAGGGATAACTATCCCCCTCCCTCTTATTTTCACTCATTTAGCGCATCCTGTAATTGTTCTCCCAATTCCTCCATGAATGAAGGAGGCGTGCTTTTGTTATTTTAATCAATTATTGTTCTTTGGCTGTTTCATACATACGTATAAGGACCTTTGATCATTCTCATCCCTGTCACCCTTTGTCATCCCGTTCCCTGTCCTGATGAACCCTTCTTCTTCCATACGAGTCCCCACAGAGTTTAAGTACTGTGGACTGAATCCTGGGTGGATCACCGGCAGCTTACCAGGGGCTACACTAGTGGGAAAAAAAATTATACCCACATCTTCTAGCAGCCATTAATTGTCAATAGCCCCTCAAAGAGGACTGGGCCTCATGGGCCCTCCTCCATCCATGATGAAATGTTGACAGGCCCAGTCTTGTACAGAGAAACACAGCTGCTGTGAGTTCATAGGGACAGAGGCTGTGTCATGCCCAGAAGTTATCTTTTGCTCCCCATCTCCCCATTGTCTGGCTCTTAGAGTCTTTTTGCTGTCTCTTCCGTGATGTGTTCCAGGCCTTTAAGGAGGTGATATAACTGTTCCATTTAAGGCCAAGCACTCAATAGGTGATTGTTCTCAGCACTTGGACCGGTTAGAGCCTCCTCTGGATCAGGTACTTCCCATAAGGTGTACTTAAATGTAACTTTTCTTTTGTTATTCCGAGGTAGGGTCTCCCATAGCACAGAATGACTTCCAGCCGGTTTAGGCCAGTCATAAACTTGAAGCGGCTTCTGCCTCTGGAGTGCCTGTGATTCCAGACATGTTATGCCTCCACAAGCCCATCATAGATGGTGCTAGAGCTCAAATCTGGGGTTTCCAGTATTCTAGGGCAGCAATCTCTCCACTAAGCTAGACCCCCAGCACTGAGTAGACCTTTGATGTCTATATGCTCCCTTACCTTATACACAGTTATATAACTGTTGGAACTAGCTATAGTGTGGTTTCAATGCTTTTAGCCACAGTGTCATAGCATAGATAGATTCCTTCTAGATTAAAAATGAAAATAAAGCTGCATCTCTGTGGTAGAGTGTCTGTTTATTTATTACCAACTGCTCACAAATGATGTTCAGTACAGTGAACTCTGTCACTAATGGGTCCTTTGTAATTCCTCCTGATCTCAGAGGGGAAGCCACTGTGGTAGGAACGACACCCCTGTTCCTTACTGACAATTAACAATCACAAATTGGGACCTTCAGCACTGTGCATGTTCAACCTAATTCTTTAGTAATAATTCCTGGGAATCCTAAGCTCTGTAAAACGTATTTGTTGAACAATGTATGAATTTTCTATACTTGTGGAAGGGAAGGAGTCCTATTTTATAATATGCAAAGCCAGGAAAATAAGACTTAGATTTTAGCATTATGATTTCCCGCAAAGGGCAAAATTTCCCAGAGTGGTTTTTCAGGGTCTTAATATAGTAATATTGAAAATGTTGGCTACTCATTTTTACTGTGCTATAGTCAAGTGCAGATTTGATTTTGAGCTCATACTTACGTGTACGCATATACACATAGTAATTTATAAATGCAGGTGCAAGGTGAACATATAAATGTCTGTAGCCTAGATGGAAGAGTCTCCTAGTCCTTGGTAACTCCTCCTCTTCCAGCAGTCTGCAGAGAGTGACTTTAGGAGTGGACTGACCTTTGTGCTTAGCTGGAGAGACCTGGGATGCACCTGGTCACCCTAGAAAAATAAACATCTTTAAACACCTCTTTGTTCTCACCACTCTGAAGCACTTTCCCAAGATTTCTGTTTCCCTTTGATTGGAAGTTCTTTAGCAAGGGAAAGGTACTAATGTTTCCATCGGGAAGATAGCTCCTGCTGTGTTCAGTCAGGTCTGACAGAATGTTCCAGGAGAAACCACTTGCGAATGAGCGAGAGCTAGCTAAGCATTCAGCCAGGAGTGGGAACTAGGGAGAAGCTAGGAATTACAAAGCAAGCCCCTCTCTCAGCATGGTTCCTAACACTGATTAAAGTATTCCCAGTGGGCCTGTAGACACACCATGTCCAGTTCCTCAGTGAGCTTCGGTGTCCAGCTACACACTAGGCAGATGTTCTGTTAGTGTGGACTCCAGTTGCTGCTGGCGTATTTTTTATGAATGGTATTTATCATGTCTTCATTTGCTTACAACTGCTGTCGCTGGGGACTAGTCCTGTGGCATGACATTATCCTTCATTTATATGATTGATCAAGGGCCAAGTATACTTTGAAAAGAGCCATTCAGGGAACTGGGGAGATAGTTCAGTATTTAAAGAGGTTACCTCACAAGCATAAGGACCTCAGTGCAATGCCAGAACACACACACACACACACACACACACACACACACACACACACCAAACAAACAAACAAACAACAACAACAACAAAAAAAAAAAACTAGCCCCAAATTTTAGCACCAGGGAGGCAGAGACAGGAAGATTCCCAGGGCTTACTGACCAGCCAGCCTGGCCTAATTTGGGAGTTCCAGGCTACTGAGAGACCCAGTTTCAAAATATAAGGTAGAGAGTGGTCATGAAAAACACCCAAATTTGGCCTCTGACTTCTACAGACATATGCACACATGTGTATACATGCGTACATGCATAAATGGTTACTTAGATTTTTTTAAGATAATACATTTCCCCTTTTTTAATTGATGAACTGTGTTTACTCAACACATATCGTAATATTTAATGATTTTTTTAATAAAATAATATTTCCATAAAGCTTACCTCCAAGATTGGCACAAACTGAGTTTTCAGTATGTAATATCTTTACCTTCTCCTAAGGTTGTTGATTCTGTGAAAGAGAACACTAAAGCATTGAACTGTAGCTAGCTCACAATTCCATGACGATCTTTTAACTGTTCTAACCGACCTTTTCATGATGAAATGTGAAAGTTTGCATCTCCTAACAACATCAGGCAAACTTCTGGAAAGCATTTTAAAAACTGTGAAATTTCTCCTCTAATCTGTCTGCTCTAAAACACTAGAAGCCAGTCCTGTAAACAGCAGGCCAGTTGTTCTCAAAGCTTTGTTTGAAGAAACAGTTCTATGTAAAGAAAAATCTCTGCAAGGCAATGGGAAGTGGGAAGGCCATCTGGAATGTTCTCCAGATGAATAAAAAGCATTTGTGGAAAATTAATATTAATTGCCAGGATCCTGCAAGCCACTTTGTGGCAGACTTAAACGCTTCAGCAGTAACTTGTACAGTCAGATGTTGACATTATAATTATTCTCTTATTTTAGAAGAGTGAATAATTATCATAGCAAACACTCTAATTTCCCATACACATAATTACACCCATTCACTGAGGAAAGACAGGAATATAAAGATTCCTAGTCTAAATAGGTTTTTTCTTCCTCTCTCACTGATCTACAAAACCAAGGGGGTTGAACAGAATGAACAGAAAATATGCAATCTTAATAAATGCAATTCCAAATGCTCTGGAAGGAGAGTCCTAGATGAAATGAAATTTATGACTTAATAATTAATGAGTGAAAGGGACTGATCAGATGAGATGAATATCAAGTTGGGTTTTCATTCTCTGGGCTGTGGGGAGAAATCTGTAGACAGGGAATAAAAACAACACAGTAAACTGTATGACGTTTTAAAAAGAACATTGTATATTATCCTTGGTGCCGGGATTAAGACTAAGAGTGGTTACCGGCTGTCAGCTGAAGAAAAAGTGGTGGGGTTCTAAGTCAGGATTCAGCTACACTTAGCAAGTGCCTACTACATAGTTGTGGACCACACAGGAGTGTGCTACTGAGATGGGCAGGTCCTTACCAAGCACAAGGTTTGGTCCTCTTCTCAACCCAACAGCATTTTAGAGGAGATGGGACATGGGTGTATGTGGAGTACTTAGCCAATGATAGGGTCATATGTGGTTCTAAAAAAGTGGAGCTAAACACTGAGAGTAGGAGAGATGACATGGACATAAGCCTCAGCAAACATGAAGGACAGGGCAGGCAGGAAGAATTCAGTGCTGTGGAATGCCATCTTCTGGGCAGGACATGGTCTTTACACATTAGCTCACAGCCTCTGTGGTTACCTGCACAAAACCTACACAAATTGAGCCCGTCAATAGTCTGTCAGGGAAGAAGGATGGGCTCTCAAAGCTCCACCCTTCCCCAAGGACCTATAGCCAGTCAGTTAATATCAGTCAGGGAAAGAGACATTTTCTTCAGTGGTGTAGCTTTGGGTAAGTTTCCCATGGTCTTGTAAATAACTCCTTCCCCGTGACCTTACAAGCAGCTCTAATGATGTTGAACTGGTAATGAGTAATGTCAAAAAGGACTTGAAAGTACAAGGGGACCTCGTTGAGAAAAAGAAGAGAATCAGTGGGGAGAGGAGGACAGAACAGAAGGTGAAGGTGATCAAAATACTTTATATATGTGTATGAAAATCTCATAGTGAAGCCATTATGTATAATTAAAACCTGCTAAGAAAAATAAGTGTGTCAGAAAGTAGAATACACTGTAGATTATGTAGGCATGATGTAAGAGAAACCTGAAGATTGAGAAAACATGGCAGGGATTAACTTTTATGTGAAATATACCAGAGCTTTGAGACTGGAGACAGAAGAAGAAGGACCCCTGAATCCTGTGTAATATTGAACGAAGAGAAACAGAGCATTTCCAGACACAGAACTAAATCAGCTATGAAATGCATTAGTTCTTCATTGGTCCTTGTGGGAACAGAGTGGTGGAGATAAAAGGCACAAACATAAACCCAAGGCCACTTGAATCTGAAAGATGTTTCAGAGCATAGCTCTACAAGTCCAGATTGCTGAGAGACTGACCCGCCACCCTTTTATGGACAGAATATACAGCCTCCAAAGCAAAGAAATGGGAATTTAAGAATTCAGTTAAGTATGAAGGCACTTAATAAAATCGATTTCCAAGAGTTCCCAGGAGGATAGAATAATTAATAGCTACTGTTAAATTGTGATCAATTGATGTAATAGCAGAGAAAGATCTGTGACTAAAGTTGACGAATGTGTCACTGACTTTATCAAAGAGCTTGTTGGCCAAGTAAATGAAGCATTTCGTAAGTTAAGTTGAGGAATGAGCCTTTGGACCAGGGAAACTCAATGGGAAGACTGGTCTGTGAAGACTCACTCCGAATTGGGCAGCTGTCTAAAGACAGCAGGTCTACCACCCAGTTTGTTTGTTAGCCAAAGTCTTGACTGTCTCGCTCAGTCCCATCATCATCATCATCATCATCATCATCATCATCAGGTATTAAATTACCTATGAGGAAATGGTTTTCTGGAAGCTTGTTAAGTCAGAAAGACAGTGAAGCTGAATAGACCTCCCCAGGGCATGGAACCATTGTTCATGAATGATACTCACAGGTGACAGATGCTGTCTTTGCTTCTTTATAGTAGTCTCTGGCTTCCGGAGCCCACACCAAGGATGGATTCCTTGTCCCGGTATCACTAGGATTTGGTTTTTCTCTTTAAAACTTACATAGACCTGTATCCCTCTGAAGTCTGCTTTGTTACTCCCTTTCACAGTTACATGACATTAAACATCTACCTTTTAACTGCCTTTCTTGCTCTCCATTGGCCAAGAAAAGCCATACATCTCACCCACCCAATGATCTGAAACCAGGAGGTCAGTCCCTCTCAGTCATTGCCAGGGGACCCCCATGCCCCCACTGACCCTGACCCTAGTGTGTGTGTACCCAAATACACCATCTTGTTGAGATTATGCTTTATCTCTTCATAGTCTCGGTATCATTAGTAATTCTATTTTTCCTGCTAGGGTTATGGCTGATTTTATGGCTGCATAAAATATGGGAGTTTGAGGGAAGCTTAACTCTTTAGTGTGGGTCCATGCAGAGTAAGTCTATTTCTGAAGTGCAGGTTCCCCTCTCCTACATTGATGTTTCAAAATATCTGACAGAAAAACAACTCAAGGAAGCAGAAGTTTATCTTGGCTCAAACCAAGTATGGTCTATCACAGTGGGGAGTCAGGGTTCAGGGATATGAGTTAGCTGGTCACATTGCAGCTGTAGTTAGAATGTGGAGAGGTGAATGTTGCTGCCCAGCTCACTTTCTCCTCTGTATTCAGCCCAGGACCCGAGTCCATGGAATGGAGTCATCCCCCTTCTGGATGGGTGTTCCCACCTGTACTAACCTACTCTAGAAACTCCTTTGTAGATGTGCCCAGTTTGTCTCCTGGGAGATTCTAGGTCCTTTCAAATTTATGACACCATCCCACCAAGGCTGAAAAACAAGAAGCTCATGGGAAAACCAAAGTGACAAGCTAGATAATTAACCTCATGTCTTCTTTACTGCATGAATTAAGATGCTTATAATGTTCAAAAGTATGAACACTTTCACACACGTATGTTTACTTCCTGCTTTTCTGGTTGTTTGATGGTATCAAGACCATATTTGAATGATGTTATATTATGAATTAAATCTTACCATGTTTTTCTTCATTCAGAATTCTAATTGATAAGTAAAAGGATGATTGACTATATGCAATAAAATTAATTTTCTTAGCTGGTCATGGTGGCACATGCTTTTAATCCCAGCACTTGGGAAACAGAGGCAGGGATATCTTGGTGAGTTTGAGGCCAGCCTGGTCTACAAAGTGAGTTCCAGGATACCTAGGGCTGTTACACAGAGAAGCAATGCTCAAAAAAAAAAAAAAAAACAAAACAAAAAACAAAAACAAAAAACAAACAAAAAACAAAAAACAAAACCAATATGTTTTCCTTGTGTGATGCAATCATCTGTGTGTACTGAAGTGTGAAGACCAGAGGTTGGTGTTTGGTGTCTGCCTCCACCGATCTCCACTTTATTCCCTGCGACAGAGTCTTTCACTGACCCCAGAGCTTGTTTAGCAGGCTAGTGGAACTAGCCACCTTGCTCTGACCTTCACACTTGGGGGACACGTACTTTATCCACTGGGTCATCTTCCAGCCTAGAGATTTCTTTTGCTTAAGAAATGTCATTCTATTATACGACTCACCTGTGGCTTTTCCTATAGGGCTCCCCCTTGGCATAGCTAGCACTGAGATGCATCCAACTGTCCGTCTGTCCCCTTTGCCCTTGAAATTCCTGCCCATCCCTGCTCTGCTCCCTGTCCTCATCTCTGTTATCCAAGTCGCCCTTTGTCCCTCCTCTCACTTTAAAAAATCATGTTCTATGTCTTTTTTTAGTTAGAATGAAAGCTGTGTCTCCCTCAGGTGATGTTATCAGCACTGTGGATATATCCTGTACTGTTTCTATCCGTGCATCACCAAATCTGATTCTGATTCTTCTGTTACAGCCAACAGCGCGTGCTTTAAAAAAATCAATACTGAAGTTCTTTATCTGCATCTCAGCTTCTAGAATGACCGAATCTTTCATAACTAATGGAGATATTGAATTCAGAGGGCTTATGGGGAAAAATACTTCACAATTTGTCTGAAAAGCAAAAATGGGACCGCAATTAGATGCTGTAACTATAGCTTAATTTAGATCCATTTGACATGGGGTTGATAGAAATTGGTAGAGTTTTTAAATTAAAACTAGCTTTTTTTTGTGAAAACATTAGTTTAATTTCTACACTGATGTGTTTGAATTACAGAACTCTCTCTCTCTCTCTCTCTCTCTCTCTCTCTCTCTCTCTCTCTCTCTGTGTGTGTGTGTGTGTGTGTATTTGAGATAGCAACATCAAATTGAACTGAAGATTATTCATATGGAAAAGAAAGTGACCCTTCAATATCATAGTGAAAAATCATATGATCTTATTTATTTATTTATTTACTTATTTTTGTCTTTAGAGATAAGTCTTGTATAGCCCAGGATAGCCTCAAACTCCCTAAGTAACCAAGGATGACCTTGGACTTCTGACTTCGTTTCTTCGGCCTTCCAGGTGTTGGGATTACAGATAAGAGTGATGCCACCCAGTTTATGCTGTTCTGGGGATGGCACTCAGGGCCTTTGGCCTGAAAGCAAGCACTCTGCCACTGAGCCCCAGCCCCAGGCCCTCTTTGTTTATTTCTGAGTTAAGGAAGGTCACTGTTCTCTCTGCAGAACTTGTCAACCTTCCATTGCATGTGCTTTTGAACTGTTTAATACATGGCTTTTCCATCCGACGCCACCTTATCATAGACTCAAAACCCAATCTTATGAATTCTATAAAATGGGCAACTAACTGTGCATGATCCTTCTATACAGTGAGTATTTGTGTATGATACTGATAAAGGGTTAGTTTTTCTTATTATGTTAAAAACATACAACATAAAACTTACCATTTTAACCATTTTTGTAGAGGATTGGCTTTAGGACACTTTCCTTCCACAAATACACTTTCCATTGCTTTCCAAAGCTTCCAGAATGTCACATTCCAGGAAGACAGGGTAAAGATTTTATTCTGATTTGTCCTGATCTCAGAGAAAGTAAATGATTGGGCGAGTTCAGAGGGAACAAAGATAGGACTTACCAAGAAAGCCAGCTCCAAAGTCAGCAAGGGGGAATATTTCTAGCACAACTGTGCATTACTTCATGCTCTAAAAATACAAAGTATATTTGCATAGGAAAGGTGATCCTAATCTCCTAGTCTCAGACAAGTGTTGAATGTGATATATAAATATAAAAGGGATCTTAGATGCAGTGGATGTTGTGGGTGCTGTTTGAACTCAGGATTGAAGAGAGGGATGAAGTGATGCTGTGGAAGGGTATGTCTGAAGGTTGAGCCTGGGAAAAGCCCTTGGTGGCATCTCATGCACCATTATATAAGTGTATGAGTCTGTGTGTGTGTGTGTGTGTGTGTGTGTGTGTGTGTGTGTGTGTGTGATGTCTGCCTGTGCATATGTGTGCAGAGGCCAGAGGAGGATGTCTTATGTCCTGCTCTGTCACTCTCTACCTCATTCCCTTGAGGCAAGGCCTCTCACTGACCTGGAGTGAGACTGCTGGCCACTAAACCCCAGTGATCCTCTTGTCTCCCCTCCCAGTGCTGGGGTCACTGGCCCTTGTGGATTTTATGTGGGTGCTGGAGAGTCAGAGTCAAGTCCTCAAGCTTAATCAGCAAGTTCTCTGACTCACTCAGCCATGTCCCCGGTGCTCAGGGGCCTTTTAACCAGAGGGAGCACATGGCCAAAGCCCTGAGGCAGGGAGATGTGTAAGTATTTTTCAGAGAATGGCAATATACTTCTAGAGTATATTCTGACATTTTCTTCATGGTCTTCAGGATAACTTTATCTTCATAAATTAGAGCTGTAGTTCTGGAGAGATGGATCAGTGGTTAAGAGCACTTGCTGGTCTTGCAGAGGACCCAGGTCTGTTTCTTAGCACCAATGGGCTATCTTATAACCATCCATAATTCCTGTTACAGGGGATTTAATACCTTCTTCCGAGCTTTGCAGGCACCAGGTACTCACATGGTGCACAGACATACATGTAGGCAAAACACTTATACCTGTAAAAATAGACTTAAAAAAAATCAACCTGGAGAAAATGCATCTTTGCTCTCTGTTCCTGCACAGGCACATATTGAACCCTGGATATTCACAACAGAGTTACAACTTTTGATTTATCTCAACATGGAGCTCCTCACTTCTCTTCTTCCTCACACAGGAATGGAAATCCCTTATGGTGAACCATCACATACCTGACACTTACCATAGAATTGTATAATCTGTACTCAGAGTGTTCCATTTAGCAGCAATGACTGCAGTTGGGTGCTGCAGTTGAGAAACAAGAACAAGAACAAAACATGAGGGAACTGGAGATGGCATTGCTGCGGCTGAGTCAGTATTGTAAGGAAGGCCTGAGCTATGTGCAGGAGCAGCTCTTCTAGGCCTGGGCTGTGTGCAGGAACAGTTCTTCCAGGCCTGAGCTTTGTGCAGGACCAGCTCTTCCAGGCCTGAGCTATGTGCAGGACCAGCTCTTCTGGCCTTGTCAGTTATGCATGTCCTTCTGTGAGATCAGTTATTTTGGCAGGATTATAAAAGGAATGAGTGGTTTGGCCTGCTTTTAACCTCTGAAAACCCAGTTGGACAAAATTAAAACAAATTCTTGAACATTTTTCTCAACTCTGCATTCTAACTCAGGGCTACTTATTTATGTTTTTTTTAATCAGGACCCCTTTTTGACTGAGACATTTTTATATGACCAAAGGTATACAGGTGTTTAAAATAAAACAGATGCTGACTGTAAATCATAGTTATTTGTTTAAAAACCATTCTTCAGTGTATATGTAATTTTACTATCTACTAAAAATGGAAGCAGATTTTCATACTAATGAAATGGACTTCCTTGTTTATTTTGACATCAAGAATTAAGACTCATGGCTAAATATTGAATACTGTAGTACACAGAATGTCTTGAGTGTTTTCAGAGTTGATGGATATTATGATTTTGTATTCACCAATAATGAGTTCAGTGACATAGCATAACATGACAAAAGGATGTCCACAATCATTTCAGCAGTTGCTAGAAATTCTGTCTTAATCCCAAGCTATAATGCATTGAATTCCTTCTTGTAAGATGCTCAAGTAGGCAACTCCATAGCAAGAGTTAAACAAGCATCTGGACATAGTCCAGAGCAGAGAGATACTAATCGGATCCATACATGCTGAGAAATGATGGCAGAAAACACCCCGTCCTCTGTAACTAAAGCGTTATACTTCTATAAGAGCAGCAGACTTTGCATGGACAAAGAAACACTGCCATTTGCAAATAAGGGAGCTTTAAATCTGAGCCAAGGTGTTCAGGCAGTGTCTCTTGGTGCTGCATGTCACACAGCATGTGTAGTGTACATGCTGTGGCTTCAGAACCAAGGCTACAGGGAAACAGCACAATGCAGCATGGACATGGGCTGCCACAAACACTTTGGATTCTTTATTTGTTTGATTTTGAATTAATTTTATTTGTTGGCCATTCATAAACTTTGTTTTCAAAACTTTCATGACCTCCCTCCCCATATTCAGCCAGTGACTGAATTGTGGGGTTCTGACCCACAATTTCAGAAGCTGTGGTCTAATTAACTTGAGATTCTTGGCTGTTCTATGCAAACAGTGACACTTCCTTTAAATGATATTCCAGAGATTGAAGAGATGAAGTCATTTTGAACAGACACTGATGCTTTAATATCTGAATGACTATGACTTTGATGGGAGTATGGGGTCATAGTTCCTTACAAAAGACAACTTGGCTTAATGGAAATTACTTCACTAACAGAGTAAAGCCATCCAGGACTCAAATTCTTTCACCTTCGGGCTTCTGTGATCCTGTAATCCTGTGTGTATTTATGCTTATACATAGGGACCCATATGATGCCCGAGGATGGTGTTGAAATATGTCCACATCATTTCTTCACTTTATTTTTTGATCCAGGGTCTCTTACTGAACATGGATTTTGCCTTTAGAGCTAGAATGCCTGGTCAACAAGCTTGTGGTGTTCCACCTGTCTCTGGTCCCTAGCACTGGCATTATGAGTCCTTGTGGCTATGACAGCTTTTATGTTGGTGCTGGAGATCTGAACTCAGGTCCTCTGCATACTTGCAAGGCAAACATTTTGTCTGCCAAGCCTTTCCTCTAGACCAGCGTTTCTATGATTTGAATACAAGTGTAGATCTTTGATCCTTGGTTTCCTGGTGTATAACAAGAGGTTAATAACAGAATTTACTTCACAAAACTGTTATCATTGTGTGTGTGTGTGTGTGTGTGTGTGTGTGTGTGTGTGTGTGTGTGTGTGCATTTTATGTAGCTGGACACATAGCCGTGAATATGAAGCTCAGGTTAGCACTTAAGAACCAGCAGCCAGCTCTCCTTGTGTCTTGTTTTGCTGCCAACCCCTTCTGAAGGCCATGCCTTTGTGTGTTTCATAGCATGAGAAGCTGATACATGAGTTGGAAGAGGAGCGACATTTACGGCTACAGAGTGAGGAGCGGTTGAGGGAGGTGACCCTGGAGTCAGAGCGCAACAGGATCCAGATGCGTGGCCTGCAGCAGCAGTTTTCCAGGTATTGTCCCTCAGTGAGCACTCTGCTCCTGAGGTCTGGCCCCCTCTGCACCAATCAAACCTCCGACTGACTTTCTGAATGGCCAGCTTTTGTTGCCTTCAGAGAGTGCTCCAACAATCCCGACCTTCTATTCTGGCCAAACCATCCCCTTCACAGCTTGGTTAACCCCCTGGAACTTAGTTCGACCTGACATGGGTTGTCTTTTCTTCCCTGATGCCTTCCCAGAGTGTTGTTCAGTGGGTTTGCTGTGGATTGAAGGTCTGTGGGTATGCCTGTGTACAGCCGTCAGCTAGGACAATCAGATTTTGATGGTCATCCCAGTACTGTTTTATCATGTGAATCGAATTATTTGGTAAATTCTTACTTTTTTCCTGAGTAGCAAAAGATAAATAATCATGGGTTTATTTCTTTTACAAAGATACTTACTTGGGGGAAGGTATTAAAAATGCACACTGCTCTTGCAGAGGACCCGAGTTCAGCTTCCAGAACTCACATCAAGCAGCTAACAACTGCCTGTATCTCCAGCTTGAGGGGACCCGATGCCTCCCTTTGGATTCCTTGGGCACCTGTACTCACATGTACATACGCCTTCCCCCAACACACACACATACACATTTCTACATAACTAAAAATCAATTTTTTTAAAAAAAGACATGTCTGAAATTTGAAAGGAAAGTTTTAAAAAAAGTAGTCCTCCTTGGGCCTCGTTTTAGCACAGTCCTAAGTTTTGAATTCTAGTCAGTTAATACAGGGCCCAGTGATGGCACAACTTCCTGTGCTAAAATCTGTTCAGTGCTAAGGGAGAAAATACAATTGTGCATTAAAGTCCTGCGTCGAGGTTCAGTTCTCCCGTGAGGGACAATCCACGCTCCTTAATAAAACTGGAAAACACATTTTATTCCAAGTGTCTATACTGAGGTCATCTGAGGCCGTGACATGTTTGAGAAGTTGTCCTAAAATGTTAATGTGTGTGAGCACGGTGTGGGGACCTGTATGTCCATTATGAAGATTTTGGTGACAGTTGATTATCTCCCTCTGTGGTGGCAGGGTCACACCCATGCCTTGGCACACACGCCAGTCAGAGAGCACCTTGGGCGTTAGTCCGAGTTTCCCACCTTTTCTGAGACAGTGTCTCTTGTCACTGTCACCTGCTGTGTACCCCAGGCTAGCTGGCCTGCAGGAATCCTGGAATTCTCTTGTCTCTGCCCCCCATTTCCCCCATGGGAGTGCTCGAAGTGCAGACACACAGGCTCTGTTGTCTGCCTTTATTTGGGTTCTGGGAGTTTGAACTCAGGCTCTCACACTTTGACAGCCATTGTTTTACCCACTGAGCCGTCTCCCCCGCCCCCGCCCTGAGTTTTAATATGTGTTTCAGGGAGAGAGAGAGAGAGAGAGACAGAGAGAGAGCACTCAGCTCAACCTTGAGATCATTTCCCTCACTGTGGTGGCTAACACACACTGTGGCTGCTCATGTCCTTGGTTTGGGGGCTTCAAAGAACATGGCAGACAGGATGGATGACTCATCTGTATTCATGACTGTAATTTAATACTTGTCAAACTCCTGAAATTACGCAGGTGGTATAGAAAAGCACTAATAAATACTTTAACATTTCCATGGCCCTCCCCTCTCATGCTGCGACTCCTACCCCCTTACCCTCAATTCTCCTCTCCTTTGTGTGCACTCTCACTTTCTGTGGAGCAGCCAGTAATAACAGAGGCTCTCCAGTTCAGCTTGAAGCACTGGCGTGCAATACTTACCGTTTTAATGATACAGGAAGGAAGCGGGCGGGGCTCACTCTTTGCACTATCTAATTGAGACATCTCTATATTCAAGCTATTGATTTCCATGATGGGCCACATAAGACAGTAAATTATTTTCATACGATGCTAGGTGATGCTGGGTCACCAGTTGTAAATCAAATGACAATCCCACATAGATTTGAGTTACACAAGAGTCCGAACTCTATCCTGGGCTGAAAGAGAAGATAATTATATGTACAATAAATAGCGGTTGGTTTCCCATCCTGCTTTTGTGAGGATATTTCCCACTGTAATCAGGTTTCTTATGTAGAGCTTAAATGGCCTTAAAAAGGTCAACTGTAATTACAGTTAAAGAACTAATAGAAATCAGCCAGGGAGGGGGGGCATAGATAACAGATAACTACATGATAATTTGGGATCATTGAACTATTTTTGATGGCCTTTCACATATCAATCTTTAGTTTTGAAGGTATTGCTGGTAGTGGTTGT
The DNA here is from genome assembly GCF_949786415.1 of Peromyscus eremicus. Lineage (NCBI taxonomy): Eukaryota > Metazoa > Chordata > Mammalia > Rodentia > Cricetidae > Peromyscus > Peromyscus eremicus. Next base: position 65,977,135 of record NC_081431.1, read on the forward strand.
TTATACAGTTCTGTTCAAGTCTTTGTAAAGTCCTCAGTGTTGCACAATATACCTTTGGGCATGTTTGGCAGTTGGATGGTCATACGGTGATTTACACAGTAATCCAAACTATTATGTTGAACTTGAAAGCTTAAAAAAAATACTTAGTTTAATTATATGTATGTGTCTCTGTGTGGGTCTGTGCACAAGAGTGTAATGCCTGTGGAGGCCAGAAGAGGGCATTGGATCTCCTGGAGCTGGAGTTACAGACAGTTGCAAGGACCTGTGGTGGGGGCTGGAGATTGATTTCAGGTCCTCTGCAAGAATACTTCTTGCTCTTAGCCACAGAGCTCTCTCAACAGTCCTCCAATTTAAAACTTTTATATTCACATGATCTGTTATCATTTTCCACCCTGGGTTGACAGTTCTCTTTTATATGTGTTAATAACCAGGGGTATGAAATTATTTTTTTTCCCATGGGCAGATGTTAATTTTTAAATGGTTAGTGTGCTGCTTTCTCAGATTCCTATGACTTAATGGAAGGTTGATTTACAAGAAGGCTGGTGAAGGAAAAACTGGCTCCTTCATAGAAGCCACACCCTAGAGACCCTATGAAAGAAGGTCGAGGGCATAACTAACATGCCCACACCAACTTCATTACTTAATAAGGAACATAGAAGGAAAGTAAAGAAGGGGTGTTTTCAAATTAAGTCTCCCCCAGAGGTGAGGGGACCCTTCCAAAGGTGAGTTCCTTGAGGCAGTGGCAGTGTTACAGGCCTCTTGTGTGAGTCATTGCACAATCAAGGACATTTTCCCACATAGGATGGTGTTTAAGCCATTGCCTGCTGGTGTAGATGGCCGAACATGTGTTATGAGAGGTTCCTGCTGGAACTGTGTAAAATTCCGTAATTGTTCTCCGCCTCCTCACTCTTTGAGCTGGGTGTTCAGTGTGTGTGTGTGTGTGTGTGTGTGTGTGTGTGTGTGTGTGTGTGTGTTCAGTGTGTGCGTCTCTGGTTAGCCAAGCTTAGCAGTGTAGACACAGCTTAAGGCAGTGCTTTTCCTCCTAGGCAGAGATGGAGATGGGCAAAGGCCCAGCCTCATCATCTCACCTCAAGTTCGTGAAACGTTTGTGCCTTGTCAGACTCGCCTGGAGGCATGCTTACAGGACTGCCGTCTCCAATGGGCAGGTCTGCTGCCTTTGAATGAGGGGCTTTGAGGGATCAATTCATGAAGAAAGCAGCAGCAACTCCCAGAGTACTGATCTCACACAAAGCCTTCCATGATTTGCGTGTATATCAGACTTGGTTCCTCAGGAAACAATCTAGTGAATTCATGAACCTGAGAGCTGCTGTTCTCTTTAAATCAGTGTGGTGTGTGTGTGTGTGTGTGTGTGTGTGTGTGTGTGTGTGTGTGTGTGTTCATGTGTCTCTATCTGGGTGTAGGAGAGACATGTATGCCACTGTATGTGTGTGTAAAAGTCAGAGGACAACTTTGGATGCTAGTAATCACCCTCTGTCTTGTTTGAGTCAGGGTCTCTTGTTCACCACTGCATACCCCAGGCTAGCTCACTAGTGAGCATCTGGATCTTCTGTTGCCTTTCCCCACCTCACAGTAGGAACACTTGGATGGCAGAGAAGTACTCTTGCAATTGCCTTATGTGGCTTCTGGAGATCCCAGCTTGAGCCTTCACTCATGTGGGGCATGCACAATGAGAGCTTTACCCACTGAGCTGCCTCCACAGCCTGGAAACTACCTGTCTATCACAAATGACCACTTCTATTATGCACACAACAAGAACCAAGAAAAATGCAAATACAGACGAACAGGTCTTACTTATTGGGGGTAGAGCTGTAGACGAAAGACTTTTGTCCCGACTTAGGGCATGCAGGCTTGATATTTGTTAATGGGTTAGCATGCTGAGGCATGAATCATCAGATGACATTAATGACTGCATAGAACTAATAGTAATGTCTGGTTCTGTTGCATAGCAGCTCTGTGTGTTGCTGTTTGTCACTTTAAATTAAAATTGGTTTAGTAGACTCAACATCTGGCAGGCATATTTCATAAACCATTTCCTGTCAGCAAATGATAGCATGCCTGAAGTGTCAGAGTGTTTCCTAGGTAGCCTTGGAGTGTTCCTATTGTGTGTATGTCAATTGTTGTGCATCTAAGCAAGGGGAGCAACTGTACTGTGCCACTCTCCAGCAGTCAGGCTTAGTGACAACCACCCATATAGAGTTCAATTGCTCACTCCCTACATCCCATGTTTCTTTGCACCCGTTCTGACCTCCTTCTTCTCCAGATCCCTTATCTTCTGCCTTGAAGCTGTTTCCTTCCTTTCTGTACCAGAGGTTCTCCTGTCACAGTTGACTTAAGCACAGTTGACTAGATGTTTAACTTCAAGAGGCCATAGGGGGTTGATTTTACCATTTACCTCATTCAAGAATTACTGTTTCCATTATTAACTCTGAAGAATTTATATGATCTTTGGGTTCTTTTTTCCTGTTCACTAGGAAGCAATAGAAACCTGCCATGGAAGTGGGTGCAAAGGATCATATTCATATATATATGAATATATATATATATTCATTATATCCTTAATTATTCTTTCTTTGTATGGATCACACATACATTAAAAGAACATCTTGGGGGCTAGAGAAATAGTTCAGTACTTGCTACTCTTGCAGAGGATCCAAGTTCAATTCTTAGGAACTATGCTGGGAAACTCACAATTGTTTGTGACTATACTTTTAGGGGATCAAAAGCTCTCTTCTAGACTTGGCAGGCACCCACACACATGGGTGGGCTTACATACATGCATACACACACACACACACACACACACACACACACACACACACACACACACACACCCTTATAAATAAAAATAAACCTTAAAAAAAAAACTTTGAAGACCAGCTTCCCTAGATCTCTGGGAATGAAACATGCAGAGAGGAACCATGTGTTTACCTCTGGCTGGTCAGGAGCTCCTCTGCTCTGCTTTTCTCTTCCTAGACTATCAAAGACCTTGATTTAAAACTTCAAACATTAAGACTGCTAGAAGAAAACATAGACAGTACCCTCCAAAATGTGGGTGTCAAAAAAGACTGTCTGAATAGTATTCCATTGGCAAAGAAATTAAGGGCAACTTGTCAACTTAGCTCTGAGCTTGGTTTCCCTGAATGCCTTGTTCCTTCTGATGAATGTAGAGGGTAGTATTTTTTTCTTTTTCATACAGGTATATAATGTTTTATTTTATATTATCCATACCCACTCCCCCTTTCAACTTCTGAGGGACCTACTAAATCATCTCTTTATATCTTTTCTTAAAGTAATTTTTGTCACCGATATCCCACTGAGTCCAGTTAGTGTTGCCCATGTGTGAATTGGTGTGTAGCCATGCATTGGCCATGTCTATGAAGGAAAGTGACTCACTCACTTCCTCAGCAATCAATCATCACTGCCAATAGCTCCTCAGATAGGAGCGGGCCTTTGAGCACCCTTCCCCATTCCATGCTGAAATTCAGAGTGGCTTGGTCTTGTGTAGACAAACACAGCCTCTTTGAGTTGATACATGTGATCACCATGGCATGTCCGGAAAGACATCATTTCACAGTACTCCTCCCCTACTCGCTGGCTCTTAAATTTTTCTGTTCACTTTTCCTCTATGTCCTAGAGAGCAATTTTCTATTGATTCGGGGTTGCTATTTCCACACCCTTTGCAAATTTTTTTTTCTGGCTGAGACTTTTCATGAAAATGGAGCACTCTTATTTGCTACTCTGTGTAAATATTCCAGAAATTCAAAATGGCTAAGAAACATTGGTTGGAGGATACATTTCCTCTAGATTGTGACAGTTGGAGGAAATACTTTAAACATTCCCAGTGAACATAGCACAAGTCATGTTTCCCTCTCTGCAGTTTGTGTGTTAGTGGTCTAACCCCAGCAGAGCAGAGGCAGCAAAGATAGCCATAGAGAAAACTGGAAAGAAAAGCCATTTCAGCCTGGGTGACTGTGAATTTGACAAGTCTGGAACATCCTGTTCTTCTGTTGTATTTTTGTCTATACCTAAGAAAAGTGAGACTGTAACGTGTTATTTCTCAAAGTTCTAAAAATGAAACTCTTAAGCATTGGGCTGAGGAGATGGCTCAGTGGGTCAAGTATTTACAGAGCAAGCCTGAAGACCTGAGTCCACTCCCAGAACTCATGTAAAAAGCCAGGTATGGTGGTATGTTCTTGTAATCTCAATGCTGGAGAGGCAGAGACAGGTAGGTGGATTCCAGGCCAGTGAGAGACCGTGTCTGAAAAAAAAAATGGGGTGGATGGCACTTGAGGAACAGTACCTAACATTGGCATGTGGTCTTCTCTCTCTCTCTCTCTCTCTCTCTCTCTCTCTCTCTCTCTCTCTCTCTCTCTCTCTCTCTCTCTCTCTCTCTTGTGTGTGTGTACACGTGCATGCATGCGCACACACACAAACATATATACACACACATACAAAGGAGCAATGTGCTGTTGCCTGCTGGGCCTTCCTGTGCTGTTCACAACATTCACTCCTAGTGTGGTCTCTTTCCAGGAAGCACTGTCCTTTCTGGTGGCTTGTTCTGAGGCTAGTACGGCTGTCCCACCCGAAGTTGCTCAATAACTCTCTTGAAGTCACTGGACCCTCCAGATCTCCATCTTTTTCCATGTAAAATGAAGAAAGTGCATTGCTTTATGGTTTTATTAGGCTTTTCATGCACTTTAGAAGACAGTGAGTTAGAAATGAAGTGCTTTTATTTATCATGTGAAATAAATATTACACAGTTATAACCAGACCTGTGAAGTTTCTAGCCTCGAGCTCTTATGCAGAGGTGCTAGGGTAGCCTGACTGTCTTGGGGCCCAGGCTGCCTTCACAGTGATCTCTGTGGGGATGGTCTGGGACCATGTCTTTTTCGGAATTTGACTGGAGAACTCTAATTTAGGAAACTACCATGACAACTTAAAAAAAAAAATGTTTTGGGGCCAATGGAAACAAAATCCTGAGGAGCCTGACTTGACCAAAGGAAAGGAGGAGGAGTTAGGGTGAGCAACTGTTACTGTTCTTCATCCAGATGGTGTCTGCTTAAAGATTCATTGAACCTGCTTGAGAAAAACCCTTAGGAGTGGGGACTTTATAGTCACATTACTTTGTTTTCATGTACAAACAATTTCTCTGACCAGATAGACATCAATAAAAATATCGGTGATGGTGCTGGGGAGGGGGGCTGAGTTGGTAAAGTGCTTGACTTACAAACATGATCAAGCCTCAGAACCCACATGAAACGAAGCAAGACATGGTGGTGGGTCCATCCTTATAACCCCAGTGATGGGGAAATGCAAACAAGAGGATCCCGGAGGTTCACTGCCTACCAGCTTCAACATTCCAGCTACAACTAACAGATTCTGTCTCAAAAACCGCAGATGGACAGTGTCCTGAGGAGCAGCACCTAAGGTTGACTGGATCGATATGAGTGTACACACATGTGTACACGCACCAGTACACACACAGACACACAGACACAGATGCATTCAAATACGAAATTACCAGTGGTTTACCTTCACTCCATATGTTTTTCAATGACTTACTATAACTTTAAATGTGTTATTATCTCTACCACAACAGACATTTAAGAAAATAAATCTAGCACATAGAAGAATGTTTTCTTTTCTAATTGGAAACTGAACCCATCCTCACATTCAAATTAAAAGCTTTGTTTGGGTGTGCTCAGGTTTAGAGAACATTCACCTCTTAAATGCCCATTTCAGTAAATTCGAACATATTCCCATACATCGTCACTACCAGCATTAAACATGGAATCTTTCCATGTCCTGATTAACTCCCTCTTCATACTCAAGCCCTGGGTAATTATGGCTCTGATTTGACTCCCTGAAGCTTTGGGTCTTCTAAAACAAGCTTATAAATAAAGGTAGGAATTCTCCTTAGCCTTCCCCTCTGTCACTCTGGTCTGCTTTGGGAGATGCCTCATGTTCTTTCCTAGTGGTCTGTTTCTCCTTACTGCTGGCGTGGGGCCTCTGTACGGATATCTCCTGTTTGAGGATCTATTAGCCTGTAGCTGGATGGCTGAGTCTCCTCCACTTTATTTTATTTATTTGTGCATTTGTTTATGTCCACATGTGGTTATGTGTAGCACATGTGTGTGGCTCCCTGTGGAGACCAGAAAAGGGCATCAGATCCCCTGGAATTAGAGTTAACAACATTATAAATGACCCATAGGTACTGGGGACTAAACGTGGGTCTTCTACAAGAGCAGTATATGCTCTTAACCACTGAGCCATCTCTCTGACCTCTCCTCCATTGGGTGTAAGTAAAGCTAGAGTAGTTATTCATGTGTGGGTCTTACAGGGTGTTTTCATGTCTTTTGTATAAATAATTAGAATAGGATTGCCAAGTGTATAGTATTTTTTTTTCACTTCATGAGATTAGCAACCTATTTCCAAAGCAGCCACACTACAATTGTATGCCCTGTCAGCAATGTCCAGTTCTCATTGTCCATAATGATGCATGCTTTTAAAAACAAAACTTACAGACAGAAAACCAGCAAAATAAATACTGGGCTCAGTAGATTGTTCTGTAGTGAGCATCCTTAATACTAACATTACATCAAGAAAGACAAGTTGGTGCTAAGGACATAACTCAGTTGATAGACTGCTTGCCTAGCATTCACAAGGCCTGGGTTTGAATCCCAGTGCTATCAAGAATGAAAGGAAGAATGAATGGAGAGGAGAAAACTTTCCCACTCATCCAGGTGCTTCTTCCCATTCTTAACCTCTGACAATGAGTAACTGTGACTTTACAGTCAAGCGATGTGATGTCTTTCTTGGTTTTTATTAACATTTAATATATATTGTGAGACACTTCAGTTTAATCTTGGGTATTTGTCAGTAAAGAACCTCTAAGTTATTCTCAATCTCTTTCTTTTCCTTCACACTTGCCTTAAAAAAAACATATATTAGTTTTAATTATGTATATGTGGGGGTGGGTGGGTATGTGCATATGAACACAGATATCTCTGGAGGCCAGAAGAGGGCATCAGATTGTACCTTTGTCTCAATGGACATGGCTGTTTGTTGATTAAGAAATAAATGAATGAATATGGAAATGAATGGATATCTTCACTGCAGTAGAAAGATGCCTCAGGATTATACATTGACAGGCTTAAGCATATGGAAGAATTTTATGAATAGTGTGTTTATGACAGAAATTTGCTTCCAAGGGAGGTTATAGAAAAGCAGTTTCTGGGGAATCTTTAAAACTTTGATAATAGTCATCACTCTTATAAACTGTGATGGCCTGGGAGGATGAAGACCTGGCTCTCCATCCCAGGGCTTTGATGATGGAGTGCTCACCTATAAAAGATGAGCTGCGTATTGCGGAATGCTCTTTGCAGGAATCCTTTCTGCAGGGCACTAAATAGAATTTGGTGCACTGAAAGTTTACTTCCCAAAGGGTATCGTTTACTTTCTGAGCATGTTTTATGACACTTGGATAACATTTCTCCCAGTCTCTCTCTGCTTGCACACAAAGCCTATGGGAAGGCAGCGGTCCTGAGAGTGTTGAGTAAAGTTTTCATCAACCACTTGGTCCACAGTCACTGCACTTAGTGAGTGGTATTCACATAGAGGACGTCTCTCAGGGTTTATGGTAAACACTTGGAACTGTTTGCCGAGACCTCTTTGCTTGGTTTGTGAAAAATAATTGAGTGAATATAGTCCTTGTTTATAAATGTCTACCGCTAACAAACAGGCTTAGGCTGCTAGGGTTGTTTGTGTAGAACAAAGCAGGAGGTTATCTGCGGATGAAGCTGCAGGGTGGTAGGAGGAACAGGTATGCTGCAGTTGCCATTAAATTGTATTTCAGAAATCCTTTCATCTTTTCCTGGGCTTGTTACTTAGAGTGGTAGCAAGTTACAGGATGCACTTTCTCAAGAAGGAAATATGAATCTCTTTTTTGATATTTAATTCCTATAAACAATTAAAGCTGTGTTGTTGTGTAGTGAGCAGTCTGTTAATATATACGTCAACATGCCCATAAAATAATGGCTTTATCCTTTCCTCCCCTGTTCCCTTTCCTTTCCTTCCTCCCTATCATCCTTCCTCATCTTCCTCCTCCCTCACTTCCCTGGATGTAGCCAAAATTGACGTTGAACTCATGATCCTCCTGCTGATGTAGTGATTCAATGTCCCCAAACATCTCCACCACTATCCATATATGTTGTCATTGTTTCCTGGACGGTGGCCAAAATTGCCTGTGTCTCTTCCCCCTTCAGTACGGCAGGGTCTATTTAGCCATAAATAAACCACAAGGACTCCAGACTTGCCTTTCCCTCTGATATGCCTCTCATGGCACTGTCCTTTCCTTACTCAATTTCTGTGAATCCTTGGGTTCATAGGACCTTTTCCTAGCTCGTATTCTGGTCTCCAGTATGAGGTATCTCTTCCTTGTGAATAAAGTAGAAGCTCCTTATGCTTCTGGTTTAATACACAGCAGATACTTATCAGAATAAAAGAATGAGGTACTATTTCACATAGACCACACTGCTGTGTGAATTTAGCATTGAAACACCTCTTACCATGGATGGCATTTTCAGACTTAAACTTTTATTTTTATTTGATTTAAAATAATTTTTTTTCATGCAGAGGCTATTAATGAATTAATACGTTTTTATGTCTGTACCATTGAAGCCCAAATGTGACCATTGAAGAAAAGACAAAATTGATGGTGTTTTGTGTTCAGTAAGGTGAGAGACATAACAATAAATACGCCATTTCCCTCTACCTAATGATGCTATGGTTAATAAAACATCATACATAGTGCCGAGCAAATGGCTCATCTGGTAAAGTACTTACTGCTTAGCCATGAGGACTAGAGACCAATCCCTAGAACCCATGTAGAAAATCAGGTGTGGTGATGGATGCCTGTAATCCCAGAGCTGAAGAGGCAGACGGGAGAGTCCTTTGGGCTCACTGGCCATCAAGCCTACTCAAATCGGTAAGTTCAAGTCCCAGTGAGAGATAGTATCTTAAAATGGGTGCAAGGCCCCTGAGCAATAACACTTGGCTTTGACCTCTGGCCCTCACTTGCATTCACACACATATGCACATGCACTTGTACACACACAATGAACACACCCACACACACAAACACACATAGATGAACATACAAAGAACACATTGGACACACCTCAAAAAAATTGGAGTAGGAAAAGTGATTGTACAAGTGAGCCAAGGATACATACACCCACTGTGCCTCCTTCCCTTCCATCTCAGGCAGTGAAAAAAACACACAGACCACTTCTCAGCGTACCTCTGCAATGTTGGTCTTATGAATATCTCAATCACACAAGTCAATCTTACTTTATACTATTTTCTGAAGCTCAGCGGTCACCTTTGTTGTCAGGAACTTTAAAGAATTGATTTCTATTCCCTCAGACATTCACATTATTGTCAAGAGTGTCCCCAGTGAAGTAGTAATATATTTAGTATACTTCCAAATATATATATTTCCACACACACACAAGAGTTTGCAAGTTTATTGTGTTTTCAGAGACAACGGCCAGATGCAGGCATGCATCACCATGGCCAGTTCATGTGGTGCTGCAGTTGAACCCAGGCCTTTGTGCATAGGAGGGAGGTTCTTTACCAACTGAGTTATCTTCCCAGACCCCTGTAATTGAATTGATAGCATTCCTCCATGGAAGAATTCTTAGAGGCTTTCTTTTACAGAAGAGGAAGGTGAGATTCACCAGGGTTAACATAACTTGTCCTGCGCACAGCCATACACCTGGGAAGTTCTATAGACAGGGTTACTCTCAAGCGGCTGGAGTCTTTACCATCATTTCCTATTGTTTCCCAGTTTTGAAAGCTGTGCAAGAACTGAGGTGTATTAACCTTGGGCCGGGTCCTTTCTGTGTTCTAAAGTGTGTCATGTCCTTGCTTATAGTCTATGAGGAACTATTAACATCTATGTTTTATAGATAAGGCACGTAAGGGCATAGGGGTTAAACACATTGGAGAAGGGCACGCAGCCATCGAATTGGCTGAGTCAAGACAGGCCTGCCTCTCCCTTAAGGAACATTCACATCTTGTCGAAGCCTACAAAAATTAATGTGTTAAGTGTCTCAAACACTCAGGGCTTGCCTCTGCACCGTTTTATTGTTGAGCAAGTATGTACTTTGTGCTTTAGATGAATGCTACTGTAGTAGAACTTAAATGTCTTTGAGAAGCCAAGAGTCTGCCTCAGCTGCTTAAGATACAGCCTGTGTGATTGACAAAGTGCCTCTTTTTACCTAAGACACAAGGCGTTTCTTGAGAGATATCTTCTGCTCTCTCTAAAGCAGCTGAGGCTTCCTAATAATTAAATTCAAATTCAAATAGCGGTACATGTTTTTCCAAAAATACCTTATTAATAAAGCCCTCAAAATTGGAGAAAGTGGCTAAATGTGAAGTGAATAATAAATGTCAATATATAGATTTATATAGTTCATCCTTTCTACTACCCAATTAAAAAATAGATTTGATTTATGTGAAATATTTCAAACAACATTTATTTCTGATTTTCACATAGAATATAATCATCTAATTTCTGTAAGTAGAAAAACAGCTCAGATGAGGAAAAGGTGTGTGTGTTCTGTAAATATATCTTTTTTTTTTTTTTTTTTTGAGACAGGGTTTCTCTGTGTAGCTTTGCGTCTTTCCTGGGATCTCACTCTGTAGACCAGGCTGGCCTTGAACTCACAAAGATCCACCTGCCTCTGCCTCCCGAGTGCTGGGATTAAAGGCGTGCGCCCCCCCCCTCCGGCAAATGTATCTTTCTATTAGCAAATATAAATAAAGGGACTATTTGTATTACATATATACTGATTTACCCAAGAGGCAAGTAGATCCATGTACATGTGTACACACGCATGTGCACAAAGATACTAGTAACCAGTGTGTTTGGAAACACAAAGAGGCAACAGTTTCCTAGAAAGAATATGTGACAGAACACGAATAGAAGCTATATTTCTGTGAATGAATCTCAATTTTATGATTTCACTTTAGGAATATATATATTTGGTATATTGTAACTTAATATCTGAATCTAAAATTACTGCAAATACAGGGCAAATGTCATCGATGACAAATATATATAGAGAAAACCAAATTAGTCTTTCCACAAGTCATATCAGCGCCACAGGGAAGATGGACCCAGCTGCTTTCCATAGCCACCTATTGATGCTGTGTTCTGAGACTCATGGTCCAACCTAGGAAATCCTCTGCCACCCTCAACTTATAAATGAAAATCCTACAGTGTGTTGCGTAAGTTACTACGCAGGGAACCCTCCCATTCCTAGTGATGGCAAAGATGACTTCCAGTACTGAGAAAAGCTATCACTTGGTACAGAACCTCCCAGCACACCTAAACCCTTAGAGAATGCTAGGAGTGAACTTGGTATTCCTCCAGCTGGTACAGGAGAGAGAGTATAAAGCATTTATTCTGTCTTTAGGAGCTTGTAACAATATCTCCAATGGGAAGAAACGTTTCTCCTTAGGAGACATCTTAATAACAGAGAAGAATGAGATATCAGCAATATGTGAAGAAAAGATTACAGTTTCAAATAAAAGAATGTACCTGGCCAGGATTCATCGATGGTCATTAACACTACAGAGTGGGATGGTTATATGTTCTCTGTCTCCTTGTGGAGAAGCCCTAGTTCCCTCCATGATGGACTATACCCTCAAACTGTGGTTCAGAACTCAGCTTTCCTCCTCTAACACACGCCAGGCAATATGTCACAGTAACAAGAAAATTAGCTCATCTACTGGACAAATGAATAGCCAGTGCCAACGAAGTGACCGCTGGCATCTACCGAGTGGGAGGCACCAGCAGGACAAACCGAGCAGCACCTTTCCCTTCCCAGGAAGTTGGAAACTGACTGCAGCAAGAACGTCTCAGTTCCCCTTTGACCTGTCATCTGGGTAGGGTGGGGCAGCGTTCATTCCATCTATTTGCTGAATGTGTAGAGCCAGCAGTAGACACCATGGAACATCTGGCCCTGGGTCATCTCTAACAGAAGTAAGACAATCATTTGTGGGCCAGTCTAGTCCACCATGGTGACCTTGGGCCCAATTTAGTGACATCTGGACATGTGTAGGAGGCAAATTATAGCATCGTTCTGACAACAATTTTATATTAAACCAAATGGCTGCTGCTCAGCTGTCCACACAAAGGCTTGGAAGGCTTTCAAATGCTTCTGGGTCTCACTGCAGATGGTGAAGCCATTCTTGTACTTGATGGCTGATGGTTCCAGCTGAAAGTTAGCATCAGAAGCAGAGCCACAAATTATACTGTTAATCCATGCCACAGACAGATATTTATAGTGACTTCATTAGTCCTCACACTCTGTGTGTTCCTGCATGGGTACGTGCTCATTTGGTTCCTCAGATAACCAGTGCACTGAAACAGCGCACACATTGTGAAGGTGAGTGAATCTTCAGAGATCAAGACCACGAGACCAGAAGAAAATCCACACAACAGAGGCAGTGTTTCATGCTTTCTCGTGTGTGTGTGTGTGTGTGTGTGTGTGTGTGTGTGTGTGTGTGTGTATGCCTATGCTGATGTGTGTTCAGGTGTGGGTGCAGATGTCAGGTATCTTTCTCAATGTCTCTTGAGATTATTTTTGGAGACAGATTTTTTAATAAACCCTGACTTCCCTGATTTGGATAGTCTGGATGCCAGCAGCAGGGATCCTCCTGTCTCCACCTCCGCTATTAACTGCCTGTATCTCACTCCCCCTAATGGCCATTAACTGAATGCATATTTCTTAACTAGAGCAGAGAATACATGGAAACAGGTCTTTTCCTCCTTACCTTACTTGGCATGTGCTGTAGAATGAATCATGCCCCCCCCCCCAGTAGTCACATCATGGGGTCCTAGCACCCAGTGTCATTTTATTTGAAGAGTAGGTCCTCATGGAAGTAATTAAGGTTAAATGAAGTCCTGAAGGTAGGACTAATCTGATAGAGCCACTTCCTTTATAACAAGAAGACTGGATTCCAGAACATCCTCTCTCGCTGAGGGCATAAGAGAAAGGCAATATGAGAGCACAGTGGGAATGCTACCACCTGTCCTTCGGGAAGACAAGCCGTACCAGACCCCAACTGTGACAGGAACTATGCCCCCAATAGCACATTACTTCCATTGTAGGAGGAGCACCAGGGAGAGCGGCGGGCCCCTCTACCCAGGGTCCTTCCTGTGCCAGTGTCTTACTCCATCATTCTCATTTGCTTCTTGAACTAACCGTAAATTAGCTTTCAAATCAGATTTCATAAGTGAGTCATTTGAAAATTCCAGTATTTGTGTGTGTGTGTGTGTGTGTGTGTGTGTGTGTGTGTGTGTGTGTTGTAGATGAATCTTAAAGAGTCTTATTAATTAAAATCAAACCTGAGGCCAGTTATTGGGGGTGAATGCTGGAAGAGCAGAGAAGCAGAACAAGCCACAGCTTCCTCACCTCAACAGTTCCTCAGCTGATCCTGTTTCCCCAGCCTGGAAGCTTCTTTGTCCTCATCCCAATGGCTCTCAGCTGAACTGCTGCTCGAAAGCCTGAAGCTTAACCAGCTTAAAGCTTCTAGTTTCTGGTCTTCACGCCTTATATATCTTTCTATTTTTGCCATCACTCCCTGGGATTAAAGGCTCACTTCTTGGGATTAAAGGCGTGTGTCACCATGCCTGGCTGTTTCCAATGTGGCCTTGAACTCACAGAGATCCAGAGGGATTTCTGTCTCTGGAATGCTAGGATTAAAAGTGTGAGTGCCACCATTTTCTAGCCTTTGTATCTAGCAGCTGTTTTGTCTCTGACACCAGATAAGTTTATTAGGGTGCACAATATTTTAGGGAACACAATACCACCACAGTGTGTGTCTGTGTGTGAATGCATGTAGAAGTTGGAAGTCAACCTCAACTGCTACTCCTCAGGAAACATTCTTATTTTCTTTAAAAAAAAATATTACATTTATATTTATTTGTTATGTGTTTCTCTCTCTGTCTTTCTTTGTCTTTCTCTGTCTCTTTGTGTGTATATATGTATGTCATGGTATGTATATATGTATGCCATAGTATGTGTATGGTTAAAGGATAAGTTGTGGAAGTTGGTTCTTTTCTTCTACTGCGTGGATCCTCAGAATCAAACTCAGGTCATCATGTTTCATGACAAGTACCTTTACCTGCTGAGCCATATTCTCCACCCCACCTTACTTTGTTAGAAAGAGTTTCTCATTTTACCTGAGGCTTATCATTTGGGTTAAGCTCTCTGTCCAGTGAGCCTCAGAGATCCATCTGTTTCTACCTCCCCAGTGCTAGGATTACAAGAATGCCGCACAACACCCAGCTCTTTAGACATGCCTCCTGGAAATCAAACCAAGGTCTTCATGCTTGGTATCTGAACCACCTCCATAGCCCCCAGACTTCACTACATTATTAGCAAAAGCAACTAGAGACATTTTGTGAAGAGTGGAGTGTGGATATAGCCCCAGAGAACTGTTTCAGGAACTTATAACAGGAAGTAGATCTGTGAGTGACAGTTGAGTGTGTTACAGACTGGTTTAGGGACACCTCTGGTGAGGCTGTTGGGGGATGAAGTATGCCTGGAATTCTCGGTTCCTGTGAGGCTGGTGGAGGAAGTGTAATGAGCTTGCTCCTCTGATTGCATCTCTCCTTCTGCTTTGAAACCTTTCCGGCTCAAGTCCAAGGGAATGAGTAATTTGTGTCAGCCAGTAACAAAATCAGAATAATTTATTTACTGGAATGCCTGTGTTTCTGCATGTTCCTGTGGTAAACTTGGTTCAGTGATTGAATTTACGTTGACTTTATATGTTTCTGCATTCATTCTGGAACTCTCCCTATCATGTTGGAATAAAGTGTTTTAATACTTAGTTTTACGTTTATTTTTTTCCCCAGTAAAATGTGGTCCCATTGAGAATGTTAAATGGAATCAAAGCTTGATATTCCATCTGCTTAATCACTTGAATTCAAAGCAATGCTCACATTTAAAAGCAGACTTTCGAAAACTATGGCTATGTTTGGTAGCAGCGAAGATCCAAGTAAATAAAGCCAGAGCTGAAGCATTTATAAAACTATAATTAAAATAAAACTGAATCATGTATTTTCTTTATCTCCTCTATTTTCTTTGTCCTTGAACCAGCAATATCAGTTTTTGTAAGTCTGTTTACATATGTAAACATATAGGGGATATAATTTTAAGTTGAAGAAATACATTTATTTATTTATTTATTTATTTACTTATTTATTTATTTACTTATTTATTGGGGATGTGTGAAAGTGTGGAGTTCAGATGAAAACTTGGGAGAGTTAGTTTTCTCCTTCTACTGAGTGAGTACCAAGGATTGAACTCAGGTCAGCAAGCTTGGCTTCAGGCATCCTTACAGGCTGAGAAAGCTCATTGGCCCAGAGGGAAGCATTTTTTTTTTATAATACCTGTTAAATGAGACACAACTGATTTGAGAGCTGTGTGTCCCTTCCCTTATCACTGATGCTCATTTACAACACTGCTTTTTCAGTCGCAAACGTAATTCTTTCCAAACAGCTTGGGAGAATTTTGTTTTGGGAATTCTGCAGCACACATCCCCTGGCCAGAGCTTGAGGTTTGACTGACTAACCCTGAGATGCATGGCAGCTAGGTAAATCATCTCTTAATTTTATAAAGTGCTTTTATCCTGAGATGTTTTGGGAGTACATGTTGTTTAAATTAATGTTTGTGTAATCTGGAAGCTTTGCTTCTCAGAAGGGATATTTTTTACAGCCTCGAGATGTGTTTGGTAGAATTGCTTCCTTTATAAATCAGTGTGAGAGAAAATGGTGGCACCTTAACAAATGTGAAAGCAAAAAAAAAAAAAATTAAAATGAGGATGAGTATAGAGCTGATAAAATTTATATGCCATTATTCACAATATCCAAGAAATTGAATCAACCAATAAGTCTGTTGAAAAAAAAATAGATGGACAAAGGATAAATGGTATGTTTATACAGGGGGGAGACTGTCAGCCTTAGAGGAGGAAGTCTCACTACCTGTAACAGTGGAAATGAACCTCGAGGACTTCGGACTGAGTGAAGCAAGGCACAGAGACAAATGCTGCATGACCTCACTTTCGTGTCGAATATTGAAGAAGTGGAGCCGAGTACAAGAATAAAATAGAATTGGAATTCTGCAAGGGCTGGGGGACATGGGGAGATCTTGGTCAGAGGGTACAAAGCATCGTTTGTGCAGGATGAGTAAGAAATAGAGACTCTTTCGAGATGATGCTGACTGCTGTTGGATATTATGAAATCATATAGGCCGTGCCAGGAGCTCCCTCAAATAGTAAAGGCAGTCTGAAGAGAAGACTTGTCAGTGAAGGACCTGCTGTACAAGTGTGAGTTCCTAAGCTCAGCCCCCTAAATTCAAACAAACAAAGGGTAAATATGTATATTTATATACATATATACAAATATGTATACACATATATGGAAAGGTTAGCAGGCTTCATTACAATGTCTGTGTGAACTTTCTTCTTCTTTCTCACTTCTTGGGAGATTTCTGTTTTGTTAGCGACTTATTTGAGTGGAGGTCATGGAAAAGACTAGAGATATGGACTCATAGCTCATCACCTCCCATGATCTCTCTGTACCTTACTGAAACTAAGGAGCAACTGCCCCTCGGTGTGCGTAGCAGGGACCTTGCCCCCCAGAGGTGTTCTCTGTGTCATTGGGCATGGTGGACTCATCCAGGATTGCCCTTGTCTTGTAGATATTCCTGGATGTCTATTGTGTATAGCTCTCAGCCTTCCCTGATTAAGACAGGCGTGGAGGATTTTGCACGTTGCCGGGTTGATTATAAAGGCAGCCCGTGGATCCCAGAAAGGAGGAAGCTGTGATGATCCTCATGTTAAATTAGCAGGGTTATTAAATGCTCATCTTCTTAGAGTGTCCATAAAAGGAGGAAAAGAGGCTTGAGTTCCAGTGTGAGGGTATTGCCTGGAAATAATATAATTCTGTTCTAATAGTAAAGTTGGTTAACTGTTAGAGGCCACGGGGAAGAGACTCATTCTTTTCTTCAGTGACAGAAGTGGTTACATCATTTTCTCGCCTACACTCAGGGCGACAGACTAGATAATACTTAAGGGTTATTTTCCACCTTAGAAGAACAGGCCTTGCAGATGGGCAGAAATAAGAAGAGAGTGAAATGATTCCCAACAAAGCCATTTAGATGAGGCCCTAACCGATTTTTTAAAGGTCTATTTCCCCTGCTAGATTGGAGCTTGCCAAAGGCTCTTTCTATTTCCATCGGCATCTGGGGAGGATGGCACTCCACCAGCATCGGAGTGGGTGCTCAGTCCCCTTGAGCCTGGAGGGGCTCATCATGGGCCGGCCAGTGCAGCTGATCTGGAGGGCACTCAAGGGCATTCCCTCCACTGCATGCAGATCATCTTCTATTTTGCAAACCTCTACATATGGATATTCAGCAAGTGAGCGTGGACATTGACTGACACTTTATTTACAGTTTTCTTGGTTTCCTCACAAAACTCCTTTTGATAGTAAGGTTTGGGACCGGAAGCAGGCTCAAAGGAAAAGCACTTCCCACGTAAGCATGAAGACCTCATTTCTGATCCCCAGCACTCAGATGGCAAACTGGGGAAGCAGGACCTTAAGCCTACCACTCGGGAGACAGAGGCAGGTGGACCTCAGAGCTCCCTGGCCTTCCAGCCTGACTGGAAGGATCGGTGATCTCCAAGTTCGTCGGGTGAACTTGTATCAAAATAAATAAACAGTAAGGTGGAGAGTGGCTGGAGGAGGACACCCAGTGTTACAGTCTGGCTCCATCAGACATAGCCACGTGCCACTCCCCAGTACAGCCTTCTGAGGTTTGATGGTTTCAGAATCACTGGTTTGTATCTCTCCGGTATTAGATGCAGGCAGCACGGAGGAAAGTAAAAATAGCTTCCATACCTGGGCAGGCTAACAGAAAGATTGGTACTTGGTAAAAAAGAGGGAGCTACTGTCAAACTTGGAAATCCTACCCATGGTTCTCATGGCTCTCCCCAGTGGCTTCAGCTCCATTAATAAGCAATGACCCAAGCAGTTCCTGAAAGTCCTGGGGTCTCAACTTTCCTCTTCCCTAAGAGAATCTCCTGGGCCCTTTCTCCTTGTTACATTTTATGAGCCAATAACACAACACAAAACAAAATACCCTCCAACCGTCTAAGGAAATTGTTTTCATGGTTCCGTCCCTGTTCCGTTGGCCGGTGTAGCCGCGTCCGTGCAATCCGCTGTTTCACACAGGTTCAGCCACAGCACTTAGAAATGGCGTTCCAGGTTGAAAAGAAAGCTGGAAATGATTCCAACAGCACTTTTCTCCTGTTTTCTAAAATCATGACCTTCACCCAGGCTGTGCATGGTGGGGAGAACACCACTCCCTCCTCTCTGGGGAAGAGCGAAGAGCATCAGTGGCAAGAGATGAGAAAGAAATACTATAAAAACGCCCCAAACACTGCTCCACTGAGCAGGCACCCTGACCTTGCCCACCTAGGACATGTGGAAGGTGCTAAAATACAATTTAAAAGATCAAATAATTAAAACAAAACACTGCTCCTTGTAACTTTTAGTATCTCTGTTCTTTGGCTGGTTGTTAAAAACAAAAAGTGAAGGGGGTGGGTACTGAGAGATGGCCCAGAAATTTGGAGCACTTGCTGCCCTTGAAGAGGACCCCAGTTAATTCCCAGGACTCCTTCTGGGTGGCTCACATCAGCCAGCCCCAGGGGATTTGACAGCCTCCTTTAGTCACCTACACTCACGTGGGATACATTCACACAGACAAATGCATGCACACATAAAGAAAAATAAAACAAATATTCAAAATGAAAAGAACCACGGGGGTCCTATAAGAGTCTGTGGATTCAGGTGCATCTCTAGTGAGGCAATGCATGTTTCCAGTGTGACTGGTAAGAGTCTTAAAGATTCTGTGGAAATGCCAAGGACCAAAGGTGCATACACTAGAAAACGCAAGAGGACGCAGTGAGTTTTTCTTAGAGAATTAAGTGGCACAGTAGTTGCTCAAGCCCTTCATCCTGGAGTGAATTACCCACAAGGGGAGGCTGGCTTTTTATTAACAGGGAGCCAGAGAAAAGCAAGTGTGAGGCAGGCCACATGGAGGACAGGCTATGAGAGCCTTAATAGGTCCTCTGCTGCCTTCTTCACTACAGAGGTTAATAATAAAAGGGTGCTAATGCAGGAGCAGTTAATGAGCAAGTGTATAGTCCCCGTCTGCGGGAAGCAGGTTGAGGCACGCTCCAATAATTGAACATGTTGAGGTCTGATGACATTCACTTAAGAATCCTAAAGGATGCAGCTGAAAGAGCAAGAGAGCAAGTGAAATGATGATCTTTGAGTGTTTAGGAAGGGTGGATGCTGGATGCAAAAGCTTGCTGTTGCTTAAGAACATAAGTACGTAATAAGGCCAGGGGCAAGGGTAGGTTGCAACAGTATAAAAAAGATCACAGGCTCGTGTCTTGAAGGGAATTAAGGAGAATAAAGAAGAAATGGGATGTAAGTGGAAAGGGGGCCTCGTGGCGTCACTCTCCTGTACAGCCAGTGATCGTGATATCTGTTCCATGCTCCATTGGTTCCCACAAGATTCTGACACCATCACTTCAGGATGGCTTAACAGACTTGGTTGCTCAGGATGAAGTTCGCAGCTTCAAATTTGGAAGTCCTAAGTTCCTGTCTTGAGAAATTAAATTCTGGTGTCACAAGCAACATCTCTGGTTTCCAGTTCAGTGATGGGGAAACAGGGACAGAGGCTCAGGACTTGGGGACAGTTCTGCCATTAGCAGGTTCTCACACGTGTAGATACATCTTTCCCTGCTGTGCTCAGTGTCTAACTAGAGATGGGGCTGCGAATCTGTGGCTGATTTCTCTGTGAGTTGAGAAGAAGTCACACTGTAGACAGGTTTTTAGTTCTGGCAATCTTTAAATGGTTTTGTTTTCCAGTGAAGAGGATAAGAACTCCACTTGGCAGGGCCAGCTCTTATCTGGGAATGCTGAAAGATTTTTCCCAAGGTCACAGACAGTTGAAGAGAGCACAGAGAGTGACCCACAGGAGAAGTTATGGGTTGGAGGGTGGCTTCATAGGTGAGTGTGATCACTGCCTAAGAATGAGGGCCTGAGTTTCAGTCCCTTGAATCCATGTGAAGAGCTGGGAGGAGCTATATTTGTTCCAGTAACCCAGCACTGGTGTGTGGTGGGGAGGGTAGGAACGGAAGGGCTGCTGAGATTACTGCTAAATTTTTTTCAATTTGACACCATGCTCGAGCCATTTGGGAAGAGGAAGCCTTGGTTGAGAAAATGTCTCCACTGGATTGGCCTTTGGGAAAAGTTGTAGGGCATTCATTTTCTTGATTTATGATGGATCTGGGTTGACTCAGCCCACAGGGTGTGGGACCATCCTTGGGAAGGTGGACCTGAGTTGTATCAGAAAACAGACCGGACAGACCGGTAACAGCATTCCTCTATGTCTTCTGCTTCAGCTCCCGACCAAGTTGCTTTTTGTCATGGTATTATATCATACAATAGAAACCCTAACTAAGACACCAGGCATCCTTCTGTCTCCCCATGCATACATACAGCCTCAAACAAGCGTACACACCACACACACACACATCTGCACACACACACACACATGCATGTACACATGTACACAGGCACACAGGCGTGTATGCACACACAAAATGCACACACACATTCATGCACAAATGCATACACACACACACACACACACACATGCACACAGGTGCAGACACACACATACACATACATGAATACATATAGGCAGACAGGCACACATACACATACATGCACACATGCACATTGGTACACACATACACACACACACCCTTTAGGTCACAGTTGATCTGATTTCCTAGTGCACTGATTTCCTAAGAGGACACAAATGCTTTCTCTAACTTCCTTGGCATTCATTTGGATAAATCTTACCAGAAGTGCTGGTTTACTGAGGACGTTATCCTGAGGAGGAAGGATCTAAGTAGCAGCTTCCATTTTAATAGCTGACATGCAGAGAGCATTCCTTTTCTCGTATAACTGTCACAGTTGCTCAAGAGTTTGTCACTTGAACAATCCCATCGTATAGGTAAGGATACTTGAGTTTATTCCAGAGCGTCCCCTTAATCTAGTGGCTTCAAGCCCAGGCAGTGTGTAAGTCTGAAACCTTCATTCATTTTAGGGTGTACGTGTGTCTGTGTGTGTGTCTGTATGTGTTGTATCTGAGAATATTTGTTTGCCGCTGTGCTTTGTACTTGCATGCATGCTGAGGCCAGGAGGACCTCAGGTCCCCTGTTCCAATCCCCTCCACCTTATTCCCTTGACCAGGGCTCTCAGTGAACCTGTTGCTAGGCTGGCGGCCACCCAGTCCCATCGATCTTCCCGTCTCTACTTCCCCGAGCTCAGAGGTTACAGTTGTGGAGCCAGGACTGTTCGTCCTTGTTTGGTTAGTTGTTGTTGTTTTCTGACTTTGGTGCTGGAATCTGAACTCAGGTCCTCATGCCAGCTCAGCGCGCATTGACCAGCTCTCTAGCCTCCCAAGGCCTCTTTCTTAACTATTACCAGGCTTAGTTTGGAGGAAAGAATATTCCAACAGTAGCCATAAAAGGGTGAAAATGCAGGTGCAGCTTCTGCGGATGAAGATAACTTCCAGCTTTCATTCGTGTGGAAAAGTGACAGCAGGGAAGTGTAGCAACCAACAAATATGTCAATGTATGTATGTATGAGATGGCTAAGGGAGCCATCGATCACTCCCACTGGGGCATGGTAGAAATGGGGGAAATGCAGCCCTGGATTGCAGATGATAGAGGGGGAGAGCTGATCCCAAGCCATCAGTTTTCACATGGCGGGACTGAGGTGCACAGAGAGAAGGTGACATTTCTGGAGTCGCCCGTTGAGTTTATCACTTTGCAGGAGTTTGTGTCCAGCTCTCTGGAAGCTCAGGCTTACATATGTGCTCCTCAAGCGTGTGGTTGTGAGCGTGAAAGGCTCCCAGAGACTCCTGTGTGTGCATCCACCCCTGCATGTGTTTATATGCACGTCTAGCCATCGATTAAACATGGTTCATCAGGGGGGCAGAATCACAGCAGAGATGTGGGTGACTGGTGGGAACGGGTGTACGCACATGTGTGTGAAGTCACCTGGGTTTTGTAATCAGTATTCCCAAGAACAAACTGAATGAGAGATGATAAATAATAACCATGTTCAAAATGTTTGTCAGAAATTATGGGCTGGTGAAATGGCTCAGTGGATAAAGTCCCAGGCTGCCAGGCATGGGGATCTAAGTTCAGTACCAGGGAGACCCATATGGTGGAATAGAGAACCAACTCACGAAGATGGTAGTCTGACCTCTAACATGTATGTGATGGCATGTGGACAAATACACACACACACACACACACACACACACACACACACACACACACTAAATTAAAATCAGAAAATATGTTTGTAGGAAATTCATCTGTCAAGTGAAGCAGCCACTGTCTCTTCAAACCTTCCTCCCTCCCTCTCTTCCCCTCCTCTTTCTCCCCCTCCCTCCCTCCCTGTCCCCCTCTTCTCTTACACTTTTACCTATGTTATTTCCTTGCGCTCAGGAGTCTATTGAGAGAAGTCGGTCTGCATATCATTCATTCATGTCCTGCTGCTTGCTCCTGGAGTCACTGAGTTCTTCATTTTTCTTGGCCCCGAATCTCCCCTTTTCCCCAACTATGGGTTCAGAATCGAGTGAGCTATGAGAACCCTAGCTGATTGGCTGTTAGTGACTGACTGAAATTCTAGCTAATGGTGTCTTCTTCCTCATCTCCATGTTCACGTGTCCCGTGGGACATACTTCCCTCTGAATGGGCTTCTTGGCTTACCTCCTCCACAGGGGCCTCAGGGTAACAGTCTCCCAGTCACAGCCACAATTTTCCTTTGATGTAGAAATGTGCATTTCTACATGTCTCCTGTGTTGCTTTAAGTGTCTTTTTTTCAGGTTGAAAAGAGTAATTTAATTTTGCAAATCACTGTTTGTTTATAATATTAAATAACCAAGAAAGAAAGAAAGAAGAAGGAAGGAAGGAAGGAAGGAAGGAAGGAAGGAAGGAAAGAAAGAAAGAAAGAAAGAAAGAAAGAAAGAAAGAAAGAAAGAAAGAAAGAAAGAAAGACAGACAGACAGGCAGGCAGAAAGGCAGGCCTACAAGGAAATGTGACCAGGTAACTTTAATAACATATGTCCTGGAGTAGTCATGCTAAAGAAGTTTTTTCGGGTAGAAATTTATTTTTCTGAGCCATTGAAGAGAGTTCATTTGAACTGCTGAAACAAAAAGCATTACTTCTAATTTGATCAGGAGAGAAATGAAATTTGGGAATAGAATTTATTTGGAGTTCAAAATAAATACGATGGGGCTTTTTTTTTTTTTTTGCAAGTTTTCTGTAAACAATAAAAATCTGTTATCCTGTTGCTACAATCCAAATTTTCCTGTTTTCAGTTCAACTGCTAGAGTTCAATTACAAGGAGTGAACAGAAATCAAGTGCTAGTCTTCCCAGAGTCTGGGTCCCACAGCCTGAGCTTGAATATCCCAGTTCTACGTCACACCCATTGCACAACCTTACAGGAGTTCTTTTACCTCCGAGCTTCAGTTGTGCTGGCTAGAAGATGGGACAGTGATGTGGCTAGTGGGTAGAGTAAAGTGATGTCTCGCCCTTCCTTACCTGCTGGAGAGCAACAGGAGCTCTCTGAGACTGTGGTGTTGGTTCTTGAGGCTCAGATGAAAATTAGTTACTGAGAGGGGACTGACCCCAGCGACCTGCATATCTCTGCCTCCCCAGTCCTGGGGTGATACATAGATATCATTATACCCAGTTTCATTTATGTGGCTCCTGTGGGATGGACCCCAGGTGTTCTTGTTTGTTTGTTTGTTTGTTTGTTTGGTTTTTCGAGACAGGGTTTCTCTGTGTAGTTTTGCGCCTTTCCTGGAACTCACTTTGTAGACCAGGCTGGCCTCGAACTCACAGAGATCCACCTGCCTCTGCCTCCCGAGTGCTGGGATTAAAGGCGTGCGCCACCACTGACCGGCGGTGTTCTTGTTTGAAAGGCAAGCATTTTTCCGCCTGAGGTAATTATAGGGGGTTAAGTTGAGTAAATCAGGTGAATTTTAAAAATGAAACAAAACATTTATTTATCATATTTAACTCCCCAGCCCCAACTTGAAATTCTTACTTCAAATAGATTATCAGACATATGCCCATGGGCCACCAGGAACACATCTTCATCTACCCATTAGCCCAGGCCTGAGAACTCTCCAGATGCACTCCATAGGGAACTAGGGAACCATAGGTGAAGAAAAATAATTACAGGAGGTTAAGTTGAATAATTCAGGTTAAAAAATACAACAACTTGAAACTAGATGTTTTTGAATCAGTTTAAACCAGTTTTTAATGCAAGTTTTCCCTCCTTAACAGCTTGCATTTTTTTGCTTGTTTACAAAATCCCTTTGAAGGCCATAGCAGGTACTGTTCAGATGGGAACATCTTGTCCACTGTCATACACATCTTAGAACTAATCCTCAACAAGTAGGAAAGTGTGAAAATCACCATGTTCTATGACTGTTTAACACCCATTTTCGTACAAGATTGCTTTTCTAACACACTGCCAAGTGTCGGGCTAATGAGCTGCTCCCAAGTTTTCAGATGTGGAATATTTGCAACTACTTTATACCTAAGCATTTTATGCAAACTATTAAACACCAGTTTATGAGTGTACATTTCATATTTTTTTAAAAACCTGAAATGCGCGCGCGCGCACACACACACACACACACACACACACACACACACACACACACACACAAGAAACCCTGAGGATTGAGTAAGATCTATTAATCCCAGACTGCTAATGTGTTCTTTCTATTCTTTCCCTTCCTCCCTCCCTTCCTCCCTCCTACCCTCGGTCCCTTTCTTCCCCTCTTAACTTTTTCCCAGCTTGTTACAATGTATGTAATTGAATAACATGAATTATTATGCGGTAATTTTTATGACTCTTTTCATTATGGCCACATGCCTTCATCACACAGCTGCATCGTTCGACTCTAACTTGGGCATTAAGCATATCATCTGCCATCAGTTATTTCAGGTGGGTGGTTCGGCCGAGTGCCTTTTTCTTTAGTGTTAATGTTTACTCACCAATCAAGCTGACCTCTTACAGACTGTTTGTCTTGGGGCTTTACTAAGCAGCCATTCACAGTAAGTTTAATTGGAAAGTTTTCTTAAAACATAAGTCTAAAATCATGGAAAAATGTCAACCTGTTGGGGTAAGTGGCTAATCATTTTAATTCTGTCTGTAGTTACAGCCATCTCATTCATCACGACGGAGCGCTTCCATCCTAATATGACTATAACATCTAATTCTGCAGCAATTCAGTTGTAATTTAGCAACAATTACTGCCCACTTATTATAAAGTGGGGGGAGCCCTGATGTAATTATCTTAACACAGTTTGGTGAGACTCCGTCGCAGCTCTGAAGTTTGTGGACTTGGTGGAAACTTTGAATTGATGTGCGCGATTATAATCACATTACAGGGGACAGGAGGCAATTTTCCTGAGGTGTTGATGCTGTGGCTCAAAGCGTGTGCTTTGTTCCGCTTTGGAAACAGTTCTCATTGACTTCAGTGTTTGAGGCTGTGTTTTCTAGACTGAAACATTGCAGGAGGCCATGGTAGCGAGACGGTCAATGGTCTGTGAGTTCTCTGGGGGTGCCTGGTGGGAGCTCCTGTTGCTTTCTTGGGATCATCATCAATCCTCTGCAGGGGTCCACTACAATACAGACTGTAAGGACAAGTCCCTGATAAGTCACACTAGCTTTGGTGTGCTTCAAATGGTGTATGTTTGTATGTATGCGTGTGTGCTTGCAGGTATGTAGGTATGTGTAAATATGTACGTGCTTGCATGTTGAGGCTAGAGGTGGATGGCAGATGTCTTTCTTAATCATTTCTACTGTACTTTTTTGAGATCGAGTCTTTCAGAGAACCCGGATCCCAACATTTCAGCTAGGCTGGCTGGCTAATGAGCACCAGGGAACTACCTGTCCCTGGGATTATAGGCCACACCACTGTGCCTGGCTCTTTTGTTTTGTTTAAGAAGGGGGCCTCATGACTTAGCTCCAGCTGGCCTGGAACTTGCTATGGAGATCATACTGGCCTTGAACTCATAGAGATCTCCCTTTCTCTACTTGCCAAGTGCTGGGATTGAAGGTTTATGCCACCGTGCTCAGCCTTGTGTCTGGGTTTTTACATGGATGCTGAACATGAGACTCAAATCATCATGCTTACTTGGCAGGCACTTTGCTGACTGGACCATCTCTGCAGCCCCAGGACACACTTTTAAAACATGATTTTGCTGTGTGTCCCCACTATTGAGGGCATACTGTGCTCCCGTTCTCCTGTGCCTGTGTGGCTAGGGACACATGTTGATGCTGTAACATAGAGGCCATTGTTGATATAATCTGCCCCTTAGAGCAAGTTCTATGAGCAGCCAAGGCCACATAGAGAAACCCTGTTTCAGGAAAAAAACAAAAAACAAAAACAGATTCCATAAAGAGATGAAGATGTGGCCAGTTATTTCTCTGCATATCCAGAACCCCAAAGTTACAAATCCATAGTTCCTGAACTCCCTCCTGCTGAGACATGACATATTTGTTGTTGATACTTAGGCATCAGTCCACTCTTGGCTCCATGAATGGTAACTAGAACCAAGCTAGATTTCTGTAACTTCAGTAGGACACCAGGACTTATCACAGGCTGCAAGTACATATCTCACTCAGGTGCTATATAGTGTGTCCCTGCCTTTGGCAAACTGAGTAATATTGAACTGCACAGTTTTCCTATGATTCTAGCATCAGCCAATGTCTAGGTAACACGATTACTCATGAAGCCAGGTGTCTCCATTCATGAGCAGGTACTGTCTTTTAAGGTCAAGGTCTTTCAGGACCTGAGTTCAGAGGTTCCACAGCATTGCTTCCCCTTGTGTTTTATGAATGAGAAAAGTAACAGGTGAGCCCAGATTCAAAGAGATGGGAAGTAGTAGTAAGGATGGCAGGTGTGTGCAGTCATGGAAGGAGTTGTTGGCAACCATTTTTGGAAATGGCATGCCCGTATATTCTGGAATAGCATGAGATGTTTTCAAAGAGTGAGCTGTTTTCATAGATTCGTAAGACTGACTTCCTCTTGTGTTTTGGATCAGAAATGCCCCCCACCCCTACCCCAGGCTCATGTGTATGAACACTTGGTCTCCATCTGGTGGTGCTGTTTAGGAGGGTTATGTAACCCTTAGAAGGTGAAGTCTTGGTGGAGAAAGTACATCTCTGGGGGTGAGCTTTGAAGCGCTGTATCCTGGCCACACGTCTTGCTCTCTCTCTCTGTTTCCTGTGTGCAGATGGAATATGATCATCAGGTCAGGCCTCATGCCCCAGTTGCCTATACCTTCGCTGCTGTGATGGATTGTATACCCTTTGGAACTATAAGCAAAAATAAATACTTCCTCTCCAAAGCTGGTTTTTTTTTTTTTTTGGAAATGTATTTTATCATAGCAAGGGAAAAAATCACAAATACACTTATTTGTTTTCATTTGTCTGTTTTGGGCTGTATCAGGGATCAAACCCAGGGACTCACATATATGCACAGCCAATAATTCTTCCACTGGCTGGAATTCTGGCTTACATGTATTCTTATATAAAATCAAACTACCGTAATCTCTGGCATTCACTTTCTATTGCTAAATAATAATAATAATAAATTATAATAATAAATAATAATCACGAATTTAGGGACTCGAAGCATATATTGATGTTCATTCTAATCTTACAGGCTGGAAGTCTGAGTGGGCTCCACTGAGTTCCCTGCGTAGGGAACCAAAACTCAAATCAAGGTTTCAGTTAAGCCACAAGGCCTTCTTACCTAGAAGGTCTGGGGAGGATTCTGATTCTAGGCCCATCAAAGTTGTAACTGTATCTGGGGGTATAGCTCAGTGTCTAGAGAGCTTGCCTGGCCTCCAGAATCTTGGGTTCCATCCCCAGAACAGCACAAACTGTATTTAACCACCTGTAATCCTCGGGTACCATAGGCGAAGGCAGGAGGGTCAGATGTTCAGGGTCCTCTTTGATTACACAGAGATTTTAAGGCCAACTTTGGATGCATGATACTAAAGGGGAAACTGTGGTAGAATTGTCTTCTTTGCAGTTGCAGGGATGATGTTCCCTCTGAGCCCATGTCACTCAGCGTCTGGTGTTACCTGTCTAACAGGACCGCTTCTAGTTTCAAAGCTGGCGATGCCGCCTTCATTTCTCCGGCTTTGAATATCTCTGATTGCCCATCTGTGCCCACCTGGAGAAAGCCCTGCTTTGGAAGGGCGTGTGATTACATTAGGCCCACTTGGAAGCCTCTCTCTTGTGACTGATTCACATTCAACTCATTAGTAATCCTAATTATATTTGCAAAATTCCCTTTGACACATACCCTAATCAGACTGTAATATCTCATCAAATCCAGAGTTCCAAGGATCAGGCAAGAAGTTTTATGGGGGCATTTCAGGATCCCACTTACTGCATATGTAAACACAGGCCCCCAAACTGATACCACATGTACATGAATATGCATGGGCGGCTACTTAAAGGGATGTCGTGGCTTCAGAATCCCTTCTCCAAACTATCAGAACCAGAAGTCGTGTGAATTTCAGAATTTTAATTTTGGATTTTATAATATTTGCATGTATATAATGAGACGTCTTGGAACTAAAATGCAAGATTTCTCCTGCGTGTGTGTGTGTGTGTGTGTGTGTGTGTGTGTGTGTGTGTGTGTACTGAGTGTATGAGTGCTTTGCCACCTGTGTGCATGTGTGCGGCGTCTAGAGGCTGACATTAAGTGCCTTCCATTATCACTCTCCACCTTGACTTTTGAGGCAGGGTCTCACTCACTAAACCTGAAGATTACCAGTCTAGCTAGGCTTGCTGGCCTTGGACCTTGGTGAATTCTTCTGTTTAACATTGATAGCCCAGTGCTGGGATTGCAAGATCATGCTAGCTCATCTGGCTATCTTATGAGGGTGGTAGATCTCAAACCCAGGTCCTCATGCTTCCCTGACAAGAACTTTACCAACTGAGCCGTCTCCTCAGCCTAAAAGCCAGGAATAAATACATAATTCAGTCGTTTTTCATATGCATTTCATACACAGAGTCAAAAGGTGATTTTAACATAACGTTTTTAACATTTTCCTGTTTTGACTCTGACCTATGACATGAGGTCAAGTGTGGATGTTTCTGCTTGTGGCTTCATGCCGTGTGCAGAAGGTATTGGGTTTGTGAGCCTTTTGTGTTTTGTAGTAAGTAAAGTTACTCTACCTCTACAAAGTGAATAGCAATTACACATAGAGAGTAGAAAGCCAGGTGGTATTTAGCCTTAACAGGAACATTTTAATTCTGGAAAACAGGAAGCTTTGTACCTTCATTAATATAATTATGAGGTAAGAACAAATATTAGGATAGGATTTGAGAGGCCAGACACTCCAACTCTATCAGTGCATACATAGTGTTTCGTTCTCACCTGATTTCTGTGTGACTGTCCCAGGACTGATCCAATGTTACGGCATCTATCTAATTCTTCAGAACGTTGTCCAGGATCCATTATAGTCATGTATCATTCTGATATTAAAATACCAGCCTGGGAATGTAGCACTCAGGTAGCAGAGTGTTTGCTTAGCATACACAAGACCCTGGGTTCAATCCCCAGCCCTGCATATACTGGATGTTGGAGTTCATACCTATAATCCCAGCACTTTGGAGCTAGAAGCAGGTGTTCTATTAGTTTAAGGGCATCATTGGCTTCATAGGGAGTTTGAAGCTAGCCTGGCATTCATGAGACACTGCCTTAATAAACAAACATATAATCAAACAAACGAATACAATACCTCCATTCTGGTTGACAAGCAGCTGCTGTCTCCCGAGTTCCTGCAACCAGCCAGAATGCCCTCAGATCCCTGTGAGGCTTGCGATTCTCTACTCCTCCCTGAAACTTAAGTTTCTCTCTACAGGCTGCAGAGTAGAGGGTTGCAGCCTCTTCTGGGGTGGGGCTCCAGGGCAGAGGCCTCTGCTCTCTCTCGGTGTCTTCTCTCCTGTGGCTATTCATTGCTAAGTCTAATCTAGATTTAAGGATTCTGAATTCATTAAGAAGTATAATCCATAGAACCCTATACCTCTCCCTCTAGCAGATGGTCAGTGAGCTCCCCAAGTATGCTTTTTTGCATATCCCATCCACCCCTGGTACTGCCCTACACACTCAGGCTAGCCCTCTGACAACCACCGTGGAGATAATTCACGTGTTCTTGGCTGTGCTGTTAAGAAGGAGCAAAGAAATACTCTGCTTCCAGTAGGGGGAAAGTTTCTGCACTAGGGAGAAGAGCTTAGTACATGCTCAAGATATTTAGTTAAACCGTGGGGAGGGACTGGGGAGATGGCTCAGTCTCCAAAGTGTGTGCCATGCAGACAGGCATGTTTGAGGACCTAAGTTCAGATCACCATCAACCACAAAAAATATAAAAAGGCTGTGGCCCTGAGAAATGGCTCAGTGGGCTAGAACACTTGCTGTGCAAGCATGATGACCTGGGTTCCAATCCCAAATAAGGCAGAGAGTGATGCAGCAGGGCACTAGATAGCCTGCTGGGGCCCATGTACACATAGAGGCATGTGTGCATACATCCCTACATATGGAATACAAGTGCCATGCACTTACAGATACATGTATGTGAGCGCGCACGCGCGCTCACTCGCGCGCACGCGCACACACACACACACATACACGCACATGCACATGCACACGCATGCACGCACACACACAAAGGCTGAGTACAGAAACAGGCAGAGCTCTGGAGTTCACTGGCCATCAAATCTAGCAGTTTTGGCAACACTGGGGTTCTAATGAGGAGACCCTATCTCCAGCATTAAGGTGCAGAGCAACGGAGGAAGACAATAAGTCAATCTCAACACACACATGTGCACAGGTACTTATGAACATATGCACATGACACACACACACACGAATCCTTGCAGAGGAAAGTATTTCTTCACTGTCTTCTTAGTGCAAAGCCCTACTGGCTATGAGTTTCACTCAGAAATGATTGCAAGGTGTCAACTTGTATAAGTAATAATGTAGGGAAGCGCTGGCAATCATTGTAGTATTCAGCTACTGCTATTCCAAAATCAAATGGATTTTGCATTTAAAGGTAATCCATGGAACAGAATGCCCAAATAATCTGCAAGGAAAATTAGCTTTTCTATTTGAAAAAAAAAAGTGTCATTTTTTGAGGGCTTTATTCTGGACATCACATGGTTTTTGCTTTTTTCATCTTTTAAGCAGATTTTTTTTATTGAAAACTTTTTTCATATAATGTATTCTAATCAAGGTTTCTCCTCCCTCAACTCTTCTTAGATCCTGCCCATCTCTTCACCCACCCAAATCCATGTCCTTTCCTTCTCTCTCTCTTTAGAAAACAAACAGGTAAACAAACAAACAACTAAATAAATAACAGAATAATAAAAAATATGGAGAAAAACACGTAAATATACATACACCATAAAAACACAAAATTGTAAACTATAACATACAAGCAAATGATAAGACAAAAAAAAATACCCAAACAAAGCAATATGAGACACAACATCTACAAAATACCAGTGAGTTTGTTTTGTATTGGCCAACTGCTTCTGGGTCTAAGTGTGATTAATATACCCAATGAGACTCAACTGGGGAAAAGTAATTTTTATCTGCAATAGACACCTGCTTGTAGATTTTATTTATGTGGTATCTGTGTATAAGTGTGTGTGTGTGTGTGTGTGTGTGTGTGTGTGTGTGTGTGTGTGTGTATGCAAGGATACCGGAAGAGGGCTTCAGATCCTCTGAACTGGAAAACCAGGTTTTGAGCTGCCTGCCCTGTGCTGTGGCTTGAACTTGGGTCCTCTGTAAGAGCAGTGCAGTCTTGACTGCTGCGCCACCAGCGCCTCTTGCTTTTATTTTATAATTGAATAAGGTAATTATTTGTTTGTAGCCCTCAGTAACGGCACCTTTGCCAATCGTAATAGCCAGTGTTTACTGAACGTGCACCATGCTTTGGGTAGTGTGCTAAATAAGCACTTTACATGCAGCATGTAATTTAATCTTCACAGTTCTGTGAGGCAAGGGTTGTTATTATGTTTTTCCATTTTCCAGATGAGGAAACTAATACACATATTGGATTCTTAAGTAAAATAACCAAGGAAAAATTATTAGAGAGAGGTGAGACCTGCTAAACAGGAACACAGTAAACCTCCCGGCACCTGAGCGCTTTTGCTCGGTACCATCTGGCTTGGTCATCACCATTCACACTCTTCTGTAAATTCTGCTGACTGAGTTTTCCACCTGGGCGAGTGCTCTACCACCGATCTTAGTCCCCAACCTTGTGTCAGTGTGATGGTCCAATGGCGAAAACGAGGTGATAGAAATGGGGTTTGCAAGACAAATCCTAGTGAGCCAACTCTTTTTAAAATCAATCTCTCTCTCTCTCTCTCTCTCTCTCTCTCTCTCTCTCTCTCTCTCTCTCTCTCTCTCTCTCTCTCTCTCTCTCTCTCTCTTGTGCATCCCTGCCTCTGAATGCACACGTAGAGGCCAGATGTTGAAATTAGACAAATGTCTTCCTCTATCTGCCTTATATTTTGAGATGCTCTTTCACTGGACCTGGAGTTCTCTAATACATCTAGACTTGCTGGTCGTCGGTCCCCCAGTATTCACCTGCCTGCCTCCATCCATACCAGCATTGGGGTTATGGGCAGGTACCACTGAGCTCAACTTTTATGTGTGCTATAGAGATGGAACTCAGGTCCTCATGTCTGTCCATCGGACACTACCCACTGAGTCATCTCCCCAGCACTCAGTGAGGTGACTCTTCAGAAACATCTGCACAGCCATTAAACATCCAAGTGAATACTGGCTATGTTAATTTCCCTGGGACTGTTGTGAGCAGAGCACCATAGACCAAGTGCCTTAGAATAGTCGCAATGTATCCCTGTTCAGTTCTGAGGGCTAAAGTCTTCAAACAAGGTGTTGTATCTGTGTGGTCATGCTCTTCTGCAGAGCTTTAGGGAAAAATAATGTCTTGCTGCTTCTTTGCTTGTGGTTTTGGCTGCAGTCGTTGGCTGATGGCTGGATCACCCTATTATTTGATTATCTTTTCCCAGTCAGTGTCTCCGTGTGTGCGCCTTTGCATCTGTGTCTGAATCTTTTTGCTTATCAAGAAGACAATTACACAATTTCAATTCCGCCCCATGCAGTAGGACTTGATCTTACTTTGACCATTTTTGCCAAGATCATGTTTTCAAGGAATCTGTTCTGGGTAGGCAAGGAGTTTGGGAGTGGATGCACTTTGAGTCCCTAGAGGGCCATGAACTGAGGGTATTCAAGCAGAAAGTGTGGAATCGGGTTGGGGTGATGAGACCTTGACAGTGTTGCAGAATCTGTTCATTAAAATGTGTGCATCTGGTGAAATAATTTATAATTGCTGCTATTAAGGTGGAAAAAAACTTTTCTTTAACCAAAATATCCATAGCTAGTTATATCTAAATATTCTCTCACAATATAGTAAACAAATAGACACACGTGTGTGTGTGTGTGTGTGTGTGTGTGTGTGTGTGTGTGTGTGCGCGCGCACATGCACACAGCCTTTCCGGGGGCTGGAGAGATGGTTCAGTAGCTAAGAGTGCATGCTGCTCTTGCAGAGGGCTGGACACAAGTTCACTTCCTAGCACCCATGTCAGGTCACAATTGCCTGTCACTCCAATTCCAGAGGACCTGACACCCTCTTTTCAGCAGACATTTACACAGATGCGCACATACCTATATACAAAGTAAGAGATAGGCCCCCAGTCCCTTCTCTGAGGGATCTTAAATTGTCTTGGGGAAATCCCTTAGGGCAGAATCCCATGAGTGAATGTTTGCTTTTAAAGTGAGATGGATTTTCTGTAGAGTGGAAATGAATCTGTCCTGGCTCCTGTAAAGGACTCTTTCTCCAAGACATCAGGTGGTTTTCCCATGGCATTACAGACCTTGCAGGTGCTTCATAAGCTAAGGGTGTTTGGTTTTCTTTAGAACAGAAGATGATTTTTTTTCACTGTTTTAATAAACTGTAGACCACATTCATACGATCCATGTTAATAATAAACCTGTTTTGAGCCATCTTTATACTCTTGTAGTGGTCACATATGGCCTTGTCATAGAGACTGCTGATTGATTGACACATTTAGAGATTTATTTTATTATCACTTAAAATTTTTTGTATGTCTATATATGTTTGCCCACATGAGTATAGTTCCTGCAGAGGCCAGGGGAGGGCATCAGATTCCCCGGAGTTGAAGTTTCAGGCAGTTATGAGATACTTAATGTGGGTGCTGGAGAGTCAATTCAGGTCCTCTGTGAGAGCAGCAAGTGCTCTTAACTGCTGAGCCATCTCCCTAGCTCCAGGTTGACCCTTTTAGAATCAAGCATTATTAGATTAATAGAGACAAGTGACACTCAGTGGTCCTAATTGACTATTAGCAAAACTCATTTAATAGTCATTTCTGATATTTACTATGGTATAGATGTGTGTGCACTTGAGTGGTGTGTGTGTGTGTGTGTGTGTGTGTGTGTGTGTGTGTGTGTGTGCAAGGAATTTTGCTAGTCACATAATAAAACTTTAGGGTACATGAGTTACTTACTTAAAATTATTTACTTTTGGTTTTCTGCCTTTCTGTCCATCGGAGTGTGATTCTGTCCTGAGAGGTTACCATCTTAAGTTATTCTTTCCATTCCCATTCATCTTT
Source organism: Peromyscus eremicus (assembly GCF_949786415.1). Lineage (NCBI taxonomy): Eukaryota > Metazoa > Chordata > Mammalia > Rodentia > Cricetidae > Peromyscus > Peromyscus eremicus. Next base: position 66,012,097 of record NC_081431.1, read on the forward strand.
TATTTCCCACTGAAGACAGTGTTCTCTAAAGCCTTTGAGCTATAAAAAAGTCACTCTGCAAACCCAAGTGGGTACTAGCTGTGGAAGATAAGAGATCACTTCTCCTCTGTACTCTTCACTACACAATTGTCTGCCACACTCGGGATCTTCGGCAGGTGTGTGCAAGGCTCTGCTCACTTAAGAGAGCCTCATGCTTGTTTATATCTTGGCTTTGACAATCTATAAACTGTCCTCCCTGTGTGTTCTCTCTGCCTTATTTGGTGATTTTTCTCTATTTAGTATATATTAATAAGTCAGGTGTTTTATCAGTTAGCCAAATACTAGTTTTTATCATAGTCGACACCTACCTTAGCTTTTTATATTCTTTTCTTCATGTTTATTTCTAGTTTTTCATTTATGAGGATGTATCAGCAACAAAGCCAAGTATTTCCTTAACAATTTTCTGCTGCACTTGTCTGCCTGTATCTTCTACATGTGTGGGCTCACACTTCGTACATGGAACCTAAAGTTCTTTAATCATCTCTCTTTTATTTTATTTTATTGCTTGCTCTGCAAGCATCAAACTCAGCACTATTCTTGTAAATCAAGTGCTCTGTTCAACTGAGCTACTTCCTCTGTAACCCTGGTTGTTTTTAAATATGAAATTATTCATTATAATTATAGTAGCAGAATGTGTGCACACACTAGCATGCATACACATGTACACACATACACAATTGATACTATTATTATAAGTGCAAGTTTTTGCTTAATTTATTCCATATTCTAGGAAAACCTAGAACACATTATTCTAGAACATGATTCTTTTCAGAACACTTTGTTTTTATTACAAATGACTTTCCTTTGTTTCTCCTTTGTATTACATTAATCTACCATGTGGATTGTGGGGTGTGTGTGTGTGTGTGTGTGTGTGTGTTAATTTCACTTGAGAATGGGAAAGGGAGCTTACAAAATGATGGAATAACATGGAATATTGCATACAGCAGTAACAGGACAGCATTTAAAGTTCCAGACAATACTTGCAAGACACAAGGCAGTGTTTTCTCACTAGATGGCTGGAGAATGAGGTGCAGTGTGGAAGAATTACAGGCGGGTAGGGAGAGACTGGGGAGATGGCTCAGTGGAGAAGGTCTTGCTATGCAAGCATGAGCACCTGAGTTCAGATGTCTAGAACCCATGTTAAGCTAGGTATGGTGGTGCATATCTGTACCAGCTGAAGGCAAGAGAGACCCTATCTGAAAACTAAGGTATAATATATATAAAATATATATATTATATACTTATCATCAAACTCCGCTCTTTACACGGATCCATGCACCAATGTACTCGGGTTGGGAGAACTTGTCCAGACAGGGACACCTTGGTTGGAGACTGTCTTAGTTTGGGTTTTTATTGCTGTGAAGAGACAGTATGACCATGGCAACTCTTATAAAGAAAACATTTAATTGTGGTGGCTCACTGACAGTTCAGGGGTTCAGTCCAATATGGTGGGGAGCATGGCGGCACGCAGGCAGGCATGGTGCTGGGGAAATAGCCGAGTGTCCTACATCTTGCAGGCAACAGGAAGTTAACTGACTCACTAGGCAGTATCCTGAGCATGTGAAACCTCAAAGCCTGCCCCCACAGTGACACATTTCCTTCAACAAGGCCATACCCACTCCAACAAAACTACACCTCCTACTAGTGACACTCCTTATGAGATTATAGGATTATGGGCATCAATTACATTCAAACTATCACAGAGACAGAGATCTTGAATTTGACATGAAAATTCATGAGAGGTTTAATGTGGAATAAATAATTTGATTCCACATATAAGGAGCAAAGGAATCATGCCTGGGAAGTGGGAGGCTGAGGACCAGGTACTGGAGGCCATAATGTCATTGGAAGACCTTTTAGAAAGCTGTAAGGAGGCACTCCCCAGCTCCTCAGGTGTTGGTGCACTCTAGAGCACAGACTGATTTTTTACATTTGAGACTGCACATTTGGGATCCAATGGCCAAGTAGTTGATGCTTGCATGTCACATCAGGGCAGAGAAGCTACAGTCAACATTTGAGTTAGGGCGAAAATAAAGCCCTGGTGTTGTCTCCCAAACAAGTGAACGGAATAGGGTTTCAGATGACAAGCTGGGCATGGAGAGAGCATGTAAAGGGGGGTATGGCAAATGGAAGTCGCGCCCTTGCAATACTTATCATAGTTGGTGTGTGGACTTTCTCATCTGTTCTATGCAGGAGCTTCTCCCCCAATAGAGTGGCCACCTCATGAGAGATATGATTGCACCTATTCATCTAATATATACAAAGGGCAAAGGCCCCGGAGCAGAGCACTTGCTCAGTAAATATTTGCCACCAGAAGGTGTGACTTGGCTAGGAACTCATGACTGTCCCCGCTAGACGTCTGTGTGCTGCTGTCCCGGATTTTAATGATGGGTTTCCCTAAGAATTATTAATATGGAAAGGAACAAGGTTGGCTCCAGTTGTGGGCTGTGTTCATTGTAAAGTCTTCCCCGGGCTCTAAACAGCGGGGATGGGATATCAGACACCACCGTCCAAATAAATGGGCAGCGTACGCTGAGGCATAGATGTTTGGGAGAAATAACCGTGCAGGGAGCAGAGCCTGTATCCTGTTAGAATGTAGATTAGATCATTAAGAAGCAACACATTCCATCCACTTATCAGTGTTTGCATACAGTGAAGTCTATTAATTGAATGAGTACGGAGAACACTTAGGCGTCAGAGGCTTACTTCTCTGTCTTTACCAATAAATTCTCTCTTCAATCCAGAGGATAGATCGAAAAAGAGAAACTGCAATTTTTTAAGACTGTTTCTTTTGGGCTTTGCACGACTTTGTCTCCGTGTTTGTAAATTTCGCTAGTAACTTAGCGTAGATTTAGAACCCTCCAAGGAGTCAGTCACACATTAGGTCTGAGCTCATTTACAAGAGCAAATGAAAATAAATAGCTGTGAAAGTTCCAGAAAGCTCTCTTGCTATCAGAGGGAAAGCAGAAAGGGACTGGGTGTCAGATAAAGTAACACTTTGTTCATTCCCACTTTTAATTAAACTTGGAGATTAATAGCTCTCAGCACAGGGTGATTTAAGAGGTTGACAGCCCTCCTTAGCTTTACTTTTTAAAATCCATAATCTTAAAATTAAGGATGGTTCCCAGAGTTTTTTTCATCCACCGAAGTGATGATGTCAATGTGATAACATTGTTGACTGGCAGATAGACAGTCTTGCGTTGTAGACAGTGAGGGGTAGTGTGCATGTCTAGCATGCATGAGGCCCTAGGTTCAGTGTCCTGCCCTGCAAATAAGAATAAGTTTAGCCTCAATGGAATTCACTGCTTATGGCAGCCATTTATTCTTGAAATCAACCCCACTAAGGGTATGAGAGTTGTGTTTTCCATGTGAGAAAACTGAGATTCTACAGAAGCAGAACCCAGAAGTAGAAAGTGACCTGACTCTAAACATGAACTCATTTTCCTGTGCACAGTCACTATGCTTTACATTATTACAGTTAATGTTGACAGCAGATTCCAGTGTAAGTCTATGCCAGATGATCCCATTCTTTTGACTACTGTATTTAAGGGCATTTCCAGCCATGCATATTCTTTCTCCAACACGCTCACACCTCCACCAATTCTTTCCTGTCACCTAGCCATTCTAGGGGACAATATGGTCCCCACATACACGGTGTACTTTCAGGCACCCATGCATTAGTGGGTTCTGCTCCCACTGCTGGTGTTACTGTAGCCATTTTGTACCCCAAAAGCTCTTATTCTTTTTTCAGACACTGTCTCAGTCATCACCTCACCTTCAGGGTTATCTCAGACTCCACCAGGTAGTTACATAGCATCATCTGAACTCACCAGAGCTGTGCTTTTATGTAGTGACATTATGATAGTCCTTGATGAAGCTCTCTGTTCTTTCTTCTTCAGTAGATCCGAGAGCGTCCTGTGACAACTCTACTGTTGTCCCTCTGCGTTTCTGTGCTTCTGGGGAGGAATGAGGAATGGTGAGAAGGCCCCAGAAGGGGCTGTGGCCTTTGTGTGATGACTCAGTGCAGGCCTACCCACATAAGTATCACACCATTTTAAATTTTCATCAACTGTAATCTGTAACGGCTCCCGAAGCACCAACTATTTGCTCTCCACTACATATCATGCATTCTTAACTGTCTATAATTACACAATTAAGCAGCACGCCACTGGGGCCACCGGAGTCATTAGCACAAAGCCCTTCAACTTCAATAACCTGTCACCAGGGACAGTTCTCACATGAGAGGATCACAGGCTTGTCCACTCCAGTGCCCGAAATCAGGCAACCTTTTCTGAAGATGGTGGCACTCCAACCATCTTGAAAGTGGCAGAGTGCTAAGGGAAGAAGGAACTATCTCAGGCTGTGGAGATAGTTCTTCAATAATGTGTTTCCTTACAGAGTTTGCTATCCGGAACCTCCATTAAAAAAAAAAACCACTGGACGTTATGGTATGCTCCTTTAATCTCAGCCCTAGTAAGTTAGGGACAGGAGGGTACCTGGGGCTCCCTGGCCAGCCACACTAGCCTACTTGAGCAAGTACAGACCCAGGAGAGACTCTGTGTTAAAAAACAAAACAAAACAAAACCATGGTGGACAGATCCTGAGGCATAAAGCAGCAATGCATTTCATTATGACATTTTCCTTTACACACACACACACACACACACACACACAAAATGTTTTTTTTTTATCATATTCAGCTATGATTGCTCTTTCTTGTTTCTCTCCCATCCCCATGACCTTTTCCCCTCGTGTAGCTACCCCCCTTATATTTTCATGCCTAGTTTTTGCTCAATACTTTTTAAAGATTTTCTTTATTTATGTGCATATGGGTGTCTGTGTGTGCGTCTCTGTATGTATTTGTATGAGTGCATATGTACACATGTGTGGGTGCCTGTGAAGATCAAAAGAAGGTATTATATCTCTTGGAACTAAAGTTACTGGTATGTGTGAGCCACCTAGCATGGGTGCTGGGATCCAAATTCTGGTCCTCACAGTCGAGCAGTAAGTGTTCTTTACTGCTCAGCCATATCTCTAGTCCCTTTTTTTCTGAATATTTTTGGTCAGTTATTGATTAAATCTGTAGCTGGGGCACTCAGGGGTGATACAGATCCAGCTAGATGACCTTAGCACCCCACATGTGTCAGCTGGGGGTCAGCAGAATGAAGAAGGTGAAGCCTTGATCCTGTCTTGAACAATGTGTGCTCAGGACCCTATCTACCACATTTTATTTGGGGGGTGAATATTCAATTATTTTATGCATCTATTGACTAAGCTTTTATTTATTTAAACCTGTTCGGAATGCTCTCTGTAAAAACGTTTCTCCCTCCGATAGCCCACGTTTTCCTTACATACAAGGCTCTGAGAAGAAAAACGTGTTCCCTGTCTTTCTTGTTCTGACTGTGTCTGCTCACCTGTAAGAGTGACTGTTAGATTTTATGCTCAGTGGTTTTAAAAGCATTTTAATTAAGAAAGATCTACAAGCAATAGTCAAATAGCGAAGACTGTAATTTTACAGTGGCATTGCTGTCCGATTAGATGAAAGGGTCTAGAACAGAGGCGTGTGTTGTTGGATGGGGAAATCTGGTACATATTGAGGGTGGGAATTACTCTGCTTGCGCCCTTGTGTGCCACAACTGGCCCTCTTCTGCCTGAGCCTTTCTAACCATCCTCAGTCTTACATCAGCATCTAGGTGTTTGGAGAAATAAATCTTTAATTAGAGTTGGAAGGCAGGGGTTGAAATGGCATGAGCTGCGAGGAATAAGATACTGTCAAAAATTGTTTCCTAAGGAGTCTTCACTTGAGAAGGTTTTGTTGTTGTTGTTGTTTTCTTGAAACAGAAAAAGGAATGTCTTTTAACACAGGCATCCAGTTTGTATGGCCTAACCCATGGCCCTGTCTTCTGGTGCCCCGGTCCTCAGACTCTCTGGATAGTCCCACCAGGACTTGATGGTGTTCTTTACTCTAGAACAGTTTGCTCACTCTGCTTTGTCAACCCGAGCCTGTTCTTTTCATCTGGGGTCTGGTTTAAAGCCTGCATCTCACTGCACTTTGGCCACCTTCTCAGTCAAGTGCTACCCCTCTCTCCTAAGAAATCCTTCGGACTTGATTCCTCAGGCTACAGGCCCTTCTGACTAATGCTGTATGTCCTTGGCTTTGAGAACACATTTATATCTTACACTCCTTGGAAGTAAGCATCGTGCCTCTCAGTGCTTAGTAGTCCTAATTGGTACAGAATTTTTTTTAACACTGTTAAAATGCAAAACACAAACTTTCTGTTAAAGGTTAGATAAATGCTGTCACCACTCAGGCACTGTCCACCTTGCTTTCGTGAAATGGGGTCTTTCACTGGCCTGGAATGCATCGTCTGGTTGGCCAGTGAGCTCCAGTTATTCCACTGGCTTCATCTTGTCAGTATTTCAGCACCAGCTGACTGCATATCACTGCATAATGATTTTTTTTTTTTAAATTCCATGGTTCTGAGACTCAAACTCAGGTTCTCATGCCTGTGTGGCAATTACTTTACCAACTGAACCATCTCCCCAGAAGCCTTGAATGTCTGTGTATCTTAATGCACATTCCGCTATTAAATCTTTCCCTGTCATCTAGAATATTATGCACAATGAAATCTTTCCCTCTCAAATTTGGCTTGCTAAGAGTTAACCAGAAATTCCTTAGTTTCAACCCTCCTCAATCTCGAAGTCCCCTTTGCTGCCATAGTCCATCTGGCCCTATGAACATAATTGCATCTCGCTTTGATGAGTCAGTGAGTTGCTGGACCTCGGGGCTGTGATGCTGACCATCTATTATCATTGCGTAGGGCAAAAGATATAGATGTGGAAGAGACTGAGTATTGAACTGAATGTGAACAAGTCCAGCATAGCCTGTGGAAATCGCTTTGTTGAATAAATCCCTTGTCAGTGAGTTCCTGTTGTGAGACTTTTTTCTTCTAAAAACTTCCTTGATTCAAGGAGAAAAGAAGTAAGTAACCCAATGCTGTACTATGACTTTTCATGGGAAATGCGAGCAATCGTCTACTGACCTCACACAGGGCACTAGTGAGACACCAAACAAAGATTCCATCACAGTTCCCTTTGGTCAACCAGTGAGTTTCTTAGGGGCTATTTACAGGATCATTGGTGAAGGGTTGCTCACATGAGCACAGGTGAGGGGTAACCTACAGGAACATTTGTTAAGGATGACTCACTGGAGCCTGGGTGAGGGGTCTCTCACCAGAGCCTGGGTGAGGGGTTACCTACATAGCCATTCTCAGGAGCTTGGGTGAGGGGTTAGAGGAGCATGGGTAGCTCAAAGAGAGCTGCATCACCAAAATGCCCACTGCCACATGGGTGAAGACGAATGACATCTTTATCTCTTTACCTCCGTACCTGGCTTGCAGCCGTTCTATCCAGTGAGCAAGTCTCTTCTCCACAGCAGTTGTTACTGATTCTGTGATCACGGGGAGGAGCACTGTAAGTCTTGTAATTTTCAGGGGCCTCCAGAGCCTTCTAAGTTTGATTTACCTCCTGGGTCTTATCAAGCTTCTGTTTGGGATGAACTGTTTCAATTTGGAGGAAATGCAAATCAGGATTTGAACTTTCCTTTTATTAAGAGCCTGACTCCAGGAGTTCCTTATCTCTGTCCTCCAGCTTCTACTTCCAAGGATGCCCTTGTGGAATGCCAATATCTGTAGGTCCTTTTTATAGGAAACTATCAGTTTCTAAATAGTGACCCGAGGACTTTCTCGGATGCAGGATAGAGTAGCTGACCTGATAGAGTTCAGAGACAAGTCTGACCCTATTCAGGCTCAACCATGTGTGTTGCTCAGGACTCTCTAGTCAAAGATATTCTTCTCACTTTGTAGATAAGGAACATGAGACCCTGGTCCTGAGGCTAGCTAGAGAAAGAGGTGGGACCAACCCTTCCTGTGTTCGCTATTTACCTCACCTTCCTGTGTTCTTCACCATCACTGAAGAGAGCCAGGTTTTTGTTTGTTTTTTTAATTTATTTATTTTTATTTTTATTTATTTATTTTTTTGTCCGGGGTTTATTTTTAGATGGAATACATCCTGTGTTTGATTTTGGAGAATGTGAGAACATCTTGCCCTGCCAGTCATGAGACTTGGGCTCATCTTCTGTGTCTGATTTCTGAACACTCTGACCTTTGTCTTAAGGAATACAGAATTCTAAAAGGTACAGAAAATTGTCCTCAGGAATGACACAGAATTTTCAAGAGCGATGAAAATTTCATAGCCCAATTGTGCATGATCCAAATACCTAAGATAACAGATAATAACCACCATCAAAGATTGACTTGGGACAGAGCCCCCAAGTTCATTGTCTATTGCTGAAAAGATGAATGACATGGACTTTTGTGGGCATGTGCAAAGTGGAAACAGTCTTTGTTAAGAATTACTACAGAAAAGTCAAAACCTAAGGGAAAGTTAGAATTAGTATTTCCAATAGAGGAAAAATATGCACTGAATTTCCTCTGTTCAGGGTTTTTATATGACAGTGCGGAAACTGGAGAAAGGCTGAGGTTTGAGACTGGTTAGTTCTGTGGACAATCATGTGACAATCCAGTGGTGGCCAACCTAGGCCTGTGATGATGCACTGTTCATGAGATGCACCCCCCCCCCCAAGTTAGGAGTAGTTGAAGCCCTGACCTCGTCACTCTCTGACTCCAGCTTTGACTTTGACTGTCTCCTAGCTGTGAGTCATATGTCCAGTGTTAGCACCATCAGATCTTGTGGGTGTCTCCAGTGTTTTTAATTATACTAAGCTCTTTGTTCTCGCGTTTACAGGATCAGCTTATAGCTTTTCCAGGGCAGAATTAATTCTGTCCCAGCCACTAAGATGGAGCTGCAGCCTTAGTTACCACATATGTAGCTGCTTGTCTATACAGTGATCGGGGAGGTCTCCTAGAAGCCACCTTTATTTATAATTCAGGTGCTAAAATTAGAAGTTGTTATCGTTAAAAGTAGGAGTACCAGAAATAACAGGAATGATTTACATATGTCCCTTGAGTCTTTGAAGGGGCCAGCCAGCTTGCTGTCACCAGACCAGAGATCTGTTCCTTCTCTTATCTGATTATTGTGTGTGTGTGTATATGAGATGATATATAATATATATATATATATATCATATCTATCATCTATCTATCTATCTATCCATCATCTATCTATCATCTATCTATCTATCTATCTATCTATCTATCTATCTATCTATCTATCTATCTATATCAAATATCATCTCATATCTACTTGCAAGCCTTCTTATGCATCTTTCTTAGTGCTTTAGACTCTGCCAGTGGGACCCCCTACTCTTCCTCTCCCATAGTCTCTGTTCTCACTGCAACATTTATGAATAGCTGGCTATTTCAGCAAGAGCCCTTTGCCTTAGTTCCACAGTGGTCTAGCTTCTGTATCATTAGGGTAAGGTGAATTATGTGTGGATTTTAACAGCTGGTGAGCCTTGGTGCTTTCTTCCTTCCAACTTCAGCCCCCTGCTGTTCTCCCATGTTTACACGGACACTCTTACACTGAGAGCAAACATTTTGTCCCCCAAACAGAGCTTCTTTTATGTTGGCCAGAAACAACATGGCAAAAGAAGGAGGTAGTGAGAACTCTTTTTCTGGCTTTTACCAGAAGGATGTTCTCTGTAAAGAGTCACCATCTGGACTTTGTGGAGCTGTAAAATGCCCTTTTCCTTTTCTCACTCTCACCATCGAAGTTTCTAGAAGAGGGTCAGCAAACAGAATCTTCACAAGAAGTGAGTCACAGCCTGAAAACACGTGTCCTTCTGTTTCCCTTCACCGATCCAAGAAGCGGCAGAAGCATCTGCGCAGATTCCAGTTGGACTCAGCTCAACACATTAATCTTGGAATAGAATCACAGGATGGTTCTACAATTGTGAGACACAGAGTGCCTGTCAGTATGTATTGAAACAACAGTGTTTGTAATAACTGTCATATACCAGCACACAGGGCTTTACAGATACATCTCCGGTTCTACAAACACGAGAATCTGATTATCGTTCTCCATTTTCTTTTTCATGTTGAATTTCACTGACTGGAATTGCTTTTTCTACAATAAAATTCTCCCAAAAGCGAACACCAAAATTTGTGGCTAGTTGTCAAAACAACCAGAATGCTATTTGCCTACACAACACATATTCTTGCTTTTCTTCTTTTAACTTGAAAAGACCTGTGTATTGTTGAGAATAAGAATGCATGTAGTTCGGAGAAGACTGAATTGCCCAGCATCCTTTGAATAAAGACGTGCTCCGTGGGATGGAGGGTGGGAATTGTTCATGGGCCTTCCAAGGTTTTGAAAGGCCTCCTTCCAGTTCTCAGGTACCTTTTTCTTTCTTCACATCTCTTCCCCCTGCTGTTCTTTATGCCTAGAACTGATGGCTGTTAGACTGTGACGGGGATTGACAGTGAGGAGATAAGAGCAGCCATACCACTAAGCTTACTGGACAGACTTAATAGTGTAAGCCAGAGACGCTGAGGCTATCAGCAACCCCCAGCCATGCAAGTAGTTAATTCATGGAGCCCAGGACTATTGTTCTTTTGTCTCTTCAGCATTGTGCAAAGCCACCTTGTAATTTACATAAACCTTTGTGATCTCTTCAAAGTCTCCTAAAGATAGATAGACCTATTGTGATGGTTTGAATAAGAATGGCCCCATTGACTCATGTATTTGAATGCATGGTCATCAGGGAGTGACACTGCTTGAGAGGGATTGGGGGTGTGGCTTTTTGGAGTAGGTATGACCTGTTGGAGGAAGTGTGTCACTGGGAGTGGGCTTTGGGGTTTCAAAAGCCCAAACCAGCCCCAGTGTCTCTCTCTTCCTGCTGCCTGTGAATCCAGATGTAGAACTCTTAGCTATTTCTTCAGTACCATGTCTGCTTGTAAGCCACCATGCTCCCTGCCATGATGACATTGGACTAAACTTCTGAAACTGTAAACAAGCTCCGGTTAAATACTTTCCTTCATAAGAGTCATAAGAGTCCCTCATGGTCATGGTGTCTCTTCACAGCAGTAGAACACTAAGACACTTATATTTTAAATTGAAAATCAGTACTTTGATATTCCATTTTGTAGAGCTGATCATTGTGTGATTATGAAAAGTTTCATTTGGAAAGCTTATGTTTTGGGGTGGGAGTGGTGGTATAATTTGGTGGTAGAGTGTTTACCTGTCATAATGCCTTGAATACAGTCCCTAGACTACAAAGAAAGAAAACTTATGGTTTAGATTAAATAATATATGATATGCAGAAAGTATAAAAAGAAAATGCAAATGCTTTGGATTTAAATTAACATGAATGTAATTTACTTTTTAAATAGAAAACTCTGTTGATAAATATAATTTTAAAAATGCTGCATTCCACTGTTGGAACAAAAGTAATTCTATCATTCTAACAAGGTATGCTTTGTCAAGCTTTCTTTTAATTAATGTTTATGCAGTATGTATTTTCCCATCTGTTTTATCTGCTTTATATTTCTATTTGTAGCTGTCCCAATGGGGTCTTACACTTCCTACAGTGTCTGACAATCTCACTTTTTCACTGCTGTGTTTACATGACTTGCTTGAATGTAATTATTGGTGTGTAGATTTAGGTATACACACCTAATCCCGCTGTCTCCTCTATTTTACATTTTTTTTGTTGGTTTCTTCTTTCTTTTACTCCCTTCCTTTTGGATTATTTGAAAATCACAAGCTAGCCAGGTGGTGGTGGCACATACCTTTAATCCCAGCACTCAGGAGTCACAGCCAGGTGGATCTCTGTGAGTTCTCAAGGCCAGCATGGTCTACAGAGTGAGATTCAGGACAGGCACCAAAACTACACAGAGAAACCCTGTCTCAAAAAAAAAAAAAGAAAGAAAGAAAGAAAAGAAAAGTAAAAAAAGAAAATGAAAAGAAAATCACAAGCTCATCTATTTTTTTTTTTTCAAACTGTCAGGCTGTCCTGTTTTCTGGCTATTGCTACAAAGTCAGATGCTAACCCTCCCTATGTGACTCACCTCATGACCCAGTCTTTTAGTCCTGACCCTTTTCAGTCCACCAATTCACCTCCAAGTTTTTTCTTTCAGAATTTTCAAATAGTTCTAGATGTATCCTGTTAAAATTTTATTGTAATAAGTAAGGTAGAGTGTGTTTATTCTATCTGTAACTTTTGGAGGCAGAGTCTCATGTTATTCTATCTGTAACTTTTGGAGACAGAGACTCATGTAGCTATCTGCGATGTAGCTAAGTAGGTCCTGTTCTGCTGACCTGCCTGCCCCCATCTCCTAACTTTTGGCAACACAGGAATACATTATCATGCAGGTGAATGCAGGACAGAGTGCAGGACCCAGGGCTTTGTGCATGCTAGGCAAACTCTGTACCAACTGAGCTGTATTCTCCCCACGCTGATCTTCTTGTTTAGAACTAGAAGCCGCCGTGATTTTTTTTTAAAAAAACATGTATTTCGAAGTTTCTTTTCCTATTCCTATGATATTATTTTATGATTCATAAAATTATATAGATATCATTTTTCAACATGACTTTGATAGTTCAATTTTAAAGGAAATTTAATTGGGTTTTACAAACAAAATTTTATATTTGAAATACCATTGCTATGCTGGGTTGTTATTAGCATGTTTTTAACTGTAACCTGATCATGAGTAGGAACATGGCTAATATGGCATACATGCTGTCTTTTAGAACGGTGACAACACATATTTAACCAATATTAGATAACAAATCAAATTTGGCCTCATTATACCATAATTAATAATCTAATAATTTAAAATGAGTGGACTTCTTAGAACATAAATAATGAAACTCCATTTTACCAGTGTCTATATACAATAATTAATAACATATTTTCAAGAAAAAAATTACTAGATGCCAAATATATTTCATTGAACTTAAGACTTCTGTCAGAGTGTGACTAAATCATTGGCTTACAATAAAGAAGATAAAAATTACAATACTGTAACATCAGAGGGGCTGTATCAAGTATCCCATCTCCTCCACTGGTCATGCCTGTGGACCAGCAGCTACTGCATGAGAGTCAGCACCTGTCAGTGAAGGAGCACACCTGGAGGAAAGTGAGCATTTGTCAGAGTTAGCTGGAGGACAGGTGAACAGCCTGCCAGGCTCAGCCTCAGAGCCCTGGACTCCATTTCTAGCAAGTCCCCTGGTGGGGTTGATGTTGCCCATCTCGGACCACACTGAGGATAGCTGTTTTATCGAGATGATTTAGTTTGCATGTCTCTTTTTGAAGCCAGGCTGATCAGTTCCTTTATCCTTGGTAGCATCATTTGTCACCCTGGATGCTGAAGGGCTTTCTATACATGACTCTCCCATGTGGTCTGTAACATGCTATATCCCTGTGGATGGTGCACGTAGGAGAAAGTTGTAGATTCAAACAGATTTGGGGGACTGGGGACATGTCTCAGTAGGTAAAGTGTTTTCTGTGAAAGATTGAGGACCTGAGTTCCTGACCCCAGCACACGCATAAATAAAGCTAGATGTGGTTGTGTCTGTCTCTAGTACCAGTGCTTCTATAATGAGATGGAAGTCAGAACCTAGAGATGCTCCAGAGGCTGGGAGGCCAGCTGTCCTGCCACACAAAGCAGTGAATGGCAATAGAACCTGTCTCCAACACGGTAGAGGATGAGGACCAACATCCAAGGTTATTCTCTAACTCCCACATGTGTGCTGTGACACATGTGCTTACACACATACACACACACACACACACACACACACACGCACACACACATACACACACACACACACACACACACACACACATGCAGTGTGAGTGGGAGAGACTGATTTTTTTTTTTTTTTAACAGATTTTGGTTCAACTCCTGGGTCCTGCTTTTGCTAATTGTGTGATCTTTGAATCTTCACTTTATAGTTCCATTTTTCCTTTGTGTCACACATATAAAGAAGAAAGAGCAATGTTTCTGTATTGTAGTCACTAAGATTTGATGGGATAACATATCTGTGCATTGAGCATGAAATTCCTGCAAGCCATAGTCTCTGGTCCAGCCCCAAGGGTGAAATGATCAGTCTAAACTTGCTTACAGTTAGGGACACATTGGAAGAGCATCATTAGATAGGGGGATGAAGGGAATCTATTCCAGTGCATTGTGGGAAGAGTGAGAGGTTAGGAGAGAAGAATCAAAACCAGGAAGGAGAATGACAATTGAGGGAATCAGAAGATTCTAGTCAGATGGCTGGAAAGACACAGAATATACCTGAGGCAGGATAGATCATGTACCCCATAAGAAAGAAGGACCACAGCTCATTTATAGTGAGCACTACCTGAAATCTTTGCTTTTATGAATTCATTGCATACTTGTCCTACGGTGGGAATGGTAGAGGCGGGATTGGAACCTTGCAGGCAGCTCTGGCCTCCACTGTTATTCTGTCTCTCTATGGCAAGAAATGCTCATCCCCTGCCTTCCTCTCCCTTCCCAAGCATATGGTATGCTGGACTATTTTGGCACATCTTGCTGAATGCTAAGACTCATCTGAAGTTTCTTTAAGATGATTTGCACAAGGGCTCCATTCTGTTTTCCACGTAAGAATACTGAGTCTGAAGAAGCAGAGTCCTGTCACGGCTGTGTAGTCAAAGCATCTTACCTGAGGACTAAGAGCCTTTTGAGTTTCCCATGGCTTCTGTTGAGCTCAGTGTGGCCATCAAAGATGATGGGCCGAGTGTGAGGGCGATGACTTAATCAGTAAAGTGCTTGCTAGGCAAGCAGGAAGATTTGGCTTTGATTCCCAGAGCCAACCCGGAAGTCACATGTCATAATACACACTTGTGATCCCAGTCCTGGGGAGGTGGGGGCAAGTGTGGCCCACTTGGCAAGCTCCAGACTAGTGAGACACTCTGTCTCAACCATGGAAGATGGACAGCCTCCTAAGGACATGTCTGACTTCTGGCCTCCACATGTGCAAAAACTACATATAAACACACACACACACACACACACACACACACACACATACACACAGATAATAGAAAGAAAGGAAGGAAGGAAGGAAGGAAGGAAGGAAGGAAGAAAGAAAGAAAGAAAGAAAGAAAGAAAGAAAGAAAGAAAGAAAGAAAGAAAGAAAGAAAATGAAGTTTCTTCATGGAGATCCATTAGTCAAATTAGAGACTATAATGCTGTTGTAGATCTTGGATTTTCCTACTTATTTCTATTATATCATTACAGCGTAGTTTTTTTCTGCTCCTCAGCCAGTGTCAGGTGTCTGCTCGCTGCCAGTGTGATTGGTGGACAGTTGAGATTTCCTGAATTGAATAGTTGTCTTTCTTGGCTCCTTTTGTGTCATCTTTTGTCTTTTGCATGCTGAAATCCATTCCATTAGTTTGCCTTGCAGTAATTGATGGATATGTGATTGACTCTCTTAGAATTATAATTAGCTAGGATGACCTTTCATGCACCACTGAATTATTAAGATTAGTAAAGTGTGCCTGCAGCAGGATATATAATTTCTACAAAGTAACATTTTTAGAACACAATGTATATATGCAGTATTTTACATGCTCTAAAATATATTTTATAAATAACACACACATATATATATATATATAAGTAACAAATATATTTCACATGTATAAAATATATTGCATTGGTAAATTCTCATGTGCTGTTCACGTTTGTTTAAAGGTGGACTCTGGGAGTCAGCAGGTCTCTCATTGTCTCAGATTCAAGAATGTTTATATCAGCTGTCCTCCAGCCCCCCTATCCTGGGTCAGCCTGGGCCCATGGCTTTCTGATGTGAAGAGAGAGAAACAGGAGCTGATAAGAGTGTCGAAAACCCTGTTCTTGAGGACAGATAGAAGGTAAACCATTTCCAGCCCAGGTCACTGTCTTTGATTTTGTAACATCACCATACCTCCTTTGGAACCCTCAAGTGGGTATCTGTTAAAGAAACTCAGTGGGAACCTCAAGCTGAAGTTGAAGCTTCCCCAGTTAATCTCTGCTGGGTGTGGTAAACCCTGACTTTATGATGCTACCTTTGTTTGCTCTCTCTCAGGCTGTTCCAGCCCTCTCTGCTGAATATTGTAAACTCATGATTTGATGATGTTTTGCTGTCTGCTGTCTTTATCTATCTATCTATCTATCTATCTATCTATCTATCTATCTATCTATCTATCTATCTATCTATCCTATCTATCTATCTATCTATCTATCTATCTATCTATCTATCTATCTATCTATCTATCCATCCATCCATCCATTTGCCACTTAATATATATGTGCAAATATATATGCCTATTTCCCTATGTCTTATAATATAATCTTCATCTCTATACATAAAAGAAGCTATCGTGCAAATGTGTATGCGAGTGCATTTGCATGTGTGTGCGTGCACATGTATGTACATGCATACACACACATACACATACTTAAATATACCTTACTGTTTATATGTATTTCAGTTGCGGTCATATTGTATCACTTTCTTAGGGTTTATCATTCTGAAGCCTCCAGTAGCAGTGAACTGAAGAAGCCAGGTGTTGTCTGCCATTGTGTGTTAGAGATGTCATAGTAACCCTAAGGGTTTCAGTAAGAGTCTGTTCCCCTAAAGAAACTTGAAACTGAAAAGCTGCTACTGGGTCTCCTGGAGAGATGATGAATGGGAAGTCTGTTTCTTTCTTTCTCTGGAGTCTAGACAGACTGCAGAACAGGTGTGCCTTCCCTGGGGAGTGGGGACTCAGAATCCCTCCTAGCAACCAGGACTCCATGAAAATTGATCAGAAGTTTGGGTGAGAAGGATCTGATGCTCTGACATATCTCATTAGCCATAGATCCTGTTTTAATTTACTTTCTGTCTTTAGTTTCCATTTATTATCCTTACAGGCTAATTCTCTCTACAGCCTGAAGGTTCAAATGCTATTTTTCACTAAGTAAGGAGACAGTGTTCTCAGATCGCCCTTTGCAAGAGGAGAGACTCAGGCTCACATGGAAAATGAAACGTTCTTTTTCCTACACACTGACAAACTCTACATGTGATTATCAATGCCAGTATCTAACAAAGTAGTTGAACTCCAGTTTTTTTAAACTCAGACTTTGCCCCCCTTTGCGAGGGAACCCTGATGGCTCTTCAGAGGTACCCTGTCCTGTGTGCTTTCTTTCCTATATACCTGCCTTGTATGTTTCAGTCTCCCCATACATTGTAATTTGGGGGTAGAAAAATACTATATGCTGAACCAAGTACATACTTAAGTGATTCACATTCATAAATATTTGAGTATGATCTATAAATGAAAGGCATGGGGTTGTTTCCACATCACTTTAAATTGCTATCTACCTTTTTATAAATCAACAATGTATTTATTTTCCTTCCATGGTTTATGCAGTCATTTTTAAACAACTACACTTTCAAGCTGTTATCTGTTGTTACCGAGGCAAAGTAACCCTACTGATGAATAGGGTGGGAAGGAATTGCAATGTTTCCTGGGATATTATTGACTTTCTGTTCTTCACTGTGCAGACATAAGAATTAGAAGGTTGGGAATAAAATTTCAGTATCTATCTGTAGTGGGATTAGTAATTCACTATGCAAGACTGTCCAGGCTCTAATTGTTATGATTTTATCAATTGCCTAATAGGGAAGGAGTCCTTGAGTGAATGATACAAGAAACAAAAGGAAGAGTTAGAATATAGCATTGTTTATATCAGGACATTATCATTCAGGGTGATATCCAAAAGATTAGGAGATAGATAAAATAGATTAGTACACTAAAAGGAATCAGGAGATCCCATGGGGGCTTCTAGGGAGATGTCTCAGTGGGTAAAGTGCTTGCTGAGCAAGTATGCTGACCTGTGTTCAGATTCCAGAATCTATGTAAAAGTCAGACAGAGCATCACACATCTGTAAACCTGGCTCTGGGATCTGTCCTGAGCAGTGGCAACCAGGATAGGAAAAAAAAGGCTTTAGTTGTTGTTACCATGTTACTGTTCCCAGAGAGAGAACAGAGGCAGGAGCTGAGAGTTAGTGTCCAGGCATTGGTACCTTCCCCCGTGGACTAAAAGAGAAGGTGCCACCCTTGCCATACAGGTAGAGGGTGTTTGCAGGCTATACCAAAGAAAAAACTGACCATGTCAGCTTTGTGGGCAGTCTAGTTGTCCTTCTCTGGAGGGTAGGACTAGAGCCCAGTCATAACTTAAGGAAGCCTTTACCATCTCTTAAGTTCTTTCATGGTTTTTCAGACCCATAAGTTAACTTATTTTCTTTAGCATCTACAACAGAAATCAGAGCACCTGTCTGTAGAACAGGAGTCAGGAGCCCCCTGTTGGTTCAGTTTGGACACATAAGCTTGAGTGCCATGACGGAACCCATTGGCTTCCACTTCCCTTTCTTCAGAGTCCAGCAGTGTGCTCCTTCCATGACCATCTTGTTATTTTCTTATGACCTCAGTCGTGCAGAAGTCATAAAGTTAAGACCAGGAGGATGCATATTTTCATAGGAGTGTCTGCTGGCTTTGATGCAGATTCAGGGAGGACTTTTGCTGTTATTCTGTTGGTGCCAAAGTCTTGAGCTCTTGTATCCACTGGAGCCCTGGACATTGGAGTTCCCAGAAGCACGAGGGTTGGCCCCGCCCTTTGTACGTGTGTGTGTGTGGGGGGGGGGACAGCACATACATGAAGAATCCAAAAGAAAACCTCAGCTGTCATTCTTGAAGTAATATCTGTCTTGCTTCAGAGTTCATCTTTTGTTTTTTGTTTTTTGTTTTTTTGTTTTTTGTGTGTTTTTTTTTGGTAATTGTTTTTTGGATGGGGTCTCACTTGTTCAAAACTTGGCCAGTAGGGTAGATTGGCTAGCCAAAGAGCTCCAGGGATCCACCTGTCTCTTTCTTTTCATCTCGGGGATTCCAAGCACATGATTCCATGCTCAATTGTTGGCTCTGGAAATCCGGGTTTGCACACTTCCAGGACAAGCACTTTTCCCACTTAGCTATCTCCCCTGTCCTCGGCTCCCACCATTTGCACGGATCATCTACCTCAGAGACATGATAAACATCTATAGTGAGTCCTGTGATGTGTTCTCCAGACCCCCCTTTGTGATTTCCCCTATTTTTATACAGGACCAGAAACAAAAATAGAAGAGAGGTAAATCCCTCTTTGGGACTTGCCATCATGTAATGAGTGAATCTTTCCTGAGTTCTCCACTCCCGTCAGTGCCAGGCTTCGTCCAGTGGGTAATCACCAAAAATATGACATTCAGGTTGTCATGCCTCAGCTAAGCACTGTTCTACTGGGCTACTTTTATGCCAAACCTCCTTCTACCCAAATCCTGCTGTTAATCTTGAAAGTGGTCTTCCCAATAACTTTCTTTTGTGTTATGTGTTCATTGTGATCTAAGAATCTAGAGAAAAACAATGTGTAACTGCCTCAACGTGAACAGTAGTGTTATAGCTCTTATTTTACAGCTTCCCCAACGCACCCAAGCATAGCCTTGCTCTTTGTGGAGGGTGTTTATCTTTATACTCTGACCTTCCAGAAGCACTCTTTTCAGAGAGCAGATTGCCTCCCACTTGACTGTGAGTGTACCCCGTGTTGAGACCTCCCCTCTGTGTATTGGTTCCCTCAAACATAGCATATCTTGGAACCAGACACATGGTCAGCCCTTCTAGAAGCTATATGTCAGCCACCCCAAGGCTACCTTTGATACTCCTGTTGTATGTAATAAGACTCTAGAATCTGTCTATTCTTTCCTGAGTTCAGTTTCCTATGTTCTTCAAGGGAGCTCAAGAAACATTGTATTCTGTCTCAAATATATCAAATTCATGTGGTTTTGGGACATCATCAGTGGAAAACTTCCTGGGCTACTAAAGATATAGAGCAGTCTGCCATTCAACCCTGAATATGCCACATATCATTTACAATTAGAATTTGAAGTGTCTAGACCACCAATCTGCAAATAACCCTTCTAACATAATGACATCACAGCCCAGAGAACCCTGCAAACAGTATTTATAAAAGGATGTCCACTTTCTTGTATTTTAAAATTCAAATTTTGGTTACCTCATGCATTGGCCTGGGGTTTTACGAAAACAATGTTGAGTAGTGTGACTTCTAACTCAAAAGTGGTTTAAAATTCAGATTTGCACTGTTAGACCTAAGTTGAGGTCAGGTCTCAGGGGATGTGCCTAAAGCTGCAGAGTACTCCATCAAAAGAAGAGAGATTCTTTCACAGAAGGTCAAGTTGATTTTAGTGTTTATGTTCCCACCGGATCACTGCAAACTGGCTCTCCTGACGCTTCTAAGGCAAGAGGAAATATAAAATGGAATTTTGCATGTGAAGAGGTAGATAGTATTTCCTTTGCAAATATTTGCTTTATTTTAAAATTGTGTGTGTGTGTGTGTGTGTGTGTGTGTGTGTGTGTGTGTGTGTGTGTGTGAATGTGTATGTGTGCGCGCAGGTATCCATGAAGGCTAGAAGAAGATGTCCAGTACTCTAAAGCTGGAGGTACAGGCTGTTGTGAACCGTCTGCTATAGATACTGGGAATGGAACTTGGGTCACCGGGAAGAACAGGAAAAGCTCTTAGGTGCCGAGCTGTCTCTTCATCTCCAATAACTTCCCATTAACAGCACGAGAAGGGACTCTGTTCTGACCCAGCATGGTAGAAGATGAAGCATCCAACATGTGTTTGCAGCATCACTCCTTGGTCAGGGGCTAAGTGATGCTGTGCATGCTGGGAAGGGGAGCAAGGGAAGGAAATAGACAAGGGGGACTTGTGACAAGTTTTCTCTCTTTGGCTG
This sequence comes from Peromyscus eremicus, assembly GCF_949786415.1. Taxonomy (NCBI): domain Eukaryota; kingdom Metazoa; phylum Chordata; class Mammalia; order Rodentia; family Cricetidae; genus Peromyscus; species Peromyscus eremicus. Next base: position 66,032,923 of record NC_081431.1, read on the forward strand.
ATTCTCTTTAATGAGTTATGTTGGCAGATTACCACTTACGATACTCATTTATCTAGAGAATTTGTGATGGGTTAGAATTTAATCATAGAAATGTAAAATGTATTTAAAGAATTAAACCCAAAGACTGTTTTGTGAGTGGTAAATAGAAAGAACACTTACAGAAATCAGCAATAAAAGATAAGGCAGCTGTTGCAGATGTAAACTCTCTCATGAGTCATCACTTTTGTTGATTTATTTAGTAGTTGATTGCACATGTGTATGTGCATGCCCACATGAGTACAGGGACTGTGGAGGCCAGGAAAGGTGTTGGATTCCCTGGAGCCAGAATTACAGGTGGTTGTGAACTACCCGGTGTATAGGTTCAGGAACCTGGGCTAGGTCCTTTGCAAGAGCAGCCGGTATTCTTAATCACTGAGCCATCTCTCCAGTGCCCATGGACCATAATTTTTCAATGACTTCTTCAGGTTGGCAATGACTTTAATTTTCTTTGATTATGTTAATGTTTCAAAGCTCTGGATTCTCCTTATTTTATTCTTCATGATTTTTTTCTGATCCTCAATTACACTTCTTTCAGTTCTGAGTACTTTAACAACCACATGAATGAAATCATACATACATAAGCACGTATACACATGCACAAACGTGTACTCGCACATACTGCTTCCTGACATTTTCTTCAAAATTGGACACTAAGGGAAAAAGCCCTAACTGCTGACATTACAATGAATGGATATGGGTTGTGTAGATGATTTGCTTTGAAAAGTGCTTACCTCACAAGTATGAGGAATCCAACACCCAAGTAACTGTAATCTCTGAATCATTGATATCTAGGGTCAATGAGAGGGCCTGTCTTGGAAAATAAGGAGATGATTGGGAAGACAACCTCTGGCCTTCCACATATACATCCATACACAAACATGTACGTGCACAATATGTCCCAAAACATGAATATGAAAGGAATAAAATTATACTAGCTGCATGAATTATAAGCTACACCGCTGTAGGCAATGTGGACCAACGCCCAGAATGCGTGATGTCATATAGTATGTCAATTTATCCTCAGAATGCTACTGAAACACAAGCATATATAGCAGAATCTGGGAACCTGGGAGCTCAGTTCAAAGCCACAGTCAGGAGCCCGGGTGCAGTGAAACTGTTGTCTTGCTACTGGTAATACTTTGGCCACACTACCTCCCCTCACTGTTATACCTTTATATCCTTCCATATGGTTCTAACTTAGAACAATTTCTGATCAAGAAACAAACTGCATAAATGACTTAAAAAATACCTGTTTTATTTTTAGCCATTTGAACTTTTAAATAATCATGCATGTGCCTGTTGGATTGCAGATTTACTGTTTCCTGCCTATTTAGGCTCGTGACTAGAGATAAAAGAGCATTTTTCTAGGAACTTTCAGAAAAATCCACACTCAATGAGACGATGAGCGTGAACAGCACTGCTTGGGGTACTGATAACAGTTATCCAGTTCGCAGCTGTGCAGAAAGGCTATTGTTTTCAAAGCCTCTTGGGGCACTGGGATGCTAGACAGATGCCAGGGAGGCTGAGTCTGATTAAATAGTCTCAGAAGGACTGGTCCACTCACTTCCATAAACTTTTAAAGTTCCAATAGAAATTGAAATGAAAGAAGTTTTATGACAGTAGTTAGCAAAGGCTAGGCTCGGAGAAATTAGAAGGCAAACTGTCTTGTAAACAATGTGCAATTTGAATTGGAATCAGCCTTGGCGACTTTCCTTGTAGACTCTCAGCATTCCTCACACAGAGCCTATTCCACCCAGAGCAGTGATGGACAGTAACACTTATTTTTATGTGAGCAGTAATCTAAACCTTCCTTATTTACCAGGCTTTCTTAGGCGTTTTACAACGCTTGTAATAGTTCCGTGAGTTTATCTTTTCTTTGAAATGGTTTTGTGGCAATAAAAGAAAACTCTTTAACAGTTTCTCCTAATCTGTTTTCTCAGTTGTATAATCATGCAAAAGTGGCAGTATCCACTCAGAAGGAAGCTTTGTTTTTCATTGCGGCATTCTTGCTGGCATGTCTGTGACTCATGTTGCTGGAAGACCCTTTTAGAAAGATTTCTTTGCGTGGGCAGGACTGTAATGAAAGAAAACCCTACAGTTAAGTTATTAGAACAGTTGAAGACTCTTCTTCAAGTTGTAATCACTGTTGTTTCCATGCGAATGGAGCTGTAAATTCCAGCTCCATAACCTGTCACGGATTTCTGTGCATCCAGTTCCTTTCATCCCCGATGATGTTTTCCTTACAGCTTTAGACTTGATAATGAGCACCCATGCTAAGGTGAAGCCCGAGTGAGGTGGAACGGTTGCTGATTCAGCATTGTTCAGGATCCCTGTGAGGGAACTAGCCCCACATGCTTCTCAGTGAGTTGTCCCTCAAAATTGGGCCTGATTTCTGTGGTGGCTGCTGGGCAAGGAAAGTTTTTGTTTCAGCACCAAGGACAGAACTATGAAGCCAGCCTGGGTATTACCAGTCTGCAGGGAAGCAAATCTTTTTTTCCCCCTAAGTAAATTAATTAACTCATTGATTAATTTGTTTATTTGTTTACTTACTTATCTATCTATCTATCTATCTATCTATCTATCTATCTATCTATCTATCTATCTATCTATCTATTTTTAATTTTACATCCAGGTGGCAGTTTCTCTTCCCTCCTCTCCTCCCAGCCCAGCCCCACCCACCTCTGTTCCCACCCCCCAATCCACTCCTCCACTGTTTCTGTTTAGGAAAGGGCAGGTCTCCCTCTAAGTATACATGAAGGAGGCAATCCTGGCAGGGGTTTGGGGGGGGGATTGACATGGTGGGGGGCAGGGGGTGAAGCCTAAGAGCTGCTTTCTAGGGAATAGAGAGAAATGCACATTAAAGTTCCCCAAAGAGCATGCCAGTTGTGGTGTGTATTTGAGAACAAAGAAGCCAGTAGCCAATGGGAGGGGAAATGTGATGGGGTTTGCTTTGTGCTAGGCCCTGGGCTCGCCAGCTCTCTGTCACATAAGACTTCAGAAGAAACTCATATTCATTGCATCCCCTTGATTTATGATCTGGTCAAGTCCTCCTTGATAAGCTTTGTGAACTCATCTGATCAAAAAAAAAAAAAAAAAAAAAAAAAAGCAAGAACCCACAGCTGGGTCTGGCATGTAAAAAGGCATGCTGACAGTAATATATATATATATATATATATATATTTTCAAACAGCTCAGAGATAATAAATTGAGTGCCCTGTCAATGCCAGATAAATAAACACATTCGTTGTAAATGAACTGACAATGGAATTATTGATTATAAATCCAAGGTTTGACTTTTGGAACGTCTCCCTTCAGTTCCTAAGAAAGGGTGTGACTCTTGAGCCATCTGTAGTTGTGTCCTAACAGTGTCTCACGAAGCAGCCACTTCCCTCCGTGATTCATTACCCTGGAGTCACTCAGATCCCCCTCTGGTACTCATTGCATTAACCTTGCTTTGCATCTCAGCAACAATATGTACATCCGGTGCCGTCTACAGAAGCTGGGTTTTGCCCAATCTACTGACATTTCTTCAAAGTAGAAAGAAAGCAACAGGGGAAGACGGGGCTAATCACAATATGTCCACCATGTTCCAGTGTTTACTGTCTTTAGACGTAAGTGCATAGCTGGTATAGTCTCATTTTTCTCAAGGGGAGTCATTTGTGGACCTAGTGGCCATATTTACTCAGTCTTCTCCAGGTTTGTAAAAGTATATTTTGTATGCATGTGTGTGCAGGCCCATGTGCACACTTGTGTGAATGAGTTTGTGCACATGCCTGTGGAGGCCATCGGTGGCCATTGAGTGCTTATCTCTATTGCTCTCCACCTTATTTTCCAATGTAGGATCCCTCACTGAACCACGGGCCTCACTCATTCAGCTAAACTGCATAGTCAGCAGACCCCAGAGATCCCATCTCTGCCACCCCAGCCCTGGGATTATAAGCACATATCACTGTGGGCTAGAGAGATGGCTCACCATTAAACAACACTTGTTGCTCTTCCAGAGGTCTCAAATTCAGATAGTAGTACCCATTTTGGGTGGCTCACACTGCCTGTAACTCTAGCTCTGATGGATCTGGCATTCTCTTTTTATCTCTGCATGTACCATGTGGTATGTAAAGTATTATTTTATAAAAGAATCAAGAGCACATCACTCTTCCAGGCTTATATATAAATTCTATGGATCAGACTCCAGGTCTGTGTGTTTGCACAGCAAGCCCTTTACCAACTGAGCTGTCTCCCCAGCTTCTGGGTTTGTAGTGATTTCTATAACTATAAGCAAATTAACTATAAAGATCGATTCATTAAAGAAATTATTTTCTAGAGCATTTTAGTTAATCCAATATTGTTAGGCATCCATCTCTCCAGAAATAAAATTAAATGGGAATTGTTTTTTAATTATATATATATATATATATATATATATATATATATATATATATAATTGATAGGCCTGCTATGGAAATCATATTAAGTCACATACCATATCAAGTCCTTAAGCACCTCTGAAAAGGGAAACCAAAATGACCGTGAGGGTTCCTACCTAAGGGATCTGCTTTGTTATTTTCACAGCAAACAAGGAACTGACTTGAAGGACATAGACACCTTTGTCCTTCAACATGGTGCTGAGTCTTTGTATTTGTGGCTATTTAGACTTTTGTACTTTTCTCTCTGCTACTTCACTCATAAGTCTGTTCTTTTCATTAACTTACTTGTGTATATGTTGGTGCTCATGTGTCACAGGGCCAGTGGAAGGGTCAGAGGGACACCTGAGGGAATGAGTTCTCTCCTTCCACTATGTGTCCCAGGGATCAAACTCAAGGCATTGCCTTGGAGACAAGCACCTTTATCTGATGAGCCATCTCACTGGCCCTTCTTTTATTTTGACATACTGCTCAACACTTCTACTGAAAATCTGCATAGCACCCTGGAACAGCATGCTACCTACAGACAATATATGTCTCTTGTCTAATATATATGCATTAACTTCTGTAAGGGTTTTATATCTATTTCACTTGTTACTTTTTATCTTTCATATGCGCATGCATATGTGTGTGTGTGTGTGTGTGTGTGTGTGTGTGTGTGTGTGTGAAAACATACTCCTGCCGCAGTATACAAGAGGAGTTCAGAGGGCAACCTCAGGTGGCTTTCCTTATTATTTACCTTTTCTGAGTCAGTGTCCCTCCTATTCACTATCATGTACACCAGGCTAGCTTACCCATGAGCCTCTGGGGATAGCCTCCACCTTCCTTGTCGTCATAGTAGACCTGAGATTATAAATGAACATTACTGTTTCCAAGTTTACATAGGTCTTGGGGATTTGAACTCAGGTCTTCATGCTTGTATTGCAAGTATTTATAAACGGAATCATTTCCCTAGCCCCTCGATTTCATTATTAAACAAAGCTCATAATAACGCCAGTAGTTGACTTTTTTGTCTTCACCTTGGAGAATAAAATTGACCATTTGATTTATATCAAGGCTTTGACTTGACAGTGTAGAATTCTGTTACAGAGTCTTGGTTCCCATGGAGGCATGGATAACCATTGGCTTCCCCTGCTACCTCTAGGAGCATTCATATCCTGTCTTTAAAGTTTATCGTGGAAGTTGAGCTCAGCCAGATTTCAGTAGCGTTTTGCACAGGGTCTTGACTTGGGGTGGATGTTTTCATTTAAATGTGTCTAAGAATGATGGGCATGCAACCCTTGAGATGCTGTTTAGAACACAGAGAAAAGCAGGTGGGTGGTGAGAGACCGGGAGGCAGTGACCCAGTGGCCACCAGGCACAAGTGATAAGGTCTCAGTTGTGTGGGAACTTTAGGTAGTTGTGAATTTCTCTCCGTCCACCTCTGAGAACTCATCTGTCTTTTCTTTCTTCTTCACTTTTATTTTCTTCTCCAACTACAAAGAGGAGCTTTGGCGGCGCCGGAAGGCCACGTTTGTGTAGGCTTTTCCTCTGTAACTATTTAAAGCTGGAGTCTGCATGCCAGCTCTGCTCTTCGTCTGGTTCCTTGACTTGGGGTGTGAAGAATCTCTTTTATCCATCCCAATTTAACAGTGAAATGGAGATACAAGTTTCTCTCCAAGGAAAGATTTGAAGTGGAAAGAATGTAAGGGCTGGAGGATATGGGTGATGCTGCAAAACACGATCTTCAGGACATGACATGCCTGTCACACACATAAACCCACAGCAGCTGCACTTACCTCCCCAAGACCTTTGCAAGACAGGACTGGTCAGCATTCCACCATGGGCGGAGCAAGGGCTCATGATGTTCCCACCTCTGTCTGAGGATTTATAGGCAATGAATGGCTTCTCAGGGAGGGAGAGACGTTTTCTTCTGTGGTGTGGCCACTAAGTTGTCTTTGCTCCTGTGATTAACCCCAGCTCATGTTCATGAAGCAACTGTAATTAAACCCAGCGGGTCACAAAATAAAGAAAACAAAAAGACTCAGAAGTTGGAGGGGATATATTGGCAAGAATTGGTCCACCAGGGCTGAGAGAGGGGTGAGAAGGTGATGGTGGGAGAAATTACTAAAACACATTACATACATGTATGACATTGCTCAATAATGGAAAAGTGAGTCCTTACCAAAACGGAAAGCTCTGAAAATTAAATGAGAATATAGTATGTGAATACTTGAAGTGCATTCTCAGACCATTAGCCCACATGCACTGAATTTCAACTAAATCGAAAACAGAGTCCAGTTTTTTTCCATCCATCAATGAAATAAAAATGAAAGTAAAACCATTTGAGTACTTGGCACTTGTGGATGTGGAAATCTGTTTTTCTTTAGCTTCACCTTGGCTGTCAGGGACACAGCTCTATGGAGTCTCCATTTCAATGGCAGGAGTGCCAGCTGCCCCCACAGCTGGCAGGGGAGTCACAGGATTGATTGACAGCCTCCACAGCCACTAAAGAGAGAGGAGCTGGGATGGGTGCCGAAGCTCACTGGAGAGGAGCATGTTATCAGCGAATTATAAGCGATTCAGAAGTCTACCCAAAGTGGGCCTTGCAGTAAATCTTTGGTTCCGTCCTCTGAGAAGAGAGATGGCTGTTCTCCCTGTGTCCATCACGGCACAGCGATTACTCGATACCGTGATGTGCCCATTTATCTTCCTTGCTCCCGAGAAAGGAAAATGGGCCCACTCAAGAAGCTCCATTCAGCTTCACTACTTTAGCTTCTTGATGGCTCTGAAGTAAAAGGGGAGGGATTATAGGCGGCTGGAAAGTGGTTTTTTGTGATAACTAGAGAATGAGGGAGACGGTAGCCCCTCATTGTTGATCACTCTTGCCCATGAACATGTGCACCAGAGTACACAGCTGTAAAACACACCGACACAGAATGCTTTCCTTCAGTGCTTTCTCTGCTTGCTGATAGCTGGAATTTGATATAAGCTACTTTTTTCTTTTTCACAGCATGTCATGAAAGGTGTTTTTGTTGAGACTCCATAGGGTAGTAACTTGTCCAAAAAGATCTTTCCTTTTTCAATAAGAGATTTCTCCCCCCAATAAGAGTTTGGGGGCGATCCCTTCCAGGAAGGGCTGGAGAGATAGCTCAATGGGTAAAAAAATGGTTTCTGTACAATCAGGAGGACCTGAGTTTGATCCCTACAGCCCAAATAAAAACAAATGGATGTGGTAGCATAAACTCATAATTATGGCACCGAAGAGGCAGGAACAGGTGGATCCCTCTGGCTCACTGGACAGGCAGGCTAGACCAATTGATGAGTTTCAAGTAAAAATGAGAGACCCTTCCTCAAAAACAATCAAGCAAACAACAGTAACAGAAACTGGCAGACAGTGATGGAAAAAGACAAACCAGTGTTAACCTCTTGCCACCACATATATCTATACACATGTTCACTTGCACACAAACACACATACACAAATACACGTGCATGTGCATGAGTACACACACACACACACACACACACACACACACACACAGGAAAGAAAATATTTTATAATTTTCTTTCCTAGAACATGGCCACCACATCTGCCTTTGTAGATGGTATGTAGAGTCATGAATGACAGGAACTTGTCATGATATATGTAAGATGTTACAGGCATGACACAATTTTGCATCTTGTATACATCATGTGGAAGACCATATTTGCTCTTAGGAGGACCATCCCAAACCCACAGCATCTTAGGAAAGTGAAAGTGCTTCACAAACTTTATCTCAGCATCCCACTGTGTGTTCTGGGAGTGACCATCCTCTGGCTATAATGATTCCAGCCTTGTGAGCCATTAGATCAACTAAGAGAGACTGATAATCTCAAGGAAGAGGGCCTTCTAGTTCCTTTATTTTTCCTTACTCTTGAGCATCTACACATATAATCAAAGCTAAACAGTTTTTCATGTTCACCTTCAGACTCAAAGATCTCTGTGCAGCTGACTAAAGTTTTCTAACACAACCACCCAAAATGTATTTCTTCAAAAATATGCCATGGTCCACCCAACACATCTGAGTCTTTCATCCTTAGTCTGTACAAAAAGTCCAAGAGAAATAATCTGTAGTTACTACCAATAATTCCCATTTAATTAAAGTTTGTTACCTTAAAGGCTAACATAAATTATCTTAGTCTTTTACAATCCCAGCTGTGCTGTGTAATCCCTACACCTGGATTTACTATGATTTTATATGGGGTTAGCAGATGAGAAGCAACAAAGCAGGAAGCCTCAGATGTAGCATTTTAAAAATGCAAATCAATTTCTTTTCATTTCATTCAGCCTTAACTATTTAAAGGAAAAAGTGGAGTTTATCCATCAGTAAGTTTTATTGATATTAACTAATCAAATCCTGAGTCTGATGGAATGGTCTAGAAGACTGTACAGCTATATAAGAAAAGTTGTCTGTCCTGATTAGCCTTGACCATCAACTTGATACAGTGGTGTGCAGTCATCTGAAAAAAGTCTCAGTTGAGGGATTACCCAGATCAGATTGGCTGTGGGCAATTCTGTGGGGGATTGTCTTGATTGTTAATTAATGTAGGACCACCATCCCTAGGTGGTCAACACCATCCCTAGGTGGTCAACATCATCCCTAGGCAGGTAGTCCTGGGCTGCATAAGAAAGCTAGCTAAGCATAAGCCTAATGAGCCAGCCAGCAAACAGCATTCCTCCAGAGTTTTCTGCTTCATGTAGCTGCTTGAATCCCTGCCCTGACTTCTGATAGACTTTAACCTGGGAGTATAGGTGGAAATAAACCTTTTTCTCCCTTGCTCTTTTGTCAGAGCGTTTTTATCACAGCTAGAGAATATCATGTATGCTAGGTTTTTAAGGATTAAATTGTTACAATGGGGAAAGGACTGATAAGATGACATTGCCTTCAGGACACATTTATGAAGAAGGAAGAATTGATTCATCCCTGCGAGGGAGGGGGCAGGGAGAGTCTGAATGAAATCAAAACTAAGCAACAACAACCACACACTGCAGATGATGATGAGGTCATAGAGAAGATGTTATGGACGCAGTAATATACACCAGTCAGAAGATCCAGTCATGGGACTCCAGTCTCAGTTTCAAGGTAACACTGGAAATCAAAGAATATTGAGGAAATTAAGTAAAACATGAAAAGCTTCATGGTTGATCTTCCTTGTCAGCTTGGCTGGATTTAAGATCAACTAGGACATGCTGAGGCACATTCTGGGTGCTTCAAGGGGGGGGGTTAATGGAGGGAGAGAACCTCCTTGAATGGGGACATCCTCCTTACATGGGCAAGAAGAAAGGGGAGAAAGTGAAAATGTGAGTGAGTGCTGGGATTCATCTCTGCTTCTGGGTCTGCTGTGATGTGAACATCCTCCCCTATGTTGGAAACAAAGTCCCTCCCACCGTGTTTCCACAGCCACTGTGGACTCAACACTGCTGAAACTGTGAGCCAAGATAAGGCCTTTGTCCCTTGTGTCTGTCAAGTGTTTTTACTGTCATAATTCTGGAGGTACTAATACAAGGAGAGACAGAAAGAAAGAGGTTTCACTCTCACTCCCTGCCTCTTCTCTTGTTTTTCAATAACTGTTCCAAGTAATTGTAAGAAGAAAATAGTGGTTCTCCTAATTAAAGCTCATGGTGCATTGAAACACCCCTCTATAGGAGGCAGACAGCCTCAGGTGCAGCCGGGCCAGATGGAAGATTAGGATACCTCTCCAGAAGGTCAGCTACACTCTTACCAAAAAGACAGATGCCATATCTGTGAGTTATGCTTCCCAGCAACTCTTCGTCTGGATGATACAATGAGACTTGGAGTGAAAATAGCTGGTGAACAGCCTAAATAATGCAGTAAATGTCATGCCACATTCTCATCTCTTCTTCAGTGTCTGTATTACAGAGCTCAAATGGACTGCGGCCGTTAACGTCTGTTTTCTTTTATTTCGGCATTCATCATTTTTGTTTGAATCAATATAAAATGGAATCTTTGTTCTTTAACATTTAAATAAATTGGTATCCTGCAGCGTGTCATCCTCTGGCCTTTTTGGTGTGGCTGGTCCCCCACCATCCTATCCTTGGAGATGGGAAGAAATTGGTTCAGCTTATTTAAAGCTTGGCTCAATTCTGTGCTTAACTCTTTCAAGTCCTCTTTGAGAGTTTTCACTGAGGACTCTGTAGATTTCTGTGTGAGAGAGAAAGAGAAAGAGCAGGAGGCAAGAAGCCAAAGGCCATTGTTCTTCCGAAGACTGTCCACCTTGGTTTCTGTTTTTAAGATGTCTCACTGGCCTAGAGCTCAGTGATTGGCTAGGTACTTTCCTTTTTTGATCCCACCCCCAATGATCCACCAGTCTCTGTCTCCCCAGCAATGGGGTTATAAGCATGCATCATGACACTCTGCTCTTTTTATGTGGGTTCTGAGAATTGAACTCAGGTCCTCAAGCTTCTGTGGCACACACTTCACCACCTGGGCCGTTTCTCTAGCCCTGTGTTTCATCTTTGATCTTTTCACTCTGTGTTTTGAATGAGTCACCAAGGTAACTATTTTGGCTGAGTTGACTACAATTCTCCATCTGACAATTGGAGTAATCACCAGACCCCACCTGACTGTAGTAACCACCTGGGAGTCTCAATGAAGCAATGCCATCCTCTAATTTGGTCCTTTGTGATACAATACTGCCTTACGTCCACTTCTGTTGCCATGAGAAAATATCCTCATACAATGCAACTTGGAGAGAAAAGGTTATTTGACTTAAAATTCCAGGTTATACTCTATTATTACAGTGAGAGTTGAGGGAGGAACTTGAAGCAGGCAGTCAAACCCACAGTCAAGAGCAGAGAGAAACTAAATGCTGGCATGTTTGAGTTCAGCATCCTCTCTACACTTACAAAATTCAGACCTCCCTACCTAGGGAATGGTACCGCCCATAGTGACTGAGTCTTCCTATATCAGTTAACAAGACAAATCCCCACAGACATGGTCATGGGCCAACTTGGTCTAGGCAATCCCTCTATGAGAATCTCTTCTAGGTTGATTCATGGTTGTGTCAAGTTGACAGAACTATCACATAAAATTTCTTGTTCCATTCTCTTCACTTGGTTTTCTAAATAACAATGGGAGAGTCAAATAAATACAAGATATTTCAAATAGATTTCTAGAAGTGGGAGCTAAAGAAAAAAATGAAAAGCTATGTGCAGAAGTAGTCAAGTTTGTGGTTTTTAGCTGTGAGTCCCAATAGCCAGGATCCATCGGTTTTTAATTTCATGTGATGGAGTGATAATGTCTGTCCACTTAGAGAACTAATCCTCTAGTAAATGTCAGCACATGACTAATCTTCTTGTTGAAAAATGATTCATGATGGCCTCTAGGACATCTGATTTCTCAGGCAGTGCCAACCTGACCTGATGAGATTGGGAACAGAGGCTTCCACCCCCATGTGAGGAAGGCAGTGCTTTCAGACCTTACCTTTCCTTAAGGGCTCCATTGTATAATTCTAAACTGATTTAAAACTGTACATTGTCTTCACCTGTGGGTGCAGTTCTATCTTCGGGTTGCTTGATGTCCTTGGGACTTCTCTTCACCTACGTCTTGTAGGACACTGGCCATCCTGACATGACATAAACTCTAGATGGAATATTGAGTACTCAGGTGGTTCTTCAAAACATGTGGCCTTCTCAGGTGAGACCATCTTGGTAGGCTTTGGTGTTCATGAGGCCAGGGAAAAATGTGCCTTTTTACATTAATGCTTAGGTAACATTTTAGGCAGCAGGAAAGTCATCTCCTGCCCATCTCTACTAAAGCATTATCTGTCTTTCCTTCTTATCCCAGTTTGCTCTTGTAGAACAGGTTTCTCTGAGCACAACAGCTGCCATCTTCTTCAAATCAGCTGTGCTTGCTTGGAAGCATTGATGATGATGGAGCAGATGAACAGTTGGCACTCGCTCATGATATGGAGGGTGTGATGGGAATTCATTGGACCTGAGTACCCAGTGACTCTTCTCAGCAATTTGTATGTAGTGCTGCCATAATTGCATATGGTCTCTGGAGTCTCCAGAGGTGCTAGTGTATACAGGTTCAGGAAGGTTAGCTGAGGGGCTCCATCTATGTGCATGTAGATAAACCATCATCCACACTGGGCAAACACTTTCCAGTGTGAGAGCTTTGGAGTCTGACATGCTCCCGCCAGGAAGGCCTCACCTCACGCTCTGTAAGTTAACTCAAAGTTAACTCATGGTTTCTTCAGATGAACTTTGGTGGAACCTCACTTTGGCTTCTTAATGGGGCCTTCTGAAGATGCAGGGGACTGTTTACTTTCCCCCAAGGGAAGGGCTTTTACTGCAACCCTATTTTATGATTATGTCTGTACCTGCTTTTCCACTCTGGCACAAGGACTGTCATCTGTCCTTGCATCCTTAACATTGTATTGAACAAGGTACACCCTGGGGCTTGTGGAAGGGATGACTGAGTTCTAACTAAACATCTTCAGATGAAACATTGTAGAATTGGGGCGAAGAGGTGGCTTAGTGGTTAAGAGTACAAACTGCTTTTTGCTTAGGGCCTGAGTTTGAGTCTCAGTGGCCACATCAGCCAGCTCACAACGTTCTATAACTCCAGGCTCCAGGGGCATCAGCCCCCTCCCCACATCTGTAAGCACCTGCATTCATGTGTACGCATCTGCACACAGAGACATACACATAATTATAACAAAATGACTCAGAAAAATTTCACAATTATGAAATGGCACTTGCACTTTCTTTTTAGGTTGGATAGTTAGATTCTATACCTAGCCTCTGACCTGCCTCAGACACCTTCCTTGATTCTGATAAACGCAGAGGATTTAAGTTCCCTTGCATACTGTACCATGCATTCATTCAACTGTTTACCCCATGCACAGGACTTGAGTTTGAATTTCTAATGAATTGTGATGGTTAGTATTAATGAGTAGTGTGACAGGATCTTGAATCACCTAAGAGATAAACCTCTAGAAAATCAGTTCTCAACCTGTGGGTCTTGACCCCCTTGGGGGTTGAATGATCCTTTCACAGAGGTCACCTAAGACCATCGGAAAACACAGATATTTACATTGTGATTGATAACAGTAGCAAAATTATGGTTGTGAAGTAGCAACAAAAATAATTTTATGGTTGGGAGTCAGCACAACATGAGGAGCTATATTAAAGGGTCACAGCCTTAGGAAGGTTGCGGACCACTGTTCTGGAAATATCTATAAGGGAGTTTCTAGATTAAGTTAATTGAGGTAGGAAGACATACATTAAATGTCGGTGGATCCATTCTGTGGCTGGGGTCCTGGGCTGAATCAGTAGGAGAAAGCAAACCAAGTACCAATAGCATCTTTCTGCCCTGAAAGTGAATGTCATGTGATCTGCTGTTGCCATGCCTTCCCCATCATGATGGACTGTGTCTGCGCACTGCGAGCCAAGTTAATACTTCCCTTCCCTCAGTAGATTTCTTCAGGGTATTTTATCACAGCTATAGGAAAAGTAACTAATGCATGGAATTTGGGCATTGAATTATATACACTTTGTCATACACTGAGATCTCTACCTTGCGTTTTGAGAAATATTTTTATACGTCTCCTCCAGCAGTTTAAATTGATTATATAAGAATCGAAGAGAAGGCAGAATTAAATGGTTTATAATGTAGTGCAGCCAAGACGTCTTCCCTGAGTCACTAAAACCAATGTCATGTGACAATGTCAGGAACTGGAGCTTGTTTGGAAAGTCTGTAAACAACCTACACTTGGAAAAATAAAGTAGGAGTTGTCCAACGAGAGTAGAAAACACATGGGAAGAGGGTTAAATGTGTTTTGATCTGCATGGTAGAAACAGGGTCAGAGTAAAGAAAGATGACCTATGAGTTTATTAAAGAGCACTTCATAAATTATACAAATAAATTGTATTTGTGTAACCCAGCTGGGTTTCATAAGGAAATTGTGTTTGGTGGGCTGTGTCTATACTTGTGAGTACATGTGTGCAGCTACACATGTGCAAGTGTATGCATGTGAGTATGTGTATGTGCAGGTACTCATGTGAAGGTGTATTCATGTGGGTACTTGTGTGTGCATGGGGAAGTACACATGTGCAGGTATATGTGTATGGGTACACGTGTGTGCAGGTGCATAGGTGCAGATGCATGCATATGGGTATGAGTGTGCAAGTATACATACACAGGAGCCAAAGGAGAATGCCAGGTGCTTTTTCGCTTCATCACACTCGACCTTATTCCCTTGAGACAGAATCCCTCACTGAGCTGGGTGCTTGGTATCTAGTGAACCCCAGTGATCCTCTTGTCCATATCCCCCAAAGTTCTGATGTTTCAGGCACATGTGGCCATGCCTGCTTTTTTAAAGTGAGTGCTGGGGTTCCCAACTGAGCTCCAAGCTTGTGTAGCAAAGGCTCTAGGCCTTTGGGCCATCTTCCCAACTCTCAGAAGAAAAAATTTAATTGTGAAGCTAGGAATCTACAAGTAGAATTTTAATGAGGACAGCAAGGAGGTAGCAAGCACCATCCTGCTCTTTATCTCTTCAGCAAACAATTGAACTTTTTCAAGGACCTGGGGTAAAAGCTGAGCAGAGATATCAAACTCCCAGCCAACAGGGGAAACCCATGTTGGGTAGACATCACACTTTCTGGTCAGCATGCTTCTGGCTGCAATAAGTACACCTGGAAAGGGGGGTCACACTTGGCTGGTCTACTCTAGTGCCTCTCCAATGACTGGAGCCCAGAAGGCACTGGGAGGCCTGACTCACCAGGTGCCCCAGGGAAGGCAAGGCATCAGGGTGCTCTTTTCCTTGCTCAGAAGATTACAGTTGAGATGAGCAGGAACTCAAATTCACCTCCAGATGCCAGTCCCCTTTCCTTCCAGTCTCCCTCTTCCTCCTCCCGGGCATTTCTTACCCTCTCCCTCTGACCTTCTGTCTCAGGAAGCATTTAAAACATCCCGAGGATTTTTTTCTCCCACATTAATTGTGTCTCCATTTTATTTTTATGTTGTTTTGCTCTTTGAGAGAGACCTGGCAGCTAACTGTCCCTGCTCTTTCATTTCTGTTGCTGTGATAGAACACCCAAATCAAAAGCAGCTGAAGGAAGAAAGTATTCTTTGGACTTATAGTTCAGGGACACGACAGGAACTCAAGCAGCTAGTGGCATCACATCCACAGTCAAGAGCAAAGATGCTCATCCATGCCTGCTTGCTCTTATGTAGTTTTTTATCTTTTCTAAAGTCCAGGAGTCTAGGGAATGGTGCCATCCACAAAGAGCTGGTCTTTCCTCATCAATTAACAATCACTACAATACCCTATAGACATCCCACAGGCTAACCTGATCTACATAATTCTTCAAGAGAGACTATCTTCTCAGCTGATTGCAAGTTATGGCAAGTTGACATTGAAAATTAGCCATCACAATCCCCTTGCTTGAGTGTTTTGTATTAACTGTTCATTATCATATTCAATGACAGATTGTTTTCTATATAACGGTGAGCTCTGCACCCCCACCCTACTGCTGGTCACCTGCTTCCAATGTAAGATACTTTTTGTACAGAGATGGGAAACCAGCCCCTGGTCCCTGTGCCCATTTTCACCCATCAGCTTGCAAGTCAGGTTTTCTGTGCACTGTCGTCTGGCTCCAGACAGTGTCAGGTGAGGTACTGATGCATGTCTAGCCTGTGGTTTCCTGATTTGCCCAATTTAGATAGCAGGTGATTGATTTATTGATCTGTTAATTTCATCACCCATGAGTAATGTAAGCAATATTTACAGAGTCTATGACTTGTCAGTCTCGAAGCCAACTTGAACTTCTCAGAACAGTGACCCATGTTTTCTCAGAACATTTTAGAAGACATCACTAGTTGCAAGTGGTAGAACAGGTATGCTAATTGTTATAACCCAAACTTAATATAATTTTTGGAACTCTGTAGGCTTTAGTAACGTTTTATCGGAGGAAATGCATGTAAGAGCTTGGGCCTTTCATTTAATCTCTGTAAGCCTCATTTTCTTATATCTGCAGACTGAGAATATTGAATTAGGACAATAAATGATCATTCAGTATCATTTCTTCTCTCACGCCTATTTCTTCTCATTCAAGCAACATTTGTATGTTTGCATGTGGTGTGTGTGTGCACACGTACCTGTGAGTGTGCATACAGGTAGTAAGTACATGTATGTGTGTTCATACAGAGGCCAGAGGACAATTTTAACTGATGTTCCTCAGATGCTGTCTATTTTTTTTTTTCTGACACCAGCTTGGAGCTTGCCAAATAGTCTGACTGGCTGGCCAGCAAGCTCCAGGGTCCAGCTATCCCTGCCCCTCCAATGCTGAGATTACAAGTACATGTCACAGTGCCTGGCTTTTTTATGTGGGTTCTGGGAATCAAGTTTGAGCACTCTTGCTTTCAAGGGAAGAATTTTACTTTGAAAGCAATCCCTGTAACTACTCTTTCTACATCCTCTATACGTGTATTCTAAATCCACCATTTTCATACTCTCCCTGCTCAAAAATAAATATTATGGCAACTTAGAGGATAGATACTTGAATCTTTTTTACTACAGTTACCCATCTCACAGTAGTAGATGATTTTATTTTTAAATATTTACATGATATTGTAAGATACCTGATCATAGTTTTCCTATGAACTTCAATTATGAACATTAATAATTTGAGGTGCTCAAAACAAGGCATGGTTATGGGGCCGAGATGGCATGGATGGTGGTTTGAAAGGAAATGATACCCAAAGGGAATGGCACTGTTAGGAGGTGTGGCTTTGTTGGAGAAAGTGTGTCACTGTGGAGGCAGGTTTTGAAGTCTTGTATAAGTTCAAGCCATGCCCGGTACCATAGTTCACTTCCTGTTGCCTACATGCCAAGATGTAGGACACTCAGCTCCTTCTCTAACACCATGTCTGCCTGTACACCACATGTCCAACCATGATGATAATGGTCTAAACCTCTGAAAATACAAACCACCCTAATTACATGTTTTTCATTTATAAGAGTTGCCATGGTCATAGTGTCTCTTCACAGCTATAGAAACCATAACTAAGGTAGCATGCCTTCTGCACCATCAGATCATCCATCCATTCCGTGGAACTTGGGGCTTGAGAGCACATGGTAGTCTCTCTGACCAGTGAGACAGAATGGGTCCAGCCCATTTTCTTTTCACTGTTTTCACTCTTTGAGTATGGTGGGTTTCTTCTGATAAATGATATAGGGCCGTGTTAAATACCCTGAAATTATTCTCATTGTAACAAAGCCAGCTGTCTATAAAGTAAGGTTGTTAGGGTTGCTTAATTAAAGAAAAAGAGTTTAATTAGTTAAAGAATAAGTTTAACCCCCTGATCAGTGTTTGTCTCCAAGGACCACACAGAGGGAATAATTAGGAAGTTGGTTTTTATTTCTCAAAGTCTCAAGTTGGTTTTATTTTCTATAGAGAAGTGAAAAACATCTGATCTTAAGCAACCCAGACTCTTGACAAGATTAACTAAGGGGAAAAAATCCATTAATCTGATTACCTTTAGAGTATTAAAGGATTCAAATTCCCAAGGCCCTCTAAATTTTAATGATTCCAATAGTACTTCCCTCAGAGAGTCTCAAAGAATTTCACAAATGCACTCGGCCCCACATAGACTTCAAAGTGGGTACTTTTATCTCTCATTCTCTCTTTGTGTGTGTGTGTGATGAAATCAGACAAAGAAAGGTTAACAAATATTTTCGGTCATCAAAAGCTGTTGGCTGATGCATGTTTAATATAAGTGACCTTTTGCTCAGCTCATCACTCAGAAAGTTAGTCAACATTTTACAAAACTGGTGTAAGCCAATCCCCATAGGAATGTGTGTCTGAGTCCTAAGGGACATGTATTGATATAAAAATGTAGAAAATATGCCCAGATGAATGTCTCTGAGAATAAATAGCAGCATAGATAATGTGCTTTGAATTTCAATCTCATGTATTATACTCTGGGCTGAGCTGAGCAAATGGAGAAAATTTTGTTGTGCCTTACCCCAAATAGATTTAGTACAAAGAGTATTATCATCTTTGTGTGGTTTTTCATTTCACAAATAGGAAAGATTACTTTCTATTAGGCAGGGGAATGCAGGTCTCAAGTTGTGCAAAGGTTGCTCATTTATTTTTCTTCTGCCTAAATAAACTCCTCAGCAGAAAGCCAGCTCTCCTTTTTCCTCACCAGGATCCTCTCCTTATTCCTTTCTTTTTAAAAAGATATTGTCTGCTCTGCAGACCCTCTTCAGTCTTTTCCCTTCCTGACCACCGACTCTTTCATGTACCATCTATGAATACATTTCTGTGGAGCCTTAGGTTTGGAACCTAGACTATGCCAAATGTGGGGGACTCTCAGAGAAATATGACCAAAAGAAAGGCAGCCCTCCATTCATGTGCTCATTTTCCTAGGGAAGAACAACTGAGAACATTGGAGAAGTTGCAAGAACTCCAGTATACACTGAACCATTAATTATAGGAGAACCATGGTGGTCAAAGCTGAGAAAAGCAAGCACAAGAGATGCTAACTAAGTCTCCTAAGTAAATCTACAGACATACTGAATTGCATTGGCAACATCAGACTTTACCTTTGTCTCCATTCTGTTGGAACTTCTGAAGGCCCTGTTCATGGTCTTCACCCCTTCAGCCGTTTAACCATGGTCCAGGAGACAAGACTTCACAGTTGCCCCATGTTCAGAGGTCAGTTTTCCTCGGCTCAGACATTGATGACCTCAGGTTTGGGTTGACCAGTGCATACTAAGGTCCTTGGTAATAGAAATGTGACAACAGGAGAGAAAATGCCAGAACACGTGGCATGAGTTCACTGATAAAGTGAAACAAATCCGTCTCCTTTACCGTTAGCACCCCAGGACTAGTGCATATGCCTGGGTAGAGCTGGAAGGCAGCCATGTTCCACTCTTACCCAGCTCTTCTTCCTGGACAGTAAGAATGTCCTCCTCAGGAGAGAGGGTCTGAGTGATGACCAAATGGAGACCTCACTTTAGTGCTGGGTGCTGGACATCTGGTCATTCAGTTGATACACAAAATAATAGTTAACTTGGCAAGGGTGCCTTCCTGAAGTCACCAACATTTTGAAGTCTTATTTTTTTGTATGTTGCTCAATGATGGAGATTTTATCCCTTTAAGGGTTATGAATGTATGGAGTTGGAAGTCCTGACTTGAGCATACAGTTTGAGACTAGAAAAGCTAGCGTTAACTCTGGAACCTGCCTCTTATGCTGTCCAGACTGGCCTCTATTTTTTGTTTGAACAGGGTTAGTCCTCTGTCAGTTGGAAGGATGCCTCCCTGTTTATAGGCTGCTTGGGAGGAGCTGAAACAGTGTTTTGAAAATTGTAGAAATCTGATGTCCTTTATAAAGATGACTAATAACAGTGGTCATAGTTACTCCTCCTTATCCTTGGGGAAATACTTCCCCAAATCTGCCTCCTGTGTCTTAAACCTCATATAAGGCCAAGCTGTGTGTCCTTTCCCTGGTGAAAGGACAGATGTCTGTCTGTCATAGACAGGATGCCACCAATGGTAGCCAAAAGACAGTCTGCACCCAAATCTAGACTGGGGAGCCAGTGCGATCATATGAGGTTACTGGGTTACAGGGGCAGCGATGACTCCAAGGCGCCTGTGTCACTGAAAGGCCTGCCCCAGCCTGGTTTGCTACTCACAATGGGACATTCCTGGAGCTCCCTGATCATCTTGCCTTTAGCATCACTAAAGAACAAGTATCCATCAATTTCTTGGTAGTTTATGTATATGAGAGGTTTTATGCCTATGTGCATATATGGATATATATATATATATATATATATATATATGTATGTATGTATATAAAACAATTGAGAGATTTATAAATATTTTAGGTAGGAAGGTTTTATATATATATATATGTGTGTGTGTGTGTGTACGTATACACACACACACATATATAATATATATAGAAAGAACTTTTGGGAAGAGGCAGCATTGTGAGTGTATGTATGTAATACATATATGCACACGCGTGCATACACACACACACACACACACACACACACACACATACACACATATAAAATACCAGTGAGAAGTTTATATGTATATGAAAGGATTTAAATATTTTTATATATATAAAAGAACATGTGTATGTAAAACCATGGTGAGGGACCGTGTGAGTCTTTTAAGTTTTGTGGGCTTCCTGAGCCTTACCAGTTTCCTTATCTTCCTGAGTCTTGTGAGCTTCCCTCTTCCAGGTGGAAATGTGTGAATTTGGAGAACGTAGATACATGCATTTACACATGTACACCACACACATACACATGAAAAGAAGAAAACATTTGCTAATAAAATCCTGTGCATGAGATCACTCCTACAAGTCATACTATGCTCACTCTGGTGGTGAAGCAGGAGGACACAGGGACCACAGGATCTGATGGATTGAGGTGAATCGCAGGGTCACTGCAGTCCAGCATGAGTCTTTGTTGTGAGGCTGACTGCAGTATAATTCATGTTTTACCACACAGGTTTGAGGGTGTGTTAGACAGTCACTGGCCAAATGACCAGTGAGTGGCTTTGAGCACCTTGGTGTCTACAAGTGGAGATGCCATGCACATGTGGGGAGTCACACCATGCCAAGGCATGAGTAGACAAATGAGTAGTCAGGCTACTCAGAACTGGAAGGGATCAAAAGCTTAAGAAATGTTTATTTTTGGAAGTTTCTACACAATAATTTAGAACTCTGGTGGACTGTGCTGTGTTGTACTTCCCCTGCAGAAGGTTCTGGTTCTGGACCATGTGCTTATATTTAATTTTTTTTTTGTTTCAGCATTGATGATGCTAAGAACTACTCATATTGTTTGTCTTTGATGTATCAGTGATGTTATTTTATTTATGTGTACAGTGTGTGTATGTGACTATGTACACATACATATGAGTGCATGTATACATGTGGAGGTCATAGACCAACCAAGAATGTTGGCCTTTCCCTTCCACCTTGTTTGAGACAGGATGCCTTTGTTGTTCACTGCTGTGTAAGCCAATCTAACTGACCCTTGAGCTCACATAAATCCCATCTCACCAAAGAAGTGCTGGGATTCCAGATGTGCACTAACATGTCTGGTGTTTCCATGAGTTCTGGAGTTGGAACTCAGTTCTTCATTTTTTGCATTACAAACACTTTATACACTGATCCAACCCACCTTTTCATCCCTGGAGTACCTTAAATTACATCTCAAATTTTTTAAGGTTGTGTTTATGCTTGGATTATTTTGCTAAAAAAAAAAAAAAAAAGACTCAGAAAGGCCAGAAGCCATGCCCTAGGTCTCATCAGCAGTAACCTATATGAGACAGGTGTCTCCAAACTCTTAACATGCTTCTCTGGTTCTGTTAGACGGAAATTCTGTGCTAAATTTATACTTTGTTCAAAGGGCACAGGTATCCATTGTTTTGACAAAACTGTGATCCTCCTACCACAGGGAAGTCCTGTGGCTGTGGACAGTCTGTGGACCACCATCTCTCACACTCCAAACAAATGAACTTGCATCAGGGTGGGTTCCAGGAAATCAATCTTCCAAATAAACGTTTATGATTGCACATGTTGTGAGAAGGATTTTTTTTTTGTCTTAATTCTTCAAGTGTACATTCAGGCTGAAGTTTTTCTGGCTCTTTGTGAATATGGGGTTTCATTTATATTTTCCTAATCATTTTTCAAAAGCTGTAACAAGTCTTGCCAGTTCAGTTGGCTCCCAGTGAGAGTGATTCCTGGTTAATCAGAGTGGTTAGTTTGAGAGAATGGATGTTGTAATGAGAATAATTGCAAATGTTGGCTCCCTACTCCTGCTCAAAAACAAGCTGGTTCTGCAGTGTAATGAGGTTTTCCTGGAGTGTTTACAAATTTTTAAATAATTAAAATTAAATTGAATTGACATCCCTTGTAATTATAGCCGTATTTACATCGTGATCTAGGTGACTGGAAGTGGGTGGGGAGGAAGAGTCCTTTCAAGATCAAAGTCACGACAGATATTTCCACGAAAGATCACCAGCGAGTTTTTGAAAGTTCCTCATTTGGTTGATCTTAACAGCTTACAATCTAACATATGTTCTTTTACTGTTCCCCCACTCACTCCCAAAACAGACATAGACCTTGAATTCACTTTGTTAGGTTTTTGAGGAGTATTATCTACCTCGATCATTCTAATAATTATTAAAAGCTTATGAGAGGGCCTAGAGAAATGACTTGGTAATTAAGAGCACTTCCTGCTCTTCCAAAAAACCCGAGTTTGACTCCCAGTCCTCACGTTGGGAGGCTTTCAAATGCCTGCAACTCTGGCTCCAGAGTGTCCAATGCCCTCTTCTGGCAACCTTATCCACCTGCACTCATGAGGCGCGCACACACACACACACACACACAAAATAAATAAATAAATAAATAGATAGATAAATAAATAAATAAATAAATAAATAAATAAATAAATAAATAAATAAATAAAATAGAAATCCTGTTTCTCTGAGAGGAGGAGACAGGGTGGCTGAATCTCTATAAAGACTTTTTTTCCCAAAGTGCTTTATACAGGACAGTTTGTAATTTGGTCCTCAGGAAAGGATTTTGAACTAGAAAAAAAATATTTTGTGTACATGACAGATGCTGTGAATAGTCTGCATGATGAAGCTTGCACAAGAATCTGGAGTCAATGTAACAACTGAAGTAGACAGAGACCACTTGCCGTGATGTTGAGTTTCCTGAGGACACATGTAGAATATCGCACTCTAAAATAAGTTTCCAGGGCCAAAGTGTGGAGCAAGGTCAATCGCTCTGGACCTTTTCCACAGCATGGATTATTTTGTTAACCCTGGCAGTTAGTGTGTTTAACTTATAGGGAGAAGAGCCAGCAAGACAAAAGAAAGCCTGCTTGGATGCCACAATGCCAACAAAAGGAACAAGCTCCTCTCCAGACCCTTAGGCTTCTCTCCTGGATAAACATGTTTATCTTTCTATTTATAGAACTTTCTTCATCTAAACTCCTGTAAACATTGTACAAAGTTTGTTGCTTTCCAGAGAGGCTAGGTTCAGTGACTGCCTCTTCTGAGATAAAAATTGATTCAGTAGAAACTTATTTTACATTGCAACACAATTTCCTTGGCACAAACACACACATGCACATACACACATTAAACCAAATTCTTACATAATAAAGTTATCATACTTATGGGATTGGAAAGATGGCTCAGCCATTGAGTTTACTTGATCCTCTTACAAAGGACCTGAGTTCTATTCCCAGCACTCATATTGAGTGGCACACAGCCACCTGTAACTCTAGCTCCATGGGATCCGATGCCCTGTTGTGGCCTCTTTAGGCACCTGTACTCATATACACATATACTCGTACAGTCACTCACAAATATCAACACACACACACAAAATTAATAAAATAAACCTCTAGGAAAGTTATATGTAATTAACAGTTGATCTTTTGTTCTAAATGGTGTCACAAATCAGTGACATGGTGACATTATAATAGTAGTATGGTGTTCTTTGATAATTATTCTCACTCCTGCAATTTAAACTGTGAGAATTATGCCAAATGTAAAATTTGCTAGGAAATAATTTGCATAAAATCGTCACTTTTCTTTATGTCACACATACTGTGCCTGAGGATGTCACTTTCCCTTTTACTTTTGAGACTGAGGGTGTCCTGCATCCTGTATTCACAGTCCCAGTAGATACAGAACTTGGGTTCAAGTGCACTCACTGTGTGTGCTGGTTAAATGTCTGTTCAAGGAGTCCCCTCCTGAACTATACATTTCATCTGATGTAATTTTTATAGGAGTTCATTTAGCAGATGAAGCAAGATGTCTTCTAAAATAGAATAGTAAACTTCAGTTCAGATAAAGCAGACAATTTCAGTTCACACTCCTTGGAATAATAGCTACTTCATTTCTGTGTGTGTGCATTTTAAAGTCTTTTGTAGACATATATCATTCAAAGTATCTGTCTGTTGAATCTATGTAGAAGAAAGGGAAGCTTTCCAATATGATGTTATCCTCTTAAATTTCATGCATTAAGTGAAATCGTCTTATGAAGCCCTGCTATTAATACTATTAGCAGAATCTTAACTGAAATAGTCACTGTCAGTTCTTTTTCATGAGAATGAATGTTCTTTCTCTTTATCCTGTCTGGCTTTGTGATTTAGCAGAGATCAGAGTCATGGCTTCCTTCCAGTTAGGTCAGGTCAGTCAAAGAAATGCTTTGCACTTGACAGAATTTGTCTTCTTCTCCCCTAAGTTTGGCACTTAGACAACCTGGGGAGAGATACACACCATCTCCCATTCAGAAATTCATTTGCTTCTTGGGAAAGGCATGATGACTGCCCATTGAAAAGTCTTGTGAAGGGGCTGGAAAGAGAGCTCTGCTGTTGAGAGCTCTTGTTGTACCTGCTGTGGACCTTAGCTCAATTCCAGACCCCATGTTGGTGGCTCACAACTGCCTATAATGCCAGGGTATCTGATGTCCCCCTCTGGCCTCTGTGCATGCACATGCACTCGTTTATGTGTGCATACACACACACACACACACACACACACACGCACACGCACACACACACACACACAAATATGCAAATAAAAAATAATTTTTACAATAATCTTGTGCTGTGTGCAGAATGCCTTTTGAGTATCTTACAAAATGATTGCTTTTTAAAGAGTGTTGCTCCATTTTGTTTTGATGTGTATATGTGTGTTGTGTTGTGTATATGTGTGTGTATTTTTGTGAGTATGTACACATGACCTGTGACAGGGACCGGATGAGAACCTCAGGTGTCCTGCTCTGTTTCTCTGTGTTTCAGTTCATGGAGACATGGTCTCAGTGAACCCGAGTGTCTCCATTTTGGCCAGGCTTGCTGGCCCGCCAGCTTTTGGCATTTACTTGTCCCCTTTCCGTAACTCTGATTTAAAAGCACATGTGACCACATCTGGCTTTGACAGGGTTGCTGGGGATTCAGGCTCAGTTACTCATGCCTGCACAGACAGTGGTGCTACTCACTGAGCCATAAGATGTCCTAAGTCGCCACAAGATAACATTTATCTCTGCACACTGGCCATTCCAAAGCTCTCTACTATGAATGCATAGCCCAGAAATTATCCAAGAGAAACTTAGGTAAACAAAAAAGATTGTAACTAATAAGTTGTTTGTGTAGCTTTCTTCTAAAAGGAAACCCAGCACAGCTCTTCACTGCCCCCCTTTTCAGACATTTCTGATCACTTCCTTTGGCCAGGAAACTCATTTTTACACTGTCTGGTTACACAGGAATACCTGAAATGAGCTGCCCTCTTGCATTAACCTTCATATTTTCCCAAAAGTTGTCCATACACTGGTTACATTTTTATCCTCTCTTTTAAATAATGATTCTTTCTGGAACCAATTTAGTTAGTGTAAATAGATTTTTAAAAATATGCCAGAGTACCCATATAACAAATTAGGTGATTAGCTTGAAATTTAAAAGCATATACCTACAGCTCCATTTGACTTAATCCAGTGAACTACAAGAAGGGGTAATGCCATGTCCCCAGTTCATATAGCACAGTGGGAATGACATTCAGAAACCACATATACATATGCATATGTGCTCACATGAACACACACAAACACATATATACATACATAACACACAAATACATACATACACATATATCATACACACACACACCATGTGAACATATACAGATAAAGGTTTATAAAATAATGTTAATACCCACAATGTTTCCTCCATTGTGGAATTGTCCAGGCTTGATAATAGATCTTTAAATGGACTCATGAGCAGTACTGATTTCAACTGCACTTGCCTTGCAGAAGGTAGAGTGGTCTAGAACCTGTAGCCCAGTTGCCACAGGTCCACCAACAAGCCATTCTTTGCCTTGTTCCTCCCAAGTCCTTGTGAGCAAGCTGCTGCAGCTACTCACTCCTTGTCCTCCAAGGCAGTCCTCAGCTGCCCTGTTCCCAGGGCCACAGGCTGCTCTTGTTTACAGAACTGTAGGCTCAATTTCAGAAGGCTTTGTGTAATCTCTGTTCCCAGAACCAATTCCCACCTGCAATATCTTGAATGAGCCTTCTTGGAAAATGTGTGACCAGAGATATGATTTGATACACAGAACCTATGACTCTTCTTTACATAGCCAAATACTTGATTAAGTTAAGATCTTAAGGGTAAAATCTTATCTTGAGTTACCCAGAAAGTGCAACCACAGGTATCCACATAAGTAAGATAGATGCAAGAGATGACAATGTCAAAACTAAGCACATGGAGAAACAACCACAGGCCAGTAGTGTAGAGAGCCACCAAAGACAGAAGAACCAAGGAACAGGATGTGTTCTTCCCTGTAGCTGAGCTGGCGTGGCCCCACCCGTGTCTTGAGATTTGGAAGTCAAACCCCAGAAAAGTGAGCAAATAGATTTCTAGCTGCTGTTTTAACACCTGTATTGTCCTTGTTTGTGGCCACACTTATAGAAAACTGACTTAGTCAACGTTCTGTTGCTGTGAAGAGACAACATGGCCACAGCAACTGTTCTTATAAAGGAAACCATTTAATGGGGTTTTGCTTATAGTTTCAGAGGTTCAGTCCATTATCAGCATGGCAGGAATTGTGACAGGAAGCATGGCGCCACACATGCAGACATGGCTCTGGAGAAGGAGCCAAAAGTTCTACATCCAGATCCGCAGGCAGGAGAGAGAGAGAGAGAGAGAGAGAGAGAGAGAGAGAGAGAGAGAGAGAGAGAGAGAGAGAGAGAGAAAGAGAGAGGGAGACTGGCCTGGATTGAGCTTTTGAAACCCCAAAGCCCACCTCCAGTGATACACTTCCTCCAAAAAGGCCACACCTATTCTAACAAGGCTCTTAATCTACTCCTCTTTATCCCTGTCAAGTAGGGCCATTCCCCACTGGCCAATCCCTCTGAGGGCCATTTCTATTCAGACCACCACAGGTCACATGATTAATTCACTTCCCTATGGTGTTAAAATACCCAGGACTGGTCACTCAAAAACACAGGCATCCAGTAAACCTGACTTTGCCCTATCTCTGGTTGTGGAGACATGCCACCTGCTTCTGCAGGGCATTATAAAGGGGCGTCTTACCCACAGTTGTGTGGGGTGGGAGATAGGTACACCTGCCTGCAGCATGTATGTGAAGGGCAAAGGGCAAACACAAGTGTCATTCTAAGAAGTGGTGTGCCTTTCTTTTTGAGACAGGGCCACTTATTTCCCTGGGACTTGCCAAGTATTCTAGGCTGGGTGTTGAGTGAGCCCCAGGAACCACCTGTCTTCTCCCCAGTACTGGGGTTACAAGTGCAGGCCACCTTGCTTGACTTCTTACTTGGGTTCTGAGGACTAGTGCAGGTCCTTGTGTGTGCAAGGCAAGAGCTTTACCCATAGAGCCATCTCCTCAGTGCTGGGCTCTGTCTTTTAAATATCATTTATATTATTTTTAATTATGTGTATGTGTGTTTGTCTGCGTGCAAGGATGTGCATATGAGTGCAGGTGTCAGCAAGGCCAGAAGAGGGCATCCCACCCCTAGAGCTGGAGCTGTGAGCGGTTGTGAGCCACCTGACGTAGGTGCTAGAAACTGAACTCAGGCACTCTGCAGGAGTAGCAAGGGGTCTTAACTGATGATCCATCTTTCCAGCCCCATGGGTTCTGATTTTTGATTTGTTTATTTATTCACTTTTACTAAATACAAGTATAGGAAGCATACTTGATTGAGTCTTACTTTATTTCTGCCAGGGACTGAACATTTGTGCTGGTATTGAAACCCTAGTTCCCATGGTAATGGGTTTTGGAAGTGGAGGTGATAGGTTGATGTGTGGTAAAGGTGAAGAGGACAAGCAGATGGGAATTTCAGGATGGGTGAGGGTCTGTATTGCCTATATTCCTTTTCTGATCTACAAGGACTCATCAGAGTCTGAACAAGTGGAAGAAATAAACTTTTATTGTTGAAGTCATCTGGACTATGGCCTTTTGTTATGGCAGTTGACATCTTCCATACATGTATACAGAGATATAGATATATAAAGTACCTTTATACTCCCTACATCTATTTTATATAGATATATAAAATACATTTCTATACATATATGCATGCACAAAGCATCTTTCCATATAAGTATACATCAACACCTTTCTACATGTTTATGCAAAGTAGCTCCTTTCTGCACCTGTTTGCAGAGCATACATGTATGCAGAGAACACATACATATAGAAAATGTCTACACATACATATAGATAATGCATTTCTGAAGTGCTGTGTGGTGTGGGAGGGGATTTGGCAAACAGTTTCTGCACCTACCTATCTGCACTGAGAAGTTTAACTATGGATATGGATTTTGTTGATTAGAGGAGTCAGTCACAGGCCTGGAAGGGAGTCTTTCCTAAGTGGCATTAGCTATAGAACTAGGAAAATTATTGTTAATGCTTCATTTTGGTCCAAAGTTGAGAAGAGATTATTTGAAATAGGAGTGAGGGCAGTCACTCAGCATTTTCTGGGACCACTCACATTAGCTATCCCAGTTTTTCTTCCCCTTTACACATCCCTATAACAGCCAGATGTGAACTAGGGCAGCTGTGAATCTAAACCCTTAGGTGTGGCAAGTAACCCTCACCTTGGTAAAGCCGTTGCAACAGCAGCTTGCTGGGATACCCAGTATTAGCTCATTTCAGTCTCATTAATGTCAGATCACAATACATTCCATATCCGTTCTACTCTTAGATATGGGCTGTTTTGCAAAGACTTCAAAAATCCAGATTTGCTCCATGGTTATGTTCTTACCCAATGCCACCTTTTTTTTTCTTCCCTAAATAAATCTTTCCCTTCACCTCACTCTGTTAAGATCATGGTCAGAGTTACTTTGAGTCAGACAGATGTGAATTCAAGTTCACACTCTGCCACATTCTATCCAGTCTACAGTGAGTTCATTAAATCTGTGACATGTCTATGTATCGGCAAATGGGGAAGATGGTGTTGATCTCAGAATGTTGTGGCCAAAGAGAATGTCTCAATTCCTGAGACATACTTAGCAAGCTATCTAACACCATCTACACCACTATGTTGTATGGTCCTGAGAGTTATGTACATTAGCCTTATTTTCAGTTTTGTATGAGTAACTTCATTAAATATATAGCCAGCCAAAGTAAAATAAAGAATAAGTAGCAAGTGATAGCTAACTAGAGAGCTAACTAGTAGATAGATAGATAGATAGATAGATAGATAGATAGATAGTAGGTAGGTAGGTAGATGAACGGATAGATGGATGGATGCATGGATGGATGGATGCATACATACATACATACACACGTACATACATACCAAGGCATCACCAAATTTGAGATTCAGAACATCCAGCAGAAATTGACTGGGAAGCTCTTTTAAGGAAACCAGACAGTGTTCCCAATGGAGAGAGTCCTGAGCAGAGCAGAGTGTCCTGTCAAGTGAGGCTCCTAAATAAAGGACACATAATAGCAGAAAGGTAAGTAATATCGTCGTATCGGGGGCTTCCAAGCATCCACATCCAGCAGAAGCTGACTGGGAATGGGACTGGCCTACTACAGCAGTCAACTGGAGTTCCCCATGCAGAGTCCCAGGCAGAACAGAGTGATCCTCTGAATGAGGCTTCTGAGTCAAAAATAGCAACATTTAGAAATGCCATCGGTGGAGATCTCTGTGACCATCAAACCAGCAGAGTGTCGATCAGCATCAGATAAGAAGGAAGTTTGGTTCAAGATGACCCAGTAGCCCGAAACTTCAAGAGCCTGACACTGGGTAGTTTATTTTAGGCATATTCAAGCCCAGCACAATTTGGGAAAAAAAGTTTCCTGGTGGTAATCAATTCCATCTTGTGTGTACAACAAAACTTAAGACATAATTACATCTAAACTCTTGTAAAATACAAGTGACATTTTCCATAAGATAGGTTCGATAGATGAAGCGAGGAAGCAGGCTCAAAGTAAGCAATGCTCATGATAAGGGTCTAGGGGAGGATGGCCTTATAGATTGACTGAGATAAAACAGCTCAAGAGAAGGGTCTGGGGGAAACTGGTATGACCGAGCCATATAGATAGCACAGAAGTCACCAGGCTGTTAAGCCTTCTGGTGGAAAACATCCCTCCCTTTGAAGAGACGATGCTATGTATTTAACCTTCCTGGTTTCCCAGTGCTTATCTGTCAGAGAAAGGACCCCATGCCTCTCACAGACATGATCATATCATGTGCTCCCAAATTCCGGCAGAAACCAATTGGGAAAGTTGAGTCAGTCAGCTGGAGTTTCCAGCTGAGCTTTCTCTCCATGGTGGGGTGTCCTAAACTCCAGGCTTTTCTCTCCCATTGCAGGCAATTTTATATTCAGGGAAAGACAATAGAAAAGTACATTGGAAATAGTTTGCCTTTTAGCTGTTTTCAAGGACATGATTTCTTTTTCCTTATTATTATTATTATTATTATTATTATTATTATTATTATTATTATTATTATTATTTTTGACATGGTCTCACTATTCACCTTTGGCTGGCCTGGAACTCTTTAGATAGACCAGGCTGCCTTCAAACTCACAGAGATCAGCTTTTCACCGCCTCTCAAGTGCTGAGATTAAAGATGTGCACTACCATGCCCAGCATGAACATGATGTTTTTACTCTTGGGCTATTTCACTGTCAGAAAACAGTCCTATGGACACATATCCCTGTTAGAGGCAAATATTGGAGCAGTGGAAGACACCTGATAAGAAAAGAGACACGCAAGTGTGACATGTGCCTAGCAGTTAATACTCGGTGGTTGCTCATAGGGTTATCAGGGTTTTAATCAGTTCATGCCAAGGAAAGCTGTGTATTTCATGTTTTAATTTTCAATTATGTTTTCATTTTTTGAGTTTATAATATAATTACATCATTTCCCCTTCCAAGCCCTCCCATATACCCCTCCCTTTTCAAATTCATGGCCTCCTTTGTCATTGATTGTTAGTATGTATATGCATATACATAAATATTTATGTATATATTCCTAAATGCATAAGTATAACCTACTCCATCTGTATAATGTAACTTGTATGTATGTTTTCATTTTAAGAAAATATCTGATTTTGTTAATTGAATGGACAATTGAAAGTTACCTGAAAAGTAGTTCACGTATATGAAATATTTCCCTCTTTTCCTGTAGGAATAGCAATAATTTATATTACTGACGTTTCTGAGTCCATAAGAAAGTATATATTATTAAGTAATTCCCTGTAAGAATTTTATTTTGAGATCAATAAATATAACATGCAAGCAGAGATTTGAGGTAATGGGATACATACAATATTGTATTAAATATATACAATTGCAAAAAATGCAACTGAGCAATTCAGCAGTTGACCAAAAGTCACTCCTAAATGAATTGTAAGCATATATAAATTGCATTTTAGCATATAATACATATTTTTGGAAAAGGCCATTTATATAAGAAGGCAAGTTTTCTTCTTGAGATCCCAGAAATTTCAAAGTGGAAGGATGCCAGAGTTCTAGTCCACTCTCTGGTCTAAGATGAAAGCCTTGTACACAGTTCCTGTCCCTGTAGAGCAATGAATTTTGAACAGAGGATGTCAGTGTCAGACCGCCTAAGGGCGTATCCCAGACTTGCTCCATCCAATCTCTGTGACCCCAAAGTCCTCACTTAACCTTTCTCGGTGTTTCATCTAATTATTGAGGCCCCGGGGAGCAGTAACAGCTATCTCTAGAAACTGTTACTCTCAAATTAAAAGTCACATGTGAAACACCTAAAACAGGGCCTGGAATATGGGTGCTCACGTTGTGGCTCCAGTGGGAATATTCCTAAATGAACACAGGACAGTTTCTCTGTTAGCCAGAAAGTTCTGGAAGTCACTGTTTTGTTTGTTCCTTTTTCATCTTATCTTTGCCTGGGTCAGCTCCATGCTAAGGTTTTGGTAGAGTGTTGATGTCCCAATTAAGATATGGTGTGACTTTCTTTTCTTTTTTCTTTTTTGTTTTTTTCGAAACAGGGTTTCTCTGTGTAGCTTTGTGCCTGTACTGGAACTCACTCTGTAGTCCAGGCTGGCGTCAAACTCACAGAGATCCGCCTGCCTCTGCCTCCCGAGTGCTGGGATTAAAGGCATGCGACACCACCACCGGCTCTTTTTTTTTTTTTTTAAATAAATACTTGTATTAATTTTTGAAAATTTCCTACAGCATGTTTTGATCATATCCACCCTCAGCTTCTCC
The DNA here is from genome assembly GCF_949786415.1 of Peromyscus eremicus. NCBI lineage: Eukaryota > Metazoa > Chordata > Mammalia > Rodentia > Cricetidae > Peromyscus > Peromyscus eremicus. The sequence continues at coordinate 66,065,637 of NC_081431.1, forward strand.
CAGATCCACGCCCACCCTCTTTACTCCTTCCTAAAACTCGTCACTACCACAGCCTCCAGCAGCATCTTCACACTTCATCTCACTTCTTGCAGACATTTCAACCACTCAGCAGGAAGCTGATACTTTGCTTCCTGGCCCCCACACCTGCACTTCTGCTTTAGAGCGGTGCTTTCCAGTGTGATGCTCTCTTAGCCCTCTGCTAAGGAGGCATGCGCCTTAGAATCCATTACTTCTTTCTAAAAAGCAAGCTGGGGCCGGAAGTATTACTTACTCTTGTAGAGGAGATTAGTTGGGTTCCCAGCACCCACAATGAGTAACTCATGACTGCTGGTGACTCCAGCTCCCGGGCATCCAACTCTTGTCTTCTGAACAACAGCCTTCACATGCATATTGTCCCCAACAGTCACGTGCATACACATAATTGAAAAATAAAAATAAATCCTTTTAAAAGGTAACCAAAATTATTCTGTTTTAAAAGCCACATGCATCTAAACCAAATGAACACAGGCTCTGTGCTGTTTGAATAATAGTTTTACATTGTAAATACCAGGGAACATTAGTCCCATTTAGAAATATAGACACAGAAAGCCATTTTCTCCAATGTGGAAAAAAAAGTTTTGGATAGTGGCCCACTTTAAAACCTTTTCCCTCATCATCCTTTAACGATACAAGGGAGTGGGAGGAATAAGTTGGAGAAAATTGAATGATAATAAGGATGGGGAAGGAAGGGAGGGGACTCGTTTTCTTTGTCCCTGTCTCTGGCTGAGTAATTTGACTAATTCACCGGGTATTATCATTCTTTGCAAAACACCTAAAAGCATAGTCAGAAATATTAGACAAGAACAAGACTCAGTTATCTTTTCAGACCCATCATCATATTTTCTGGGGTGCTTAGTCAGGGGCATTATCACCCCAGGAAGATGTGCTCAGGATGTCTTTGCAGCGTGGTATGTGGGACTCGGCATACATACTAAAGAGCTATCCCAGGCAGCAAGAATGAGCCCCCCTGGTCCAAGGAATGCTATCAGGAGATGTTCTTGTGAATTACCGGAACTGCTTTTCATGTAAAGTTGGTTCACAAGAGGAAAAGATGGAGAAAGCAGGGTTCTTTCTGAGTGGAAGCAAGAAAGCCTCTCGATTTTGCTTCTGTATTTCCAAATAGCATATAATGATGGAATGATTATGTACTAAATCATGTTAATTACTTTCCTCTGCAGCTGTTGTTTTCAATATGGGGAAAATATAATTGTTTAAAATAAGTGTATAGCTTTCTTCCACATTTAGTGCACTAAATACAAATAAATGTGGGGTTTTGACACCTTTAAAACATGTTTTCTTGATGCTCAGTGGAAGATAAGTTAACTCCAAATTTTTGGAATTAAGTAAAATCCCATAGTTTGCGTGTACTTAGGAAGGTGTACTTAGAGGACAATGACCTCTTTATTTTTGTGTCATTATGAGAGCTGTGAGCAGAACTTCCCTAGGAATGCTGTTCTGATACCCTACAAATACCTAATGGCTGTGACCTCTGATCTGTTTGGCTATAATGAGTGTGTATGTATTGGTATGTGGTTGGTCTCTCTGTGGTTTATTTCAAATATGTACAGTATGTGAATGAAAACCTCACTCATTTCTCTTTTTGTGTGGCTGGTAAAATAACTCGGTAGCTCAAAGCACTCCCTGAGTAGCCTAACCATAATGTAGAAAACTCCGTAAATACAATTTCAGCATGTTAAAAACGTTTAATGTTATTATGCTTCTGCTTTATTACTAATGTTGCTAATCTCCCATCCTGTCCTATTCATAAGTAGAACTTCATCATAGGTGTGTATGCATAAGAGAAGGCAGAGCATATGTGGAGTTGGTGTTATTTAAATTTTCAGGTTTCCACAGGACATTTTGGAATGTATTGCCTGTGAATATGGGAGGGCTAAACCTCAAAACTGACTCATAGCAACACATGGATTATGTTTCATAAATCCAGGTACAGTTTAGTTATTCCCTCTGCTTTGAGCCTCTCACATGAGTATGTACATATTTCGTCTGTTCTAATTTACTTACTTTCTTCCTCTTATCCTTCTCTTGGGCAAGACCTCTCCAAGGCATTAGTGAGGAGTGGGTGGGGCTGAACTCACCTCCAGGCATTAGTGAGGAGTGGGCAGGGCCAGACTCACCTCCAGGCTCCTTGAGGGGAGAGTAGCTTCCAAGTTCATTTGCTACTGACACTGTATTGCTTTTCTTTTCTCATTGCTGTGACGAAAACTCCTGGCAAAACCAACCTAAAGAGGAAACGTCGTCAGCTGCCGGCTCACAATTCCAGGCCCATCATGGCAGGGAAGGAACGGTGGTGAAGGCATCTCGTCATGTTGTATCTACAGTCACGAGCAGAGAGAGATGAGCGTTCAGCTCATCTTCTCCTTTTTCTTCTCTGGATTCCCAGCCCATGCACTGATGCCACCATATTCAGGGGGAATCTTCCCACCTCTCTTAACTCAGTCTGGAAACTCTGACAGAGACATGCTCAGAGATGTGTCTCCTAGGTGATCCCAGGTCCTGTCTCGTTGACAGTCACTATTAATCATCACAAGAGGATTTGCTTCCTTGCTGGATGTCTGCTGGAAGCAATGCTCCGTTCCTGGCCATATAAAGCTCTCTAGCGTAGTAATCTGCTTGATCAAAACTAGCCGCAGGGGAGACAGTGCAGACACAGTGCTAGGTGCAGGGACTCATCTCTCTCTCCTAATGTAATCCTGGAAGTGAGATCCATCCAGTCCACTGTGTTTGGTTTGGAGCAAAATGCTAGATCCAGCTTTTTCTTAAGAGGAGCACACATCATATTTGTATGAATAGCATGGAACTCTCATTGCTGAGGGTCAGCTCAGATGTATATATTACTGCTATCTTTTATAGGATAAGAACTATAATAATGTATTGAGATATATGGTCATATATTTATTTGCATACATGTATGTAGCCATACATCTACATATATTTAATGCTGTGCAGACACAAGTGATACATAGAGAAACACAGGAATTTTTTTCTCACCATGTTTTTTTTTTTTTGGTTTTTCGAGACAGGGTTTCTCTGTGTAGCTTTGCGCCTTTTCCTGGAACTCACTTGGTAGCCCAGGCTGGCCTCAAACTCACAGAGATCTGCCTGGCTCTGCCTCCCAAGTGCTGGGATTAAAGGCGTGCGCCACCACCGCCCGGCCTCTCACCATGTTCTTAAAGACATTCTGTATGTATTTACTCCCAAGAAAAAGCCAATCTAGAATATCTTCCTTTCTAGTCTGTCTGGGGTCTTCTTTTCTCCCTTCTGCTGCCTCCTGGAGGACCCAGCTGTTCAAGTATAGGACAGGACTTGCTTCTTTCCACACACCGAATGGCTCTGTGTACCAGACACTTCACTCTGAGGTTTCTTTACTGTCTCCAACTCCACATAGAGACTCATCAAGTTCTTATTTCATAGTTGCTGCAACAGAAGGAGGGGGAAGCAGAGCCCACAGCGTGAAACTGTGTATTATAATTAGAAGAAGTAAGATCACTCTTCCCTTGTATGACCGTGCCTGTTTTCTTCATTGATAAACTTTCAAGAGTCATTGCATTCTAGTAGGCAAGAACTTAGGGCTAAAGAAATGAACCTTGAATGCTTGGCTTTCCAGAACTAACAGGGCTAGTGAGTTAGAAGCCTTTTAGGCGTCTTCCCCTGTCACAGTGCATGCTCCTGTTTCGTGGATTGTGACGCTGACTATCAGACTATGATGCTGGTTTCCTTTTAGGACACAATTTCCCTTAACTTACTGTAATGGCAAACCTGTGAAGATCCTGCCTCTGAGGACCTACAGAAGGCAAATAGATTAAGAGTCTTCCAGGGCTGAAGAAATAGTTACATTGGTAAAGTACGTGCTTGACCAAGCACGAGAACCTGAGTTCAGATCCCCAGCATCCACATGTTGGCATCCCTCTGTAACCCCATTGCTGGGAGACAAGCAGAGAAGGGAGGATCACAGGGACTCATTGGCCAGCCAGCCTAAGAAGTTGGTATGTTTCAGAAGTGCTAGCTCAGATCAAGTGATGCTATTTCGGAAAGTGTGGTGGGGAACAACCAATGAAGGCTTGCAATGTGGTGATATTGTGTTCCCCAAAATATTGTACACCCTAATAAACTTATCTGGGGTCAGAAAAGCAGAACAAGCCACAGCTTCCTCACCTCCCAATTCCTCAGGTGATCCTGTTTCCTCAGACTAGATGCCTCTCAGTTGAACTGTGCTGCTCAAAAGCCTAAAAGCTTAACCAGCCTAGTTCCTGGTCCTCAAGCCTTATATACCTTTCTGCTTTCTGCCATTACTTCCTGGAATTAAAAGCTCTTGTTACGTTGCCTGACTGTTTCCTGGATGGCCTTGAACTCACAGAGATCCAGGGGGATCTCTACCTCTGGAATGCTAGGATTAAAGGCGTGTGTGCCACCATTTTCTGGCCTCTATATCTAGTGGCTGTTTCTTTCTCTGACCCCAGATAAATTTATTAGGGTGTACAGTATTTTGGGGAACACAATATCACCATATTGCAATGTCAACCTCTGGCTTCCACATACATCCATGTGCATACACTACACACATACTCACACAAGCACATACCGGCATATGCACATACAAGAACTCCCAGGATCTGTTTTTTTAAAGAGTTCTTGCAAGTTTTTCTGGACCCCAAAGCAAATGGCAGACACATCCATCGACCCCTAAGCTACAAGAGTGCTTGCTCTAGGTGATTTAAATCTCTGCAATCCTTTAAACTCAGGCCATGCTCACACCTTATCTAAGATGTGGCAAGTATGGAGACACCGAGGCATGGACACAGCAAGTCTACATAGTAGATATTAAATCTAGTGACAGACGAGCAGCATATCCATTGGTGAAGCAGTCTTGGTGAGGGGCTGTGGTAGTGGTGCGTGGGTCCTCTTCATTTTCAGGTAATTCTTTTGCTGTTACAGCCCTATGGGGCTGGGGGTTAGAGAATTTAGGGAGTAGAACTGGAGGCCTTAAAGATATTCAGGGTGTAATAAGAACCCATCAGTGTTAAAAATCTTTGGTCTTCTTCAATGAGGAAGATTTAAAGTCTGTGAAAATAGTTTTCTCCTGAATCGAGAGGAATGAATACCTTTCTTTGTTCATTACCAGTCATGCTGTGTTTCCATTCAAAAAATTAAGAAGAATGGTGGTAATTTGAATAATGGTAATCACAATGCATTTCTCATGCTGAAGTTTGAATAATACACCTGAATTTAATTGCAAAATGAAATACTGTATTTGTACTGAGTTCTATGGTTCTACACCAGGAAAGAAAAGTGGGACACCGTGTTTCCAAGTCAGGACCCAGTTTTGATTTTTGAAATCTCCATAATGAAATTGGCATACACAAAGGCTTCCCTGAGAAATAAAACATGCCAGAAGAATCCATACATGCCTCAGAGGTAACCAAGATTCATTTAATAAGAAATCTTTGCTTTCCAAAAACATAGGAAGGAAAGAATAAAATGACATGAATAGCTTTTGACAGGCTACACTAACAGACGGTTTCCTACAGACACCACAGCACCATCATTGCAGTTTAATAAAAATTCCATACACGCTGTTCGCATTGCTCGTCCGGAAATGATCACATAAATAAAAACAGGATATTGGCATCAAAAGGTTGTAAATATTGAGCATGCTTCTCAAATGTATCAGTCAGTTGATGGCGGGATAGTTTCCCCATCCTTGACCATTATTCACTGCAAAGTCTGAAATGTAGATGACATTAAAAATTCGTTATGTCTTTCAATTACACATTAAAAAGTGTTTTCATTTGAGTGGCAGCCCATAAATATTACATGGCCAGATCTCCTAGCTTCCCACCAAAATACCTTTTCCCTAGCTAGGCAATGTCCTAGTTAGCTTTAACTGTCAACTTGACAGAGCCTAGAGTCGCATAAGAAAGGAGTCTCAGTTGAGGTATTCCTAGATCAGAATGGCCTGTGTAATGTCTGCTGGATGTCTTGATTGTGAATTAATATAGGAGGGTCGGCCGATTATGGGCAGCATTGGTCGCTGGGAAGGTGGTCCTGGGCGTTATAAGAAAGCTAGCTAAGCATGGGTCTATGAATGAGACAATAAGTAGCATTCCTTCGTGGCTTCTGTTTGGTTCCTTGATCAGAGGTTATTCTGTGAGCAATGGCAAATAGCCTTTAAACTCCCGCCCTGACCTTTCTCCGTGTGGACTATAACCTGAATAAATAGACCCTTCCCTCCCCCAAGTTGCTTTGGCCATGGTATTTGTCAGAGCCTCAGAATGAAACTAGAAGCCTCAAGCAGGCCTCTGACTTCTGAAGTTGCTCCTCGTGGTTTGTGGCCAGCAGCTCTGTCCTGTTGAACAGCCAAAGCTAGTGTTTCTTGAACCTGTCTTGCTGAAAGAAATACAAGACTAAGACAGAACTTCCTTGCACAAATGTTAGTGATGTGTCCAGGCTTGGAAAAGCTTCTCTGGTGTCCTTGCGATTCATTTTGGATAGCAGAGCACAATTCACTCTACAAATTCAAGACTGCTTCATGAAGAGTCCAAAGACCAGGCTCTTGGTGTTGTTTTATATTTGTACAAAGAGCACACACTAGATCTTTTGGGAAGGCTACTGAATCATTCCTTAATATGAAAGGCCTGTAAAAGTTCATTTCCATCACATTTTGGTGAGGTGCACCATCTGTTCAACGACTATAGTTCTGCCACCAAAAACAGGTCAGAAATTCATTTTCATCAGCATCTTGGGCCCATGTGACTGTACCTTCCAGTTCCAAATCGACACGGTATGATGGTGACTCTTCCCTCCCACACACCGAGGACCTGGGCCTTGTGGTCAGCAGCATTGATCTGGCCCTTGAGCAGAGGCCCTGAGTTGACCTGTTTTCCAGGTTGGCCTAGGACCAATGGTTTCCTTCATTTGAACGCCCTTACATTCAAGAGCAGCTTAGGCTTTTCCCTTGTCTTTTCTTTCTCCTTCCTAATCTTTAAGTGTCTTATTAGCATACATTAACTATACACAATAGTGGAGTTCATTATAGCATTTCCATACGTGTGCATAATATGTTTTAATCATATTCACACACACATACACACACACACACACACACACTTATTCACACTCTCACATTCTGCTACGATCCCCCCCCACACACATACACTCCTGCTGATCCCCTTTCCTCTTTCTTTTCTCCTCGATGACTGAGTATACCATATACCCACCAGGGCCCAGATACCCTTGGCTCTCATGTGTCTTGTTCCCCCTGCTCTGGCTTAAAGAGAACCATTTTTTCCTCAAGTACTGCTTGGGATCATCCTGACCCACCTTTCTAAGTCCTCAATGCTTTCATGTCTGGAAAACCTCTGAAATGTATCCCTTCCCCACTTCTCTGCCTTTAGCAAGGGCCAGCTCACTTCTTTTATAGAACTTACTTTGTCCCATTGACACTCAGGTTCACACACTCATTAAGCAGTAGTAGTTGCTTTTGAGTGGAGACTGGATATCAAATCTCAGTGTTCATTCTCTGTACCCAGCACCAATATTACTGAATAAATAGATGGGTAGATAGATGGTAGGTGATGGGTAGATGATGGATAAATGGATGAATGGATTGACAAATTGATCAATCAGTGGATGGATGATGGATGGATGGATGGATGGATGGATGGATGGATGGATGGATTGAAGGATGGATGGGTAGATTAATGGATGATGTATCAGTGTATGGATGGGTAGATGGATGGATGAAGGATGGATTGGTAGCTGAGTAGATGGAGAGAAGAATGGATTAGTGGATGGGAAGGTGGATAAATGGATGGGTGTATGGATAGATAGATTGGTCAGTGGGTGGGTGAATAGATGGATGCATGGATGAACAGATGATGTTTAATAGACATAAATTGCACCTTACTTTGGAAATTAAGCACACTAGATGAGGTTACTACCCTTGTGGAAATGTACTGTTTAATGTAGACATTTAAATGTGTGTGTAGTTATAAGAGTTGCTATATAAAAGAGAATGAAATTGAAAAAACCATGGATTACACATTTAAGGAACACAATACTGTTATCATGTATTATGGGGAGGCTTCGAGGGCATGGGGGAGACATTTGAGGATTGTTTGTTTGTGTAACTGCTTCTGCTTGGCTCCTCTTCCTAAAGTACTAGGAGGGTCAGTAAATGAGGAATCACAAATACCTCAGATAAAAAAGACCTCTGCTTTGATTTATTTTGTGGTCACAATAGATTACCCTTCAATAATATTTTCCTTACTTCAAATTCTCCTAGTCAGTGGCTGTGTGACTTTGGGCAAGTTATCCAAGTAACAACAGCCACAGATGTGATGGAGAGGAGGGAGAGGGTGGTGGGGACTGATTTGATGGAGAGGAGGGAGAGGATGGTGGGGACTGATGTGATGATGGAGAGGAGGGAGAGCGTGGTGGGGACTGATGTGATGATGGAGAGGAGGGAGAGGGTGGTGGGGACTGATTTGATGGAGAGGAGGGAGAGGATGGTGGGGACTGATGTGATGATGGAGAGGAGGGAGAGCGTGGTGGGGACTGATGTGATGATGGAGAGGAGGGAGAGGGTGGTGGGGACTGACATGATGATGGAGAGGAGGGAGAGGGTGGTGGGGACTGATGTGATGATGGAGAGGAGGGAGAGGGTGGTGGGGACTGATTTGATGGAGAGGAGGGAGAGGATGGTGGGGACTGATGTGATGATGGAGAGGAGGGAGAGGGTGGTGGGGACTGATGTGATGATGGAGAGGAGGGAGAAGTTGGTAGGACATGGGGAATGTGCTCAGAATATAATATGTACTTACTCAAAAGTGCCCTTATATTACCCAGTATCATTGAAATACTTTTAAAGGGATCAGGTGGACCCTGAGCTTACATAAAACCTGTGTAAGATTAACCAAGTAAAAATTCCAGCATGGATAGGGAAGAGGTTCTCAAAACTCCACCTCTGCTGGGGGGCTATTGCTGTGGATGGTTGCCGGGATGGGGAGAGTCAGGTTTTTTGGTTTTTGTTTTCTTTTCAGGGATGGCTCCTAGTAAATTGTTGACACTCCAGTGGATGGCCTTACACCCACACACATACAGACAACAGTAATTGAACTAAGTGTGTTGAAAAAGGATGTGATTTTGGGAGAAAGAAATGGTAGGGGGTCTAGGAAGAGTTGAAGTAGGAAGTAAGGGTAGATGTGGTCAAAATACATTGTGCCAGGCGGTGGTGGCCCACGCTTTTTATCCCAGCACTTGGGAGGCAGAGCCAGGCGGATCTCTGTGAGTTCGAGGCCAGCCTGGTCTACAAAGTGAGTTCCAGGACAGGCACCAAAACTACACAGGGAAACCCTGGCTCAACCCCGCCCCCCCAAAAAAATAGCAAAATACATTGTATTCATGTATTAAATTCTCAATAGATAAAATATTTAAATGAGAGAATCAAGTGGGATGGAGAGGGAGACAGAGAAGGAGAAAGAAAAAGATGGAGACAGAGAGAGAGAGAGAGGGATTCATTGCCCACAAATATATGAGAGAAAAGGTCTGGAAAGTACAAGAGGGGTTGGGTGTTAAGACACCACCAGTGGCCATAAAGAGGAGGGCCTGGGGGCCTCCATAGCTGTCTGTTCTCTAATTGACATCTCCATGGAGACCATGAACACATTAAATTCCTCAGGGAGTTCAGCAGCCAAGTAGAACAACAACAGGTTTCCTGGAGTGAGAACCACGCACACCTTCCACGCAGAAAGTGTGGGGAGGAGCGCACACACCCAAATGCCCAGCAGTCTGCATGGTGGTTATGAACTCCCTCTTCTGCATCAGCGTGCTTCCGGTCTCCAGTGGTCACTGGTGGAAGTTGCTGCATCATAATGGCAGGTCACCATTGAAGGCTGTGGTCACTGTCCATCTTCATTTAAGGACATGGACATTTGATTCACTCAACTCTCCTAGTCCATTCCCTGGTTGACAAAAGAACTGAGATCTCATTTTAAAGCCTAACAAGATACAGATAATTAAGTCCTAGGAGACCTGTGTTCTCAGCAGTTATGACGGGATGAGCCCCCAGTCCCGCTTTCCAGCCATATAGAAGTCTTGGCACTTGTAGTTAAATTGGGTTTTCTTCCAGCAGAGCCTGGTGTGAGGGAGCCAAGGGTAACGGGAAGCAAGCCCGATGTTTGTTACATGGCAGTCTTAGTTTGCTTTCCATTGCTGTGATGAGACACCATGACCAAAACCACCTGGGGAAAGGGTTTCCTTCTTTACTTCTATTTCCACATCACAGGCTGTCACTCAGGGAAGCCAGGGCAGGAACTACTCAGAGCAGGCACTTGGAGACAGGAATCCATGTAGAGAACATGCAGGGATACTGCTTTACTGGCTTGCTGCTCATGGCTGGCTCAGCTTCTGTACTGTACAACCCTGGACCACCTCTCCAGGGTGGCACCACTCAGTGGGCAGGGCCCTCCCACATCAACTGTCAGTCAAGAAAATGCTCCCAACAGACTTGCCTACAGGCCCAATCTGATGGAAGCATTTTGTCAGTTGAGGTTCCTTTTTCCTAGATGACTCCAGCGTATGGCAAGTTGACAAAAACAAAAACAAACAAACAAAAAAGCAATAACAAAAAAACAACCGGCACAGTGGCGTTTAGCATTCCTGTAGGAGAGATGCTATCATCTCTACCAATATTGGAGGAGAATTACAGGGATGAAGAGAGCAGAGGACTGCAGAATTTCTCCTGTCCATCCAGAGAGTGAGAAAAGGGAGTCCTAACCCTGGGTATGCTGATGGCAGAGCCATAAGATAGACACCAGGGGCTGAGGAGATGGCTCAGTGTATAAATTGCTTGCCTCCAATGCATGAGGATTGGAGTCTCGATCCCCAGACTCCATGTACAAGCCAGGCAGGTGAAGTCGCTGCTTGTAATTCCAGCACTCTGGTGACAGAGACGAGGGTTACACGGGCAAGCGGGCTAGCTCGACTTGCCCAATTGGCGCACTCCGGCTTCAGCATGAGATTCCACCTCCGTAAACAGAGAAGAGCTTAAGAAGACCACCAACATTAATGATGGGCCTTCACATACACATGGGCACACACAGATGTGTGAGCACACACACACTCACACACACATACAAATGTGCACACACATCAGTGTATATGCATGTGCCAAGGAAGACAGCCAGTGGGTGTCAATATGGCTTCCAGCCAGATTATCAATAGGTTTATTATTAATGATCACAGACGTTTACACAGTGTTACCAACTTTTCAGCAGCTTCCTTTTTGTTTCCTCTACCCTTGAGAATCGTGCGCCTTTCATGTCTTTATAGCTGAGAATTGTACATCTTTCCTCTACTGCTATTAAACATCAAAGGAAAAATTTCCCTGGCGGTGAGTTTTAGTGTACAAATGTTCTGCCCTTTCCCCCCTCACCCTCTCTTCTTCCAGTTTTGTTCCATTGGCAATTTAAAAATAAATGGGCACTATTGGGGCCTAAAGGCACTGTGTTTCCAACATCTATTTCACTGGGCAGGAACGTGCAGTAAAAATGCTGCATAAAAGCTTGGGCTCCTCGATAAAAAAACACAGGGAGACAATTGACTTTTATTTAATGTCCGCCTTGAGGTTGGGGAAGTCTGCAGTTATCGGAACCAGTTTTTATCATAGCGGCTCTGTCTTAGCAACAGATACTCCGACGTGGTTATTCTTTACTTCCTCGGAGATACCCAAGGTCATGAAGGACATACTTCAAAGACCGGAGGAAGAAATCTGAGTATCCATAATGATGGAGGGGGGTGAATATGCCATACCTAGAGCAGTGGTTCTCAACCTTTCTAACTCTGCGACCCTTTAATACAGTTCCTCATGTTGTGGAGACCCCCAACCATAAAATGATTTCACTGCTACTTCATATCTGTAATTTTGCTACTGTCATGAATTATAATGTAAGTATCTGATATGCAAGATATCTGCTAGGCTGCCCCGATGGAGTTGTAACCCATAGGTTCAGAACCATTGCCCTAGAGCCTGATGAGCCAGATGTGTGCCCACTGGGGCAGTGTTGATTTGAGGCCTCAGCTGACTCTACTTCATATAGAGGTAATGAATTCTGAGTCTGGGGAAGCAGTTCAGCAGGTCACGTGTTTACTGTGCAAGTGTGAGGACTGGAACCTGGATCCGAAGCACCCATGCAAATGCTGGGTTGGTGTGCTGGGGCACTGGTAACCCCAGCACTTTCTCAGGAGGTGGAGACAGACCCCTTAGAGCAAACTAGCTTGCTAGACTACCTAAGTAGTGATGTTTCTGTCAAAGATCCCACCTCAATGTGTAAGGTGAAGAATGATTGAGGAAGATACCCAAATCAACCCCTAGCACACACCCATGAGAACCCACATACATGTGAACATACACACTAACATGCATGCATACAACACACACAATAAAATAAAATAATGAACTATCATGAAGTAGAGGATACACCGCAAATATATGTAGCTCTTAACTCTTCAATCTGCCAATGATCTCTAGTACTGTCCTCTTGGTTAAAATGCTAACACCCATAGTTCCCTCACTTAAATATATATATTACTCTTCAGACATATAAAGCATATTTCTTATTAAAAGAAACCATACGAAGCAATGTAAACTCTACAGATACGATTATTAGATAGCTTTCCTATCATTCTACATCTTTACTCATTTACCAGAAAGCATCAGCTCAGGGTGGAGGGAAGCTTCAGTGGGTGAGCACTGAGTGAAGACCTGAGTTCAGATCCTGCACGCATGTGAAAAAGCTGGGCGTGTGTGTGTGTGTGTGTGTGTGTGTGTGTGTGTGTATGTGTGTGTGTGTGTGTGTGTGTGTGTGTGTGCGCTTATGCTCTCTGTGTTTTGGGAGGCATAGTCAGGAAGGTTGCTGGGACTTCCTGGGAGCCAGCCTAGCATCTCATCTCAAAGGAATAATAAAGAATGATCATGCAGGGCACCCAGCATCCTCCTCTGGCTTTTTCACAGAGAGGTATGTGCACCTACACACACACACACACACACACACACACACACACACACACTACATACATACATACACATGAATACATACATATACACATACACGCATACCTCATACATACATATATACACATACCATACATACATGAGTACATACATAAATACACACAAAAAAAACACACAAGTCAGCACCTCTGGATTGCCCCTTGTAACCTTTCAGATCTTTTCACCTCCTGGACTCCTCTTTGACTTCTAATTACAGTGCAGGATTAACTGTCTGTCTGTCTGTCTCCTGTCCTTGGCAGCTTTTCCTCACTTGAATCACTGGTTATATCTAAGTGTTGCTGGCATTCAATGAATGATTGCCAAATGATGATGTAGATAAGCTGAGAAGGTGATATATGAGTGACAATAAATGAGTGATTACTCAGATCGCAGAAAGATCACTGAGTAAGCTTCCTGCCACTGGAATTAAAGTTAGACTTACCTAGACTCTCTTAGCTTTTAGCCTCAATTACACTTCAAATGAGGTAAATCTGTATGTAACTCCACTAAATAGTGGTATATTTCATGTGTCATGATTCCCGTGGATACATGAGCAAATGTCCTCTCACCCCAGTTAGGGAACCAACAATAGACCATTTTAAGGATACTACCGAAGTCCAACTTGCCAAACCAGTGAGTTTTATTAGAGTCACTTGCAGGAGCAGAAATGACTTACCAAAGCCCACCCCAGCACAGCGATGGCTCAAAGCTTGGTGGTCACTGCACAGCTCGTATCAGCTCGGCAGATTGGACTGTCTTTCCCAGGCAGCTCCCTTAGGCTGGGCCTCATCAGGCAGCTGGGCAGCTTGGTGCTTCTTCAAGCTGCTCGACTCCTCTGGCTCTTCAAGCAGCTGGCCTGGTTTGAGAACAGCTCTCTTTCTACTTTCTACTTACAAGTATTTTCTACTGGGAGAGATGAGCCTTGCATACCTGGTCAGTTTCAGAAACTTCCTGAACCTTCCAAGCAGTTTACTTCTTGAGTCTTAATGAGCCTCCCCTTAGAACAGCCCCGGTCTTAAGGAATTTCCCTCCAAAATGGAATACGTTATCTTGGAGGGAATTGCTACACAATAATTCCACCCACTTGGGTAGATTGATCCTCCACTGTGTGAGGTGAACAGTACAAAAATGACTTGAAATATCAACTGAGGTTCCCGAGGAGCTCACAGGGCATCTGGAGAGCTGAAAGGCTAGTCACCAGATTGTGTTAATGCTTTGAACGGTGCTAGTGATGTGGGAGTGAGTAGTCCAGAGGACATACGACCAACATAGAGGTAGTCCTAGATTAGTATACAAGAGTACACGTTAAAGATATACACTTGGGGCTGGAGAGATGGGTCCACTGTTAAAGCACCTTCTTGCTGAGGACCTTTATTCAGTTCCCAGCACCCATGGCCAGCAGCTCACAATTGCTTCTAACTCTCATTCTGGGGGCATCTTATGCCTTCTTCTGGCCCCTGCAGGGACTGTACTCATGCAGCACATAGACATACGTGATGGAAAACAGTCATATACATAAAATAAAAGTAAATCTTTTTGTTTTCTCTAAATACAGAGCCATGCCTCCTTTTCTGGGGCTTGGTTCACTGGGCTTCGTAAAGACGTGAAAATCTGAACTGTTTCAACGAGAGTTTGGTGGTTTGTAGCAAGGCCGTCAAAGGAGATGTTTTTGCTGCCTGAAGGGACCTCTGTCAGCCACTCTTGCTTTGATAGCAGGAGCCTGGGATGGGTGGTGTTTGGATAAGCAGAGAGGGGAGAGAGAAGACTTGTTTTTCACTTGGTGAATGGCAAGAAAAAGAATTTCCATTCAAATGCCAGAAGACTATGTCATGTGGTTAAAAGAAAAACACATTTGAGGAGATTGTTCAGTGGGTCAAACACTCTCTGTACAAGCCTGAAGACCCCAATTCATTCACCAGAACCCACATGAAAAAGCCATACATGGTGCTGTGTGCTTGTAATCCTAGTGCCATAGGGTGTCAGGGTGGAGGCAGGCAAATCCCTGGGCCTCGATGGCCAGCTAACCTAGACAAATTGGTGAGTTCTAGGCTAGTGAGACACCTGGTCTCCACAAGCAGACTGTACAGAACCTGAGGAACAACACTTGATGTCCTCCAGGATCCACATTTAACATGTTCGCACACGGATATACACACACCCCCATGTCAACACATGTATACACAAACACACTTGTATATATCTGTATATATATGTATATATATATATGTATATATACATATACATACACACACACACACACACACACACAAACACACACATGCACATACACACACCCACTTTCCCTACCTCTCAGTGTATTGTAAAAGGTAGAAGTCTGGATCTGTTTTGTTTTTAATCTAACATAGAAGCCATTCCTAATTGGGCTCCCTGGCCCTTTCATTCCCGCCTGTTGCCCACACAGCAGCGTTTCCAAGGATGAAGCACTCCTCTTAGTCTTGAATCTGCATTGTTGTGTTTTAAGACATACACATTGGGTAAAGAACAGTGCATTTGCTGGGTGAAGTGGGGTAAGTCTTCAATCCCAGTATTTGGGAGGCAGACACATGCAGATATTTATGAGGCTACCCAGGTCGACATATCAAGCTCTAGGCTAGCCAAATCTACATAGTAAGATCCTGTCTTAAAAAAAAAAAAAGACTACTGGAAGGAAGGATCCTTCTATAGAAACTATGTGTTCCATTGGTTTTGCCAATAAAGCTCACAAGATTGCGAGGTTTTTGCAAGTATAGGCTTCCTTCCACATGTATTGACATTTACCGTAAAAAAATCCTGCTTCGAAAAGTATCTCCCAACTGTCATCCCGGAGAGGTTTGGTAACACATTCTTCAAAGCAAAGCTGACTTTGAAGGTGTTTGTTTGAAGCTTCCCCTATCAGAGCAGGCACACATGTAGACAATTCAGGAAGTTCAGAGAAGTAACTGTGTAGCTTAGCAGTCGGTTTGTCAGGCATGAAAGAAGGGTGACCTTCCATGGTGACCCCCGGCTGGGAGGTGAGCTGAAGAACTCCCCCAGTGACAGCAGGTCACTGAGCCAAAGGGAGGACGTGACAGCCAATTGAGGAAGGTGGTCAGGAGCAACACTCAGACCAGGACAAAGGCTCAGTGCGGAGAAGTGCTTGCTGAGAAGCCTGGCAACCTGAGTTAGATCCCAGAACTTAAGTGATGGGAAGAAAGAACGAACTCCCTCCAGATGTCCTAAGCCTTCCACACGTGTGCCTTGGCACATGCACATAGATGCACACATGCAAGATAAGTAAGAATGGTACTTGCTTGCTCCATCTCGAGTGTGGTGCACAGTCATTCCAGGTACTCTGTGAAGTCAAGCTAAGCAGGCTGTCACCAAGTAGCAGCTGTGCAGCCGATTTTTACTCAGGTCACACAGATACAGAAGGCTTACATTAGTACCAGTGGCCAATTCTCTCCTCACTGGGAACTCGGGAAACAAAGTATGCCAGGTACCTCATGAGTTAACTGGGGTAGCATTGTGAGTAGTTTCAACCAAGAGCCCTAAAACCTAAAGCAGAGGCATCTCTGCATTTCCTATTTTCTCTTTTCTAGACATGATGAACACACAAAGCCGAAAGAGAGCACCAGGCAGACACTTAGGTTACTTTATTGACCAGATCATAATACTTTTAGGGTGAAATGGAGCTGTTGATAATTGCAACAGAGCAGTAGACATAAGCCACATGTCCTAAGCCAGTCTGTGGAACCACACTGCTTGTGTGTTCTAGGGTCCTTTCTATGTCTGGCCAAAAGTAACTTAGGAGGGGAAGTGGGGTTTGTGGCTTACACTTCTGGGGCACAATCCCTCACTGAGGGAAGTCAAGGCAGGAACTCAAGCAGGACCTTAAAGCAGAAACCATAGAGGAAGGCTGCTTGCTGGCTTGTTCAATGAATCATGCTCAGCCAGCCATCCTCCATAGCCCAGGAATACCTGACCAGGGAATGGAACTGCTTACAGTGAGCTGGGTCCTCCTGCGTCAGTAGATGATGAGGATAACCCCCCCCCCCACACACACACACACACACACATCCCAACACCAGACATCCCACAGGCCTGTGTGAGCTAGGCACTTTGATCAGATTATTCCAGGTTGCATATCAAGTTGACAAAGATAACTAGGACTAATGAGAATTTGTGTCAGTAGGAAATTGAGCTATTACTTTTATTGTTTTCTTTTGAGACGGGGTCTCATTATGTAGCCCTGGCTGGTCTTCAGCTCTATGTTGACAAGCTGGCCTCAAACTCACAGAGCTCTGCCTGACTCTGTATCTTAAGTGCTGGGTTAAATGCATGCACCACCATGCCTGGCTCCAGAAGTCTGGTTATTTTTAAAGCCTCAGAGATGCAGGTGTTGTTCGCTACACTAGCGTGACCTAATCTGCCTTGACTATTATAGTAGGTTATCCTTCACACAAGGTACAGTCTGAGACTTGGATAGAGGACCTTTTTTACTCAGTGCACTTTTTAAAAAAATCGAAGGATTTGTGTAGCATGATTCTTAAAAGGTCTTATTAATAAAAACAAACCCAGAGCCAGGTATTGGGGTGAATGCTGGAAGATCAGAGAAGCAGAACAAGCCACAGCTTCCTCACCTCGCCAATTCCTCAGCTGATCCTCTTTCCTCAGACTGGAAGCCTTTGAGTCCTCATCCAAATGAATCTCAGCTGAACTGCTGCTAAAAGCCTAAAAGCTTAACCAGTTCTAGTTCTGGGTTTTCAATGCCTTATGTACATTTCTGCTTTCTGCCATGACTTCCTGGGATTAAAGGCGTGAGTCACCATGCCTGGCTGTTTCCAGTGTGGCTTTAAACTCACTGAGATCCGGATGGATCTCTGCCTCCCAAGTGATAGGATTAAAGGTGTGTGTGCCACCATTTTCTTGCCTCTATGTCTATCTAGTGGCTGTTCTGTTCTCTGATCCCAGATAAGTTTATTAGGGTGCACAATATTTTGGGGAACACAATATCACTACAGAATTGGGTCTCTTAGATGCTTGGAACTTACCAAATAGGCTAGACTGGCTGGCCCATGAGCCCCTATCTCTGCCTCCCCAGTACTGAGATTTTTGGGGATGTGGCCTGAACATGAAATGTCCCCCATAGGCTCATGAGGATTGAACTAGCGGGTGTCACACTTTTGGAAAGTTGTGGAACCTTTAAGAAGCAGAACATTGCTGGAGGAAGTGGGTCGCCGGGGGTAGACTTGGAGGTTTCCATAGTTCACGCTCCACTTCCTCACTGTGGATTCAGTGTGACAAACTAGGTCCTGCTCATGCTACCATGCCTCCTGCACCATAATGGGGTGTATTGAACAGTAACTCAGAATAACCCACACTCCTTTAAATAGCTTCTTGTTGGGTAGTTGGTTGCAGCAATTTAATACATTAAATATTTTTATAATAATATATTTATTTATGTAAATAAAGTGTCAATTTATTATTTCCTGTCCTCCTTACCTAAATACTAAAACATCATCAACTCAGATTGTATTGGACTTCAAAACAACTATGATTAAAGACATAGAAAATCCAGAATCAACTGACACAATTTTACATTTTGTCTTGTGCTCCACCCTAGTGCCTCTATAAGATAAATGGGGTTAGCTTTGAACTACTCTTTTTGTTCCTGTATCAAAATACACAACAAAAGCAACCTAAGGAGCCAGTAATTTATTTTGGCCCACAGTATAACATTACAGTCCATCATGGCAGGGAAGGCATGTCTGCAGGAGTGTGAGACATGTTGCAGGAGCAGTCAGGATGCAGAGTGCTCGGCTTGCTTTCTTCTTTTCATTTGCTTTGGGACTCCCACCCATGGGATGGAGCCTCCATTAAGGTGGGTTTTCTCTCCTCGATATACTGAGTCTGGAAACTCTGACATGCCCAGAGATTAGTCTCTTGGATGATTCTAGATCCTGTTAAGCTAGCCATCCATATTAACCAGCAAAAGTTTGTTGTACCCATATTACATAGAAAGGAAGAGATGTATCCTGAGTTCTAGGGCTGGGAAGAGACATCTGAAGTCATATCTTCTGAGGTCAGGCTCTGGATCATTATTACTACACTAAGGGTGTAAGTATTGAAGCTGGAGAGGCTACGGTAACACAATGTACTTTGAGTGTGTGTGGTTTACAGTCTCTTCCCTCTTAACAGAAGCCACTCTGAAGAAATGTGGGTGAGTGAATATTACAAGAAGCATAAGAATTAGCAGTAGATCCCATAAAGAATCGTGTTTGTATGCTTGTGGTTGCATAGACCAAATCTTTGGATTCTTAAACACCTTTCCACAGTAGTTACACATTCTTTCTCACAATTTAATGCTAAAATTTCATCCCCATTATGGCCAGCTGTTGCCCTTCTTTTGAATTTCTATCAAAACTTTACAGCAGGTAATAGTACCCACTTAATATGTAGCGTGGACATCATTCAGATTCATAGTGACTATTGATTTGTATCAAAACCTCTATTCTTCAATTGGAAAAATGGGAAGAGAGGAAGAAATCAGGGTTTTCTTTTGTATGTGTATATATATGCATGCAGAGTGTGTGTGTGTGTGTGTGTGTGTGTGTGTGTGTGTGTGTGCCAGCCAGAGGATGATGACCTTAGGTATCATTCCTTAGACATTATTTGCCTTTTTTTAAAAGATTAAACTGAGACATGTTCCCTTACTAGTCAGGAACTCCCCAAATAGTCTATACTGGCTGGCCAGAGAGCCCCAAGATCTCCCTTTCTCCACCTCCCTAATGCTGCAATTACAAGGGAAGAGCACACCACTTGGCTTTTATTTACATGAGTTCTGGGAATCAAACTCAGGTCCTCATACTTGCAAGACAAGTACCTTATAGACAGAGCTATTTATTATCTCCCCAGGCCCCAAACAGATCTTGAAGCAAAACAAAGCAGAGGGCGTTCTAGCAGATGTTGAGGGCCGTGCCCATACAGTAAGGAGCGAGGTACAGCAACGGACAAAGATGCTTCCCATGAGGCAACAAGTGGACCTGATTTCACACATCCGAATTCCATCTTTGACTACAGACAGGCAAAAGCATGGTGCACGCTGACCAGAGAAATCTTATCTAGTCTACATTCTCGTTTTTAATTTTGTTTTGTTTTGTTTTATGAGAGGAATAAAATTGTAAACTTCTCATTTTAAGAAAAGGGAAAAACAAGGTCCTGAATTGGTAAATTTATTTTCTAGAATCTCCCATGTAGCCTCATGACACATTAAAAATAGCTTTTCCTGTTGGCAATGGCCAATAAACATAAATATGGAGGATATTGATCTGTCTGGTGTCTTCAAAGTTCCTCCAGCTTATGAGCACAGCAGTCTAAAGATCCATCCCCAAATAATACATTTTTGGTAAAAATAGTAATTTTTTTTCACATTCCAAGTACTTTTATAGAAACTTGTACTCTAAGCATTGAACTTCAGATACTCCAAAAAATAAAATATGCAGAACTCAAGCTGGATTTATTTATGGCATTGTTTTTTTTCTAAAGAGTCTATGAAATATAATACAGAGATGGGTTTAGAAATTGTATATGTATCTGTATGAGTTTGAGTTTGTCAGACTGGATATGAGGGCTGGTGTCATTAATTATTTTTTATCTTAGTGTATGATATTTATATGTGTGTGTCTATGTGTATTCATGTGCATGCCATAGCATGCAGGTGGAAGTGAGAGGACCTAGGGTGTTGGTTCTTGCTTTTCATCTTTTTTGAGACAAAGTCTCTCTGTTGTTTGCTGTTACATGTGCTAAATTAGCTGGCCTGTGAGCATCCAGGTATCCTCTTGCATTTGCCTCTCATCTCCCCACAGAAGCATGGGGTCACACCCATGTGCTGCCATGCTTGGCTTGCAGTGGCTTTGGGTTTTCACACTTAGGTTCTCAGGATTGCAAGGGCAAGCATTTTATTCACCCACTAATTTCCCCAGCCAACATTAACCATTCTGTATTTATAAAATTATGTTAATAATTTGTACATTCTTTTAAAGGCTGGTTCCATGCAGGAAATAATAGCATCTTGTGGGTTCTTGGCATGTAGCCACAAACCCTACTTTCATATTATCTAAGCAAGACATTGGCAGCTCATGGTTGTACTTCTTTATGATATTCATTTGCCCACATGGCATTTTATATCGTTCCCCCCCTACCCACGCCTTGCTGGATGAGTGCAATTCTACAAACACACACACAACCATAAATGTACTTTTGCTTCTGCTGCTGTGGGGGAGTGGGGAACACTTGGGATTTGCTTGTTAACATTCAGGAGACTCTTTTGCACTCCATGTGGAAAATAGGTTTCTCCACTGAACGCATAGCTATCTTCTCACCCAACCAGAGCCTCTTCATACAGCAAGTTTCCTGATGCAGAATTTGCACAAGCCTGCCTAGGGAGAAATTTATGTGGTTTTCTGCTCACATACAGATGGCCCCAGAGTGAATAAGATGCAGTGATTCCAATTGGGTCGGCACCTTTCGATCTGTTTGGGAATGTTGTCTCATCCCTGGGAGGGAAGTAGAACACCACAGTTTCCAGGGAGCAGTGAGTGTTATTCTTGCAAAATTTTGTGCTGGATTAAAAATATATATTATCTAGGGAAGAAAAAAAAGAGAAAGAAAAATTCCAGCCCTCCAAATGTTATAGGGAGTGAGTTACTAGTTCCATGTGGTTTTCAGTTCTCCATATTGTTGTGGAATATTATTTTAAGATGTGCTACACTTGTTTATGCTGTGGAACATTTATTTTAATGATGCAAAGATGGGTTGCATTCTTTTATGTTGCATTTGTTTAACTCTGTGAAGCTGTGCCTATCTAAAACACCCGATTGGTCTAATAAAGAGCTTAATGGCCAGTAGCAAGGCAAGAGAAAGGATAGGTGGGGCTAGCAGGCAGAAAGAATAAAGAGGAAGAGAAATCTGGGAAGATGAGATTGGCAGAAAGAAAAGGAGAAGGAGAGGAGGACATTAGGGGCCAGCCACCCAGCTACATAGCAAGCCCTGGAGTAAGAAAGAAAGAAAAAATATACAGAATTAAAGAAAGATAAAATCCTAGAGGCAAAAGGTAGACAGGATAATTTAAAGGAAAAGTCAACTAGAAACAAGCCAAGCTAAGGCCAGACATTCGTAAGTAAGAATTAGCCTCTGTGTGTTTATTTGGGAACTAGGTGATGGGCCCCTAAAGAGCTAAGACTGAAAAAAAAAATCCACCATACTCTAGATCTACTGTTCCTGACTATTGTGGTGGTAGGTGGTCAGAGATTGGGCCTAGAATATCCAGGTGCCAACTAGTCTGAAGACTGCCCCTGCTCCATGGTAGATGCACTTTCTTCCATTGAGGAAACTTGTTTTTTCTAAGGAGACAAGTTGGTGTGCAGTTGAACCCAGTTCAGAACCAGCAAAGCTTCCTGCTCAATGGGTTTTTCTTGGTATGAAAGTCCTATCAGCTTTTCACTGGGCTTGCTCTCCAGGAAAGCACATCTGTACTGCTTCACAGTGCAATACAGATGGGAGGCATGGTGGGTCGCCAAGGGAAGTCATGGAAGCAGAATGGGAATGAAACCTCATGGGGAATGGGAGGCCAGGCAAAATGTGTCTGTCCTTAAGGTGTTCTGTCCATGTCTCTCCCCAATGCATCAAAGAAATGGGCTGCTTGGGCAGCGATATCTCTGCCAGAGTCAACATGAAAAAACCGCTCTGGCTAAAGGCTAGACCGAGAGCCCCGGCCACTTTAAAGCAGTCCTAGCTCCCAAAGCTAATGAACTCAGCTGAAAAACAGGGGTGTCAGTCTGGTCAAAAAGAATAGGGCTATACATTGGATTTGTTTTTTATCAAGAAACAGTGGGTCCAGCAGGTCATCCCCAAGTGTCTCAGCTATAGACCCTGCCCTTCCGGTCTTAGATGGGTGAGATCTACATGCAGTTTAAAACTATGAAAAGTGAAAATGTAAGAGATTGGAGAATTGGAGGGAAAAGCGTGGCATGAGCTTCATCACACCTGAAAGTATTTATCAATCACCTACTAAGTACTGGCAGCTATGTGAGACAGCTAGGGAGAAAACAAACATACTTTTAATAGGAGTCAGAGCCTCTGACTTTAAGAAACTCAGAGACTCTTTGTGTGCGTGCATGTGTGTGTGTGTGTGTGTGTGTGTGTGTGTGTGTGTGTGTGTGTATACGCACACAGCTATCTACACACACTTGAGTGTGCATTAATATATGTTCAGAGACCAGAGGAGGAAAACTTGAGGTATTGGTCATCAAGCACCATCCAGCTTGTTTGTTGAAATAGTCTTTTACTGCCCGGTAGCCCACTAAGTGAGCTAGACTGGCCAGGGAGCCCCGGATATATACACATCAACCTCTCCAGCACTGGGCATATAGGCAGCAGCCACCATTCCCAATTAAAAAGCAAACAAAAAGCCATATGTTTGCGGGGTTGAGCTCAGGTCCTTGTGCGTGCAAGGCAAGCACTTTATGAACTGTGATATCTCCTCAGCCCGTAGATATCATTTATAAAATATTACTATGCTAAGACAGGGAGAGTCCAGTCATTTTGAAAACTCAAAGGGAGGTTTTCTTTAGGCAAAGAAGAGCTCAAGGTGCAGCTGTATGTTTTGTGTGGGATTTGGTGGAATGAGAATGCCCTTTGGGAGGAAAAATATATTTCCTTGGATAGTTGGTTTTAAAAACTTTAACAAGTATTTACTTGGGCTTCGGGTTATAACAAAAGCTATATATTAAAAATACCACAGTAGAACCTATCATTGCAGAAACCTGAATCTTGAAGAATTTTAATCTAACTGGAGGTAGAATGCTTGGCTAGTATCTGTCAAGTCCCAGGTTTAATACCTTGTACTGGAAAAGAAGACTTGAAGTTTCATCTGGAGACACATTTTCTAATATGACTTTTCATTGAGTGAAGGTCTTCAGAGCTCAAATCACACTCTGCTTGTAAATAAAGCCCTTAATACTTTGAACTCAGGACAATGAGCTGGTTCCTTGAGCTTTAGGAACCTTGAAAACCTGAGTTCCATTCCTGGGACCCACATGGTAGGAGAGAGCCAACTCCCTTACTTTATCCTCTGCCTTCTACATGTATACCATGGAACATGCATACACACATACTAAATAAATAAAAATTTCAGGCTCAGTTAATATACATTAGAACTAATTACATCTCAGTAAAAAGACATTTTTTCCTACAGGTTTTTATTTGTAATAGCTGGGAGACCAATGTTTAGGAAAAGAAGTGATTTAGTATCAGAGTGAATGAGAAATGTATGATTGAGTCAGTGCTTAAAGGTAAATCCTACCTATAACTACTTAGAAGCAAAGAAGCCAACTCAAAACTCTGTCCACGCCTGGACTGGGGGGAAGAAGAGGCTTATTTCCATCACATTTGGGAAGCAGATGGTACACTGTGAGACAACTGGGAATCTGAACCCTCCTCGTTGAAGTAACGAAGCAAAGCAAACTGTCATTGGGTGTTAAGCAACAATGGGCCACTTCATGGTCTGTGATTTTTTTTCCAGGAAAACAGAGGTGTGGGAAATAAGAATTTTAAAAAGGTGCCATCAGGGAAACAATGACAGCATGGTCTCATCACATGTAAAATGCTTTTCTCTGTGACCAGACTCATAAAGGTTATTTAAAAAATATAGCAACTTGATTCTCTTAGGGAGGGCTTAAGGGGATCCCCAAAACCTGTATTTCAAGCTGCGGCTTTGAAATGCAACCAGCTTTAAATCATCCTAGGATTGATATAAAATGTTCACAAGGTTACTTAGGGGTCTGGGTTGCATGAGGTTGTTTTAACACTTTCTTATATGTCTCTGTTTTTTCTTTACCTTTAATTTTTTTTAAGCATAAAGCCAAAAATTAGTGTGTGAGAGGTGAACAGGCATTTTTCTTCTTGATCTAGTGACGTCTGCAAAGAACTTCTAATTATGCTGGAGTAGTAACTCAGCTGGTATCTTGAGACAGCTACATTTGGGCTTAGTAGAAGAAGAAACAAATATGGATTTATTTACATTGTCTGTGGTATGTGTGTATGTGTGTGATTCCTGTGTGTAGTCAAGTACACATGTGTGTGCAGGCCAGAGGCCAACCTCAGCTAATCTTCCTTTGTGGTGTTCCACCTGGGTTAGTAAGATGAGTACAGAGTCCACAGTTCAGCTGGTCTGGCTGGCCAGAGGACCCCAGGGATCCTCCAGTGTCTGCAACCTGAATATGGGATCGCAAGCATGAACCGTCACACCTGGAATTTTTTACGTGACTTCTGGGAATTAAACTCGGGTACCCATGTTTGTATAATAATAGCTTTCACAACTGAACCAGCTCCCCAGCCCCTTTGCCAACATCAGACTGCTGGGACACATTTAGATCATGTGGGTGTAAGTGAATGAACTAAGGAGTGAGACGCAACACTGACCTTCTATGGGGTGGTGGTGAAGTGTGTACTGAGAAACGTGTTCAACAATGTGTCATTATCCTGTGCAAACCAGGAAGGATGCCATCACAAACTCCAGCTGCAATGTCACAAGAAAACGACCTTAGGAGACAGTTGTCATGTAGACTTCTGTTCACTGTAATGACTTTATATGGGACATATTTAAAACTTTACCTTGAGCTGTGGGCCGGGCAGGTGTGAGAACCATATCAAAACTTTGTGTTAGATTTGATGAACACCGTGGAAACTTCTCCTCTTCTCCATTGTACAAACAAAATGGAGCATTAGCAGGTGGTGCTGATCATTTGAGAATTTGTGACATCAGTCCTGCCCCACAGCCCTATGAACCCAGGGGTTCCCTTTTCTCTCCTTACCTCTCCTGCCCTCTCTTCCTCCTGTCCTTCCTTCCTTCCCTTGCTCTTCTCTTTCCTTTCTTCCCTCCTCCCCTCTCTCTATACCTTCTTTCTCCCCTCCCCCCCCTCGTTCTTTCTGTAGACCTTAAGTCCTTCTCTGGTCACATACAACATAGTTAGTTGCTCATGGGCTCAGCATGGCAAAGACATTGTCCAAGATAAGTCTTCGATAGGAGTCTGCATCCTTACCTGGAATATTTTCTCTGAATGTCAGTAAAGTCAAGTAGAAGGGGCTGCTGTATTTAAGCCAGTAAACCTTGTTTAATCCCCTCTCTATCCACCTAACCACAGCCCCTTAAGCGAGCCATCTAACCTTTCACTAACTCAGCTTTCTCATCTTCCGAGTAGATATAATGATATTTCTAAAGTACATTAAAATGATTAATAGATGAGAAAGTTCTTCAATGAGCTCTGTTCAATTTTGAGCTATTAATAATTTAAGACTTGAAAATATGGGGGGGGGGACCCTTCACTTTCCCAGCTGCCTATAGGAACCAGTGTTTTGTGTCTACCATCTTTTCAGAAGCCTGAATGGGTTCTGGTGATATCTCCAGACCCCCAGAAACTATGCAGAAAAAAACAAAACAAAACCCAGGCTTGGTGGTGAATGTTTGTAATCACGAAGCCGAGGAGGGAGAGACAAGCAGATCCCGGGGTTCACTTGGCAAGCTCTGGACCCATGAAAGCCTACCCCAAACAAGGTAGAAAGCATGCAGAATGACACCCAAGGTTGTCTAATGACCTCCACATGCATGCAAACACACACAGAGGTGCACACACACACACACACACACACACACACACACACACACACACGTGTGTACATGTACACTTGCATTTTTACACATTCCACATGAACATACACAGAAATCCTGGTTTGGGATGTCTTCAGGGTCTTTATTCTGCTGCTAAGTAGTTATGTGCCATGGCCCAACAGTGGACTTTTTAAAAAATAATCCTATGCTACCCTGCTTGCTATAATGACCTAGCTCAGGTGGGTTTATAGGCCTTTTGAGAGCCCTTGGTTGTGTCCTGATCTGAATGAGAATGGCTCCCATAGGTTCATATAATTGGATGTTTGGTTCTTGGTAGAACTGTTTGGGAAGGGTTAGGAGGTGTGGCTTGTTGGAGGAGGTGTGTCACTAGGGGCAGGCTTTGAGGTTTCAAAAGCTCATGTCATTCCCAGTTAGCTTGCTGCCTCGTGTTTGTGGATCAGATGTGAGCTCTCAGCTACTGCTCCAGCGCCTGCCTGCCTGCCTGCCTGCAGCTGTGCTCCCTGCCATGAGGGTTACGAACTCACCCTCTAGAGCTGTGAACCCCAGTGCACTCTTCTGTAAGTCACCTTGGTTCTGGTGTTTGATCAAGGCAGCACAACGGTAACTTAAGATAGCTTGTCATTCTGGAAGCCCTAGGTAATACAAGCTGCATCCGTTCCTGTTTATTCTTAAACTAGTGTCATTTTGAATCCCTGAAAATGCATCTTTCAAAAGATGACTCTGAAAGACAATCCAAGCTGTGAGCAAGAGAGCATTGTTGGGCCTGGGGAGGTCACTCAGAGGCTGAGAGCACTTGCTGCCTTTACAGAGGACTGGGGTTTGGTTCTGAGCACCCATATCTGGAGACTCCCAACCACATGTAACTGTTGCTCCAAGGAGTCTCATGCCCTCTCTGACCCCTGAAGAGACTGTATTTATATATACACTTACACAGACTCACAGGTATATACATATTTTTTTAGTGAACCCTATGTTTTCTGGATGGAATTCTGGCATTTTGCTCTCACCTCTCTCTGGTGGAACTAATTTTTTAAATAACTTATTTATTTTGTTAAGTTTATATATGTGAGTGTGTTAAGTTTAGCATATTTCCTATATGCCCTTCCCCACCTTTATGAAGACCCTCCCCTGTTCCTTTTAATTTCCTTTGTCATTTCTGGTTTTTTTCCATATATGTGTGTGTGCGTTGTATGCACATTGTTTTGTGTATCTGTATTAAATCTAGGAACTACAAAGGAGGGAAAGCATGGGTTACTTACCTGTCTGAGACTCGCTAAGTTCACTTATTACGACTATCTCCTGTTGTTTCTGTTTCCTTGCAAACTACATGACTTCATTCTTCTCAATGGCTGAAATTTCCTGTTGTGGATATGCACCGCATTTTCCTTATCCAATCCTTTGTTATTGGACACTTAAGTGAGCCCCATAGTTCAGCGATCATTGTTCTTCAGTAAATATTGTTGTTCAGGCATTCTCTTCTGTGTACTTCTGTCCTTTGAGTCCTTACAGATGGGGCTCAAGGTCAATGTCATGTATACAGAGTTGAGATACATAGGGAATACTCCTGGCTCATTGTTAAATATGCTATCCTTTAAGAAATGAACTGACAGATATGAACTGTCTACTGAATGCCAACTTTATCTGTAAATGAATGTGAACATAGGAAATACGAGGCATCGTCACAGAACACAAGTTGTCATTTATTCTAGGAGGCAAGCCATGCGTGTGGGAAAGATTTGTGCACTCAAGTGAGAGGGTTTTGAGGGACAAAATGAATGCTATAAGAGTAAGAATTCAAAGAGATTGGAGATCAGTGAGGAAACATCTTGAGTGGAAAGTGAGGCAGATTTGGAAAGTAGAGGAATGTCCCTGATAAAAGGGACTTACAAGGCAGTAAGTAGCAGCCATGTGAGCTGTGAGCTAGTGCCCCAAGTGGAAGTGAGTATCACTTTGGGGACCGTGGGGGTTGTATTAGTGACCCATCTCTGTGCTGAAACAAAATACCAGAGGACAACAGCTTAAGGAAAGAAGGGTGTTTGTGGCTCACAGTTTGAAGATGCAACCTATCACAGCGGGGAAGGTGGGAGGTGCCAGTCACACTCAGGGTGGCTCTCAGTTAGCCTCGTTTATGAACTCCCTCTCACACATGTCCAAAGATGTCTTTCCATGGTGATTCTAGGTCCCATCAAGTTGACAGTTGAAGTTAACATCACAGAAGTTTTGGAAGTAGGCAGTTAAAGCCAAGCAGGATTAGAACAATTAACATGTTGCAATATAAGCCATGTAAATACTCATAAATCAGTTTGAAAAGTATAGGTAAAGATGTTAACTGAGTTGGCAAAGTTGTGAAGCAAATTAAATTCAGTAAGAGAAGGGTTAAATAATCTGCCAGTATCCTGACAACCACAAAGTTTTTCAAAGCAATTGAAAAGAATGCAGTAAATCTTTGTGTGCTGACATGGGAAGACAATCATGGAAGGACACACACAATGCTAATGGAGAGAGCACATTTGTGAAAGATGTGTTATTGTGTAACATTTTCTTCTATGATTAAAACATTCTATTCTACAGAGAAGCTTCTTTATCATGAAGTAAAGGGCTCAAAATAGTTTCAGGAAGTCCCTAAAACTGACCAGACTCACCAGTCCCCTCCCTGCCAGAATTAGCAATAAAAGTGGGAGTTCCCCTCCAACAAAGCAAAGCCAAGCTGTCAATAAGACCCAGACAATCAAAGCTACAAAGACTCTGAGACCAGACCAGCCACCTGGAAGAAGCAGAAACCAGCCAAACTGCTTGGGAGAGGTTTAGACCAACTGAGGCAACTGGAAAGGGCACCCTCCAACTGCCCTTTCCTCTAGACTGTGCAGTGAGCTTCAGGTTCCCAGCTTCATGAGCTGTCCTCATGCAGGGGTGGGCTTTGGTGAGACAGTTGTCTTGGAGTCATTTCTGTTCCTAAAGTAACCCCAATAAAATTCATTGATTCATCAAGTTGGACTTCAGTGGTATTTGTACTTTGGTCTGTTATAGGTTCCCTGTCTGGGGTGAGGATGTGTGTGTCTTGTGTTTCCCCAGGAAAAGTTTTGCCGTACAACATCTGTTACCTTGGCAACTGATTTTAAAAAATCAAAGTGATGCTTGAGGAAGATCTGTGTGAGATCTTGTATTGAATTAAAAAGGAGAGATTATAAGTGAAGAGCGATTCTAGGAGATGTGTGCATGTGAGAGCAGATGTCCAAACTAAGAATAGAATGATTGTAAATGACTTCATGACCCTTTCCCTTCTTTTCCCACTTTCCCTTTCTTACTCCTCCCTTCTTCCATTCCTCCATTTGTCCTTTTCCTCTTCCCACCTTTCCTCCATCTTCCCTCCTCTCCTTCTTTACCCCTTCCTTCCTTCTTCCCTCCCTCCCTTCCTTTCTTCCTTCCATCCTTTCTTTCTTCCTTCCTCCCTCCCTCCCTTTCTTCCTTCCTTTCTTTCAATTAAACCCAAAGCTTTTCATCTCTTAAGCAAATACTCTACCCCTGTGCTGTAGTTCACAGCCCTCAAATTCTTAACTTAGGAAGTAAAGGAGAGGGAACTCCATTCCCTTGTCCACACTTGGGAAGTGTACCCTGAGAGATGACTATGACAGCCCTGTGTTAGTTGAAACCCATCTTGAAGAATGTGTTCATGCTTCTGTTTTTCAGGATGGAGGAAACTGTCCGAAGCCTGTTGCAGAGCCAAGGGTCTCCAGAGCAGAAAAGGGAAGAACCTGTCAAGATCATGACCTACCAGGTACCTGTGCTTCTGACTCTTGGCACCAGTGCGTTGGCTTGTTTGTTTGTTTGTTTGCTGGGAGCCATCAAGTCACCTTTATTATGAGAAATCGTAAACATGTTTATTTAACCCAGTGATTTCGAAAAGTCCCCCTTGAAAGTGGTCATAGATGTGCTTGCAGGGTTGGGAAGGCATCACGTTGTCCTTTGTCAGGGAGGTGGGAGCTGTCTGTGTTATATTCTTGGGGTACATGAGAGGGATTGTCTCAGATGTTGACTTGAGGAGCACTTGCCAGAGATGAAGGGCTGAGGTAGGCCTGAAGAGTAGAGAAATGAAGGTCAGGCCACTCCAGCTGAGGAGAAGCCTAGCTGAGCTGCAGGGTGAGAGCTACAGCCTAGGCCTGAGGAGATTACACATCTCAGAGTCCCTGCAAGGAGGAAGCTGAGGCCCCCTGGATGGCCAGCCTAGGCTGATCAGTGATTTTCAGTGAGCCTCCGTCTCAGAAACCAAGGTGGAGAATAGAAGGATGGAGGGAAAACACCCAGGGTTGACCTATGGCCCTCACATGCACACACACACATGAACATATGTATACACACAAAACCGATGAGGAGTTATATGAACCCAAAGGAGACCATTTGTTTGCTCCCTCATATGGGGTGTCTTTACCTCACCTGACTCTGGTTTCCCAGCTTGCACCATTTCCCTGGAAGGAGCCACAAACCTGTATGCAGGCTCAGCCGCGAGGGAAGCTATAGTTTGCCCGGGTTTCCATTGTTGTGTGTTTATTCTGAGGCTTTCATTGTCCTTTACTGTCGAATATCAGAACCACAGCTCCCAGTGTTGGAGATCCACACTTACTGTTCTGTGTGCACTAAATATGGTCAGATTTTCTTTGCTGGGTCCCTTCCTGAGTGCATTGCCTCACGCAGTCCTTGTGCGAATTATGACTCGCCTTGCTGGATTCTTTCAAAGTAGGATGAGCATTTCTGCCTACCCGCTGAAGAAATGACCCTGTGGTGATCTTTTTGTGAAGTTTGTCATTGTGCCGTTCTAGACATTTCTTTTGAATTTGGATTATGTTCTTGACCTCAAGTTTGTGTACAAAGTCATTTATGTGCAGGTGCCCGTGCATGTATGTGATGCATGCATGTGTATGCATATGTACCTGTGTGTGTATGTGTATACATACAAAGTGGGTGCCTTCATAAAACCCAGATCAAAAATTCACCGTTTCAGCATTAAAGTAAGTAAATAGGGTCCAAGGAGATGACTCCATTTGTAAAGTAGTTGTCCAAGTGTAAGGACCTGAGTTCCCTCCCTGACACCCGTGTAAAAGCCAGGTGTAGCACACACTTGTCATGCCTGCCCTGGGAGGCAGAGTCAGCAGGATCCCTGCGCTTCACTGGCAAGCCATCAGAGCCCAATCAGTGACATTTAGACAAAAGAGACCCTGACGCAAAAAACCACTGTAGATGACTTCTGGGGAACAACAGCCAGAATTGATCCCTGACCTCTCCGTGTGCAAGTGCACATGCATGTGAATGCACATGTGCACTTGCACACGTACACAAATTAACCACTGAGCAAGTACATAGAAACAAAAATGAAAGAAAGCTCACAAACTTGTCAGACAGTGTTTGGCACTCATTCTCACCGCGGACATGGCAGTTCCTGAGTGATGGAGCCATTATCCGTATGTGCGGAGAAGACGCTGTGTGCACCAGGGACAGACTCGTTTCTTTGGGGAGAAATGCGAGACGACGTGAGAAGCTTGCGTTGCGAGCAGCCCCGGTGTAAACATCTGCTTCCCTCTCGCGTGGTCTGGCTCCATGGCTCTTCCCTCTGGATGTTCCGGGCTGTCGGCTATGCCGCACTGCATCGTTGTGCCACCTGGGCCAGCCTTTCCTGGAGTTAAGTTTGGAAACTTTGGTTTGAAAACAAACATCAAAGCTGCACAGGAGAGAGAGGGTCATGGAGCATCTGTGAAACAGAACAACTGTTAGGGGAGAGACACAGGGTCTCTGTCTACCAGGATGCATACCCACAGGCAGCCTGGGTGGAGGGGGATCTTCCCGGACTCTGGATGGGTCGGCCTTTCGCAGGCCCCCTGTGTCCACAGCTGCCTGTGTGTTTCTCTGTTGTAGCGGATGTGCTCTCTCATGTTCCCACTTCTTCTTCTTTTTTTTTTTTAAAGTAAGGAACATGAATTGAATCACATTAGCTAATTCATTGAAAATGTGACAGCCAAATGGGACGAGGAACAAGACTTTGGACCTCACACAGAAAGCCTCTGAGTCCCTCATTTCTCATGCTTTTGAAAAAGAGTTTAGAACTAAATGAGGATTTCTAAATATAAATGTCCTCAGCAGGCAACAGTGTTGTTAAAATGACACAAATATAAAATGTCAAGTGCCTTCTCGAGAACTCTATTCTGTTTGCACACTTACAGGTCAACACGAGGAGAGAGGTCTTGTTTCTTTACATTTTGTCTGTGTGTGTGCAGGTGTATTTATGTGTGGGCGTACATGCATATGTATATGTGAGTATGGAGAGGCCAGAGGTTGACTTTGGTGTCATTCCTCGGGTGCTGACGACCTGGATTTTGAGGACAGGATCTTCCCTGGCCTGGAACTTGACAAGTAGTCTAGGCTGGCTGGCCAGCAAGCTCCGAGGATCTACCTGTCTCTTCCTCCTTCACTGCGATTATAAGCATGTGGCATCTTGCCCGACTTTTCATCAGGGTGCTGGGAACCAAACCCAGGTCCTCGTGGCTGCATGGGAAGCACTTCACCAACTGAGAAATTTCTAGGTCCCATGTGCACCCTTTTAATTAGAATAGAAGGTAGCCATAAAAGTGTAGTAGAGATTGAGTCCAAAGAATTCAATTGTCCTCATGGGAGAGAATTTAGAGAATTATATAATGAGCAGAAAAGCGACCACAGCGTTCAGGTTTGTCTGACTTAATTCTTCCATTTTCCCTTCTTGGACAGCCCTGTGCTAGCTGAGCTCAGGGCCATCACTTTCAAAGACGAACTCCCTTCAGACATGGGTCCTCCCTTAGGCATCTAAATCAGCCGAATTCTCATGGATTGTCCTTGGGAAACTTTTATTGGTTTACATTAATTGTACAAACTAATAAGCTTCACAGTGACATTTTTTATATACACATATTATGCAGGTGATCATATTCATCCCTTCAGTATTTTATAGAAAAGAAATCCCATTGTATGCCACCTAGCTCAACATCAAAATTACTTTGTTCATCCTTAAGTGATTCTTTAAAAGAATTGCCAGGTGTGATTAAGTATTGAGAAATGTCTCTTCCCTAGTTATCCCAAGAACTGTCCATCATCAGATATACATATTTTAATATTAATTTGGGTTTGTGTGTGAGTACAGGAGCATACATGTCATGGAGCATGCATGGATTCGGAGGACAACTCTCAGGAGTCGGCTCTCCCCTTCCAGTATGGTTTGAGGCAGGGTCTCTCCCATTCTGTTGCTGCACTGTGTGTTCCAGGGTAGCTAGCCCATGCGTTTACTGACAATTCTCCCATCTCTGCCTCCTGCCTCACCACGAGAGCATAGGGGCTATAGATGTACACACTCACATCCTGCTTTTTACATGAGTTCTAGGGATTGAACTTGGGTTGCCAGACCCCGTAGTTGGTGCCTTTACCTGCTGAACCATTGGCTTGGCCTGAAATATACATGTTAATTTTTCTGCGACACACTAAAAGTACATGGCAATGTCCAGGACCTTCCTCACTGATACTTAAGGCCAGCTTGGGAGAGTGGTAATGTTTTACCAGTTATGAATGCATTTCTAATGTACTAAAACTCACCCTGTAGCTGAGGACACCCTTTAACTTCTGGTCATCCTGCCTTCAACTCCAGAGTGCTAAGGTTACAAGCATGCACCACCCTGCCCAGTTTATGAGATAGTGGGTGGAACTTAGGGCTTTTGGATGCTACCCAGGCCTTGGACCAACTCAGCTACATCCATATCCCTTGTGAGTTATAATTCTTACCAAAATTGGTAGGAAATTTGACATCACAAACTTTATATTTTTTCTTTCACCATCGTGATTTAAGTATACTTAAACAAAACCAAAACTTTACGTAGCCCACACAGAAAAGTTAGAATTGAAAAATTACATTCTTCAACTTTAAAATAGAGAAGAAACCCTTTTCTTAGAAAGCATCTTTAATAGCAATGTTCATGGTATAAAATGTAAAATTTCCAAACTTCTAACATGATAATATTTTCTTTTTCACAAAGAAAACTGTGCAGCACAACCAAAGTGTGATTTTCAAGGTAGAAAGTTCTCACTTTCCAGTTCTTCACAGCTTTGCCTGAGTCTTGATGTCACCCCAGGGACTTCTCATGGAGTCAGCTCGGTGGCCACACCCCTGAATCTGCTGAGTTAAACTTTGAACACAACAACGCTGTTGGTTTTGACGTTCTCTTTGACAGATCAGTCTAGTGATTTCTCTGGCCCATAGGTTTGGCTGGTAACTGGGGAGATGCTGCAACACCGAGTTCTCCCACCCCATCCAATCACAACCTTCCCTTCTTATTATGGGATACAATGAAACTGAAATTTGGAGCTCAGTTCTTTTTGCCCCCACTCCTAGCCACTCATACAATAACACATGCTGCACTCATCAGTACTAAGTCATACACACTTCCTGTTTTCGTACGCACCCTGGCAGCCACCTAGCCAGAAGAAGAGACGACTGTAAATCCTGTAAACCATAGAGGCTATGTTCAAAGGTTTTCCTTTCTTTTCGTTGCCATTTAAAAATTTTATTACATTTATTTATCTGCTCTTTTTTTAATGTGTGCAGTGGGGGTAGGGATAGGGGCCACATGCCATGGCACACTTGTGGAGGTCAGAGGATGACTGATGTGGGCCTGCTGTCTCTTTTCACCTTGTGAGTCCTGGGGATCCAACTCAAGTCATCTGATGTCTTTATCCACTAAGCCACCCTATTGGCCCCGTTTTACCATTTTCATTTTAACCTAAAGAAGATATATAAAATGTCGATGAACAGTAAATCCAGTGAGCACGTACAAGCTAAGAAAAATAGTATTTAAAGTTCTGCTGTTTGTGGAGAGAGTGCTGAAGTCTTGGCACAGTTATTTATAAAATTATAAATAATTGGGATATGAAATATTTTTAGTGAGTGCTGTTATTTATGTCTGTGGCCTGTAAACTTAGGAAGACT
This sequence comes from Peromyscus eremicus, assembly GCF_949786415.1. Classification (NCBI taxonomy): domain Eukaryota; kingdom Metazoa; phylum Chordata; class Mammalia; order Rodentia; family Cricetidae; genus Peromyscus; species Peromyscus eremicus. The sequence continues at coordinate 66,101,403 of NC_081431.1, forward strand.
CTTGATTCTTCTTTGAGAGGTTTGCCCTTTTCTGAGAATCTCTCTGAACTCTGAATGACTGCTGGAGTGGGGAAAGCGCTAAATGGAGTGTTTTTATTGTGTGTTAAGTTTGAAAGGACTGAAATGACTCCTTGAGGGAGCAATTTTTTTAAGTTCCTCTTTTTCCTGGTTCTAAGTAATGTCCTTTATTCACATAAGGTCAGATCAAAGTATGTGTTTAGATCCAGAATAGAAAAACATACTGTCCTTTGCAGAGGATGGACATTCATTTTTCTTTTTGAGAGTATTATACAAGATGAGTTTTATGATTTTTATATCAGGAAGTTTCTAAAACTTCTGGGAGTCATTTCTTGTTGCTTCACTAACTCGTGATTATTTTTAAACTCATAATCCCAAAGTTAAAGTGGTGTGTGTGTGTGTGTGTGTGTGTGTGTGTGTGTGTGTGTGTGTGTGTATGTGTGTGTGTGTGTGCTTGTGGAGCCCCAGATACTAACATTCAGTGTCACTCCTCTGGGACACAGTTCACCTCCTTTATTATTTTGTAGGGTGAGTATGTGTGGTGGTCACATGACAACCTGAAGGAGTAGGCTGTTTCCTTCAACTGTGGAGTGAGAATGTCCCTGAGATCAAACTCAAGTTATAAGACTCAGCACCAAGCCTCTACCTGCTGAGCCCTCTCATGGGCCCCCACCAGCTTTCATGAGACAGCCTTTCTTGCTAGCCTGTTAAGCCACACTGGCTGGCAAACCAGTGAGCCTCAGGGATCAAGTTGTCTCTACCTCTGCAGCCCACAAGCACACACCACTACACTGGCACTAACCTTTGAAACAAATTGAGGAGTTTAAGAATGATCCCTGAGAGCTGAACGACCTTCCTCAATCTCAAGAATGTCACTGTTCTCATGGGTTCTGATCATATTGTCTAGTTCTTGGTTTCCTCCTAAACTCTGTATTCAGAACTGAATATTTTCACTATTAGATATTCTGACCTTTGAACTGAATTCTTACCAAGCAGAAGTAGAACCAGGCTTCTCCTCTGAAATAGACATAGCCCCAGGAACGTGCCTTCCTTCCTTATGAGTGAGCTGGCTGTTGCTCCATGGACCTCTTGCCTTCCTAGCTCACCTCAGAACAGGGCTGGACTTCACTTACAATACTCAGGACACCTTCTAGGTCAAGAAGTCCCATGTACAGAATCTAAAAGATGTTGCCCTTTGGTAAGTATGTAGCGTGGGTAAATTTTTAAGATGCTTCAGATTGTTAAATGGACCTATCAGTTGTATCTTCCTTTTGGGAAACAAAGGAGTTTGAACAGAGCCAAGTCATAGTATCCATCCTTGAACTTGGGCCTACTTTCGCAGCTCACCCCAGGCCAAGAAACTTGGCTTAATTTTTAGGACGTGGCTTTCTGATGCTTCATGAAGATGTCTTCAATGAAGGTAAAAATAGTCTTGGGACAGACAGCACTATTTTAGAATGAGGAAATAGGAAAGAAATAGGAAGGACTAAAGTACTCTCAAGATGTCTGTCTGTCTGTCTCCCCCTCTCCCTTTTCCTTGCTCTTGTATAATCAAGTGTTCCTATACACTGCCACATCTGGCTCTTTTGGTAGGTGCTGGGGATCATCACTGAGGTCCTTATGTTTATGCAACAAATACGTTGCCCACAAAGCTACCTCCCTAAGCCCTCCTTATCCATTGTGTTTGCACAGTGACCACAGCTGGGATATGAGGAGAAATGTCTGGGTGAAAGGTGAGAGGGATGAGGTCTTACCAGGGGCTTGTTATCTCTCTAAAGATAACCCTTGAAGGATGAAGTTGTTAGCTCACTGGCAGCCACATCTTGGGCAGTGTTTTTGGTTTGTGGGTTTCAAAGCGTGGGCTAAGGTGTTGCTCAGCAGATTCCAACCTTCATGAAGTGACCATCTCCTCAAAAATGTCTTCCTTGCAATTCAATCAGAACACAATCCTGTGATAGGATTCTCAATCCATATTCCAGTAATTCCTTAGCAACTAAACCTGGCCATTGATGTGTTTAATAGTTTTAATTGTTCCCCAGGTGACTCAATGAGTGGGTGGTATTGTGACTTATTCAGTTCCTGGATGCTAACTCAGGTATAGTCAGAGTTCACAAAGGACTAAAACAGATAGAATTCATATACGTTAGAAGGTTATTTATTAGATTGACTTACGTGGTAGAGTCTGGAGAGCCAAACAATGGCTGTTTCACCAGAGAGGCCAAACCTGTGGGTAGTTGCTTTGTCTGCAAGACTGGAAGGAGTGGAATGCTGTGAACCAAATGAGAAATGGCTCCAGCAGGATGGTAGCATGCTTTCCTTTCGGTAGCACTGTTGAAGAATAAGAGGTGAAGCCTTGCTGGACCAAGTGCGTCATGGAGACAGGCTTTGGTGTTTTGTAGCCTGCTCCCTCATCTTGTTCTCTCTGCGTGCGTTTCCTGGGTGAAGAGTCAGTGTGATCCCTCTACTTCCTGACTGCAAAGCCAGCCCCACACTCCCGATGCCATGTTTCCACTGTCATGGTGGAACGCATCCCCTCTGAAACAAAGGCTTTTGCCATGGTGTTCTAGCAAAGGGACTGAAATCCAGCTGCTACGGCCCAGAGGATGGTTCTGACCTGCTGATACTTATGAGGAGAGCCCGGGGGAAGATCTCAGAGGATCTGAGTTATAGCAAGCAGGGAAATGTATTTTCTTTTCTGTTCACATACCCAAGATCTTTCCTTTTTTCTCCTTGGTTAGAGTTCATTGTCAACCTGTCATGATCTAGACACACATGAAAGACTGGTCTCTGCACATGCCTGTGGGGAAACGCAACTTAATTGTGGGTGGAATTATTTCATGATCTGGATAAAACTCGAAAGGTGAGACAAGGGGTAGCATTCACATCTCTCTGCATCCTCTCACTGGATGCGAAGTGGCCAGCTTTTCATTTCCTGAGATTGACCAGGAGAAGACGTCATAAGGGGTCCTCAACCAGGTAAGACTGAGCTCAGCTGGGCTGGTTTTGGAATGTGGAGGCTTTGCTAACATTCCCTTGAATTTAGTCAACTCTTAAAAGATGGAGCTCCTACAGAAGCCTGTTAAGCAATGCAGTCTCCCTCTCCTGCCTCCCTGTCAGCTGGCAAGGTGGCTCAAATGTGACTAGTGCTGTGTGATTATCCCTGTGCCCAGAGCTCATGAAAGTTAATAGGAGCACAAAGCAGTTGGGGAGCATTAGGATGTTACATGGACATTGACAGTCCTGTGGAGGGCACCTACTGTCAAACCAAGTTGGTGGCCCCTTGAACCCACCAAAGAATCATGTCTCGCTATGGCTCCTGTTTTTGCCTTTCTGCATAAATGAATGGCCAAGGTTCTTTTTCAGTTGGATTCTGTAGTTGTATCAGGAGGTAAAAATGCATCTTTCCCCCAAATGTGTCATGTTTGGTAGATTTGATAACTCACCTCTAATTGATTTTGTTGCATACCAAATTGATTTATTAACTAATGAATTAGCACAGCAATCCTTTTGTCTGCATGCTAAGGCCAAGTGGATACCATAGTCTGAATTAGTCAGTTTCTTCTGTAATTACAAGTGATGATCTGAGAACAGTTCCTTTGCAAATACTCTACAATCTATTTCATTGCATTTACAAAATAATTTGTAAACATACCCTCAAGATATAAATTAGGCTCTATTTCTCTTGGGTCACTGTATTTGATTTTCTTTCCAAGCCTACAGTTATTGCATTTTTCTTCTTTGTGTATTTTTAGCACCTCCTTCCTTCTGAGCATCTCAGTGTTGCCTCCAGGGAATGATAGTGAGAACAGGCACTGAAATAATTAATATATCCTTTGCAGTCATTTGATCCACATGATAGCCTTTTCGGATCACCAGAGCAGGAAGTTAGGTTCACCTTGTCGATGAAGAAACTTGATTTTACACAGGCAGTTGGCTTTGTGAGTGTTGTACAGTGAGTTGTGCTGCTGTGGACTGGATCCCACAGTTTGGTGGGGATAGCATTGGTTGTATCTGTCCCCATGCTCCTCAAACTCAGCTGTGTCTGGAAGTCATCTGTACAGCTTCAAAATTTTCTCATCTGGGGCTGGGTGGATGGTTTCCTGGGTAAAGTGCTTTTTGTACAAGCCTGAGGACCTGCTTGAGTTTGGCTCTCAGGACTCATGTGGTACCACATGCTTGCAAACCCAGCAAGGAATGTGGGGGGTGGGGGTGGGGATGCTAGAAACAGCCAGATCCCTGGCCAGCCACATAGCCTGTTTGGCAACAAGTTCCAGGCCAGTGAAAGACTCAAAACTAAGGTGGGAAGCAATTGAGGAAGATGTTCCTAAATCAGCCTGGCATGGGTGAGTAATCCTCCCACACCCTTGCACATAACACACACACACACACACACACACACACACACACACACACACACTATGCATGTACCCACATGCGCACACAAACACATGCCTTGCTTGTACTCCAGGGCTGCAGGAAAATTCAGCTGTATACGTTGCTTTCTTGCTCAATATACTGAAGATTTCTCAGATAATCATAGGTTCTCTGACAAGAGAAGAGAGGATCATGAGTACTCGTAGAGAAAGCAGAGAATCAAGGGTACTCTGATGGGAGACAGCATAGGAACATGACCACTGTGGGACTGGGAAACAGACAAAAATATGTTGTTGGTTGTTTTCTTACTCTTTGTCTCTTTGGAGGTCTACCATGCAGCTCCCAAATAAGTTATACACGGAGGCTTATTCTTAATTATGAATGCCCAGCCTTAGCTTGGCTTGTTTCTTGCCAGCTTTTCTTATCTTTAAATTAACCTCTCTGTCTTTTGCCTCTGGGATTTTACCTTTCTCTGTTTTTATATGCCTTTCTCTCTTACTCCATTGCTGGATGTCTGATCCCTGATGTCCTCCTCCTTCTCTTTCTCCTCAATCACTCTTCTCCCAGATTTCTCCTTCTATTAATTCTTTCTGCCTGCCAGCCCCACCTGTCCTTTCTCCTGCCTTGCTATTGGCTGTTCAGCTCTTTATTAGACCATTAAATGTTCTAGAATAGGCACAGTAGCACAGCTTCACAGAGTTAAACAAATGCAACATAAACAAAAGTAACACACCTAAAGTAATATTCTCCAACAAATATGGGTACTCTGATGAGAGATAGCCCATAATTGCAGGGTGATTATGGAGGCAAAGCGGATTATGGAATACTCTGGAGTGAGGAAGCATGGGATTGTTGTTTGATGTGATACCTCCAGAAACAATACCCTGTGTTGAGATCCCACTTGAGCAACTCACAGTCACAGATGCCCACTGTTTGGAGTTATTGAAGCTTTGAAAGCTATGGAGACCTTGCCCCAGCCATACTCAGTCCATGCATTGGTAGTGAGCTCATTGCTCCAGAGTAGATGTTCATACTACACACAGGCCAGGGTGTCACTCAGGACGATGATGGTGCATGGGCGGACCCAGTTCAAGCTTTCTGACAGAATGGGTGAGATATGGTAGAGTATTCATGCAAAGCAGATTCCTGTGGGGAAACCTGGTTATGGGAAGGTTCTAATGGACAGTATTTAACTTCATTTAGTAAGAGGAAATCATAGATATAAAATTAAATGCACATACACACAAACAAAAAGATGAAATTCTAAATTTGCTCTAATTATGGTTGCCTACTAAATTAGCTTCAGGCCTGTTCTGCTTTTGAAAAAACCTAACTGGTAAGTCAGTGTTGGAGTTCCCAAATGAAGGCTTTTGTCTAGGTATACCAGAAGGCCCTGGAAATGCAGGGATTATAGACAGTGAGATTCCAGGGCCCATCCTCATAGTCAACCCCTCTCTGTTCAAACAGCAAAGACCTTCTATGTGGAGCTGGATTTCCAGGTTGGCCTGAGCCATTCTGACTCTTCCACCAATATCTGGCTAGGCAAGTCTGGCTCGAAATACTTTCTGGGGTCTGTGGGTTGAGAGAGAGATACACAACTGAGCACCATCCTTCCTGTAATGTGGGAGTCAGGCAGGAGGCCTGGGAGTCATTGCTGATAGGCTCCATAACATGGACATTTTATCTGGGAGATCAGGCCACTTAAAGGGGCTGGGATAATCTCATGTTTCCTATAGTGGCAAAGATCACAGGTCATGTTTATAAATTGTTTTGTTTTGTCATGTTTATGCTCATGGCTTACTTGATGTTAAGAAGGCCACTGGTTAAATCCAGTAGGCTATTTTTTTTGTTTGGATAATTGTGGAATGCTTCTGAGAGAGCCCGTTATCTTGGAACCCCAATTTGCCTAGCTTATTTCTCTTTAAATCACAGATTTTTAGGTAAAGAGAATAGTTACCTACCCCGCTTTCAGATGAACTTTTTAAAAATTACTCTTCCATGTAGGTAATCTGATGTTTCTAATTGGTTTTAGGATCCTACTCATTTCTTGACAATTTATATAAATCCTCCCACCTCCCCACCCCCCCTTACCAAGATGAGTCACCTGGCAGCTTTGGAGATTTCTTCTGTGCTCCCACCGAGGCTGTGAGTGGCTTGTCAGGACCTACCTCCCACTCCGTGACAAAAGACACTTCACCTGAGGACTTGCTGCCATTTCCAAAGGCTGGGGGATAAAAATAATAGTTTTAATGCCAAAAAAACCCCTTCAATATTACCAGCAGAATTTCTTCTGGGAAACTCCTCAGACTATTGCCTCTCTCCATGTCTCTAGAGTTCTGCCTGATTAGTGGGCATGTGTTATCTGAATTATACTAAATAAAATGCAATGTTTGTGTTTTAAGTTCTGTTTAGGCCTAAGTAGGTGAGGTGTCTTTCTTTATGGAGAAGAGCCTCCACTCGAAATGAAACTAGATTTTCCATCTTTGACCTTCAAAAGTACATGTGATGCTCAAACCCCTCAGAGTTGTTCTTTTCAGTAACTCCAAGAAGATGGGAGGGATTTGGGACTCAGTCTACAGAAATTTCCAAGACAGTACTTTGATTTACAGGTTCTCTATGACACTGAGAGAGGAATCTGGTGGTAATATCAGTGAGAGTATGAGCACACTGCCCTGGCCAGCTTTAGTTGACACGGCGAGAGTCACCTGAGAGGAGACGCCTCAACTGAGGAATCATCTAGATCTTACTGGTCTGTGGACCTGCCTATGGGGGTGGTCTTGATTGTTAATTAATGTAGAACAGCCTGGCCTACTGTGGGAAGAACCATCCCTAGGCAGGTGGATCCGAACTGTATAAGAAAGCTAGTTGGGTATACTCCAGCCCTTAAATTAGCTAGCTATTAGCATTCTCCAGTTCTTGCTGTACATTTTAGGTTGTGATGTAAGGTCTTTCTTTGGTCAAAGGTAATTCTGTGTGGATAGCAACCAGGTCTGCCTTTCAGGTTAGCTGCCTTTGAGTTTCTACCTTATCTTTCCTTAATGATGGACTATAATCTGTGAGTGTTAGCTAAAATAAATCCTTTCCTCCTCTAAATTGCTTTTGGTCAGGGCATTTTATCACAGTAACAGAAAGAAGGAAAAAAAAGAAAGAATACCCAGGCCATCCCATTTTAAGGGAGGACATTGGTTTAATGGTTTTTTCATTGTTTGTGCAAATATTCTCTTAGTGCTTTGTGTAAATGATGAAAAAACTTTTAAAAAATTAACTGAGCTAAGTTTTGTGGTGCACATCTATAATCCTAGCACTTGGGGGGCTGAATCAGGAGGAACAGGAATTTAAGACAAGAGTTTGCTGTGTAAAGATTCAAACTCTCTCTGTCCCCTATGTGAGTGTATAGCACAAATCTTAAAGGGTCTTACTAATTAAAACAAGCCCAAGAGCCAGATATTGGGGTGAGCGCTGAAAGATCAGAGAAGCAGAATCAGCCACAGCCACCTCACCTTGCCAGTTCCTCAGCTGATCCTGTTTCCTCAGACTGGAAGCCTCTGAGTCCTCATCCGGAATGAATCTCAGCTGAACTGCTGCTAGAAACCTAAAAGCTTAACCAGCTCTAGTTCCTGGTCCTCATGCCTTATATACCTTTCTGCTTCCTGCCACAACTTCCTGGGATTAAAGGCATGTGTCATCATGCCTGGCTGTTTCCAGTATGGCTTTGAACTCACAGAGATCCAGACAGATTTCTGCCTTTGGAATGCTAGGATTAAAGGCGTGTGTGCCACCATTTTCTGGCCTCTGTATCTAGTGGCTGTTCTGTTCTCTGACCCCAGATAAGTTAATTAGGGTGCACAATATTTTGGGAAACACAATATCACCACATGAGTGTGCTCCCTCTCCTTCCCATCCTCCACCCCCACATACATAGAGATGATGATGATGATAGATAGATATGATATATATGAGATTTTATATATATATATATGAGATGATATATATAGAGAGAGAGAGGGGGAGGGCACGTTTGTTGAAAGTACTTAGGAACACTTCACTGGTTGAGCATTATACTTGTTATCAGTGGTAATAACACAGATGACTCCATCTGGCAACCAGCATATTAACCAACCAACAGTGACATGCGTTGAGTGGCATCTTTTGCTGTACTTGTTATGGTGTTAGGGATGTGCTGTGCATTTTGGTCCCTGAGAGACTTATGCTATCAGCCTGACCAGGCATCCTATATATGCCATCTCTTCACTGACAAGGCTTGGCTAGCTCACTTCTCCTTTTGAACTATTATTTTGGCAAATTGTCCTTAATTATCCATGGTGCTCTGGTTCTTTAATCACATCACAAATTCAAAGCATTGTATTTTAAAATTATTTAATGGTGTGTGTGTGCACCTGTGTGCACTTGAGTACAGTGCTCTTGGAGGCAGAAGAGGGTGTCAGAGCTGGAGCTATAGGCAGCTACAAGCTGCCTGACGTGTGTGCTAGGAGCTGAATTTGGATGCTTTGAAAAAGCAGTAAGTGCTCTGAACGGCTGAGCCATTTGTTCAGTGAAAAAAATTTGATGACTATTCCAGCCTCATCTAGCCTCCCTTCAGTGTGTCCAGAACTGTTTATTAGCCCACAGTCAGATAAAACATTGAACACATGCCACCCAAGGCCACATGGATGATAGGGGTCTATGCCGCAACCTGTGACCATGACTGTGTCCAAGGGCTGTGCTGCCATGCCTATGTGAGTGGCCAGTACTGTTACCCAAGGCCATAGTGTCATTCAGGCCAGGGCTGCTGCTAAGGACCATGTGTGGGTCTGTGTCTGTACAGCAGCAAGAGTCTGTGTTGATGTCCTGGGTTCCTGTTACCACTGAAGGCCATGTGTGATCAGCCACCTAAGACCAGTCCCAGGGCCATGCTGCTACCAGGGCCATACTGATCTGGGTGCCATGTACTGCCACAGGGGGCATGGTGACATTGGCCCTGAGCTGCTGCCTAATGGCCATATCTGAGTCTGTGGTCCTGTTGCAGCTGGGGTCTGTGGTGATGTTTATGACCTGTGCTACCACAGGGGTTCATAGAACCATGCGTGTTGAAATCCAAGGGCTGTGCTGAGCAGGCCCCACCCATTGCTGGCCCTGAGACAACTGACCCTGTACCTCAGCTGTCCACCCCACCTCCACCCACCCCCACCTCCACCCCAATCCCCTCACTCTGGAACCATGTCCTCACCCCTCATCATGAGTGTGCACCTCACCTGGGCAGCATGCTAGAGCTTACCCAGTTATCAGGGACACAGGTAAGCTGGCCCTGAGGGTGAGAGAGCAGCAGCTGCTGACCTCACCCCCCCATCTGCCATGTGGTAGCATGGGTGAGGGAAAGATGCTCTCCCTTCCTCACCCCTTGTTACCTGGGGTAGGCGAGAGAGCTGGCCCCAGGTCATGAGAGTGAGAAAACTAGCCCTGCACACGGGAGAGCGGGCCCTGCACCTTGCCTGGGTGGCACCCTAGTGCTAACCCTGCTGTCGGGGCACAGGTGAGCCAGCCCCGAGGGTTTGAGAGTAGGAGAGATGACCCTGCCCCTTGTAAGCCCCCTACAGCAGTCGGGAGAGAGGGCCCTACACCTTGCCTGGGCAAAACAAAACAGTAGTGTTGGCCCTGGAGGTGTGAGTGTGGGTGAGCCAGATCTGAGGACCTGAGAGCAAGAGAACTGTCCCACTCCTTGCTGCAGGCTACATTGGGGGTGAGCTAGCAGTGCTGGAGAGCCCTCCTGGATGATGAGGGAGAGCTTGCAGGCTGACCAATCCAGCTATCACCCAGGCCCAGAACCAAGGCGATGAGTTTGTCCACCCCAACACACACCTCATCTATGAACTGCTGGAGCATGTGAAGTGACCGGATCTGCAGATCCAAAGCTGCAGGATCCCCACGACACAGGACAGCAATAGGATATCTAAGAGGAGCCCCAGTGAGGAACCAGTGTTGATAGCATAACAGAAGCCAGAGGCCTCCAACCAGACCAATGACTCATCACAATGAACACTTGAAAGTAAAGATGAATGGACTAACGGGTAAACTGTGTAACTCACCAGGCCACACTACAGCTTCCATAACAAGATCCTTCTCTCTCTCTCTCTCTCTCTCTCTCTCTCTCTCTCTCTCTCTCTCTCTCTCTCTCTTGTTGTTTTTGTTTGTCTCGTTGGTTTGTTTCTTGGTTTTTCTATTACATTTTTTTGTGTGTGTGTGTTGGGGGAGGTTGCATGGACAGAGGGCAGATACAGGGGGACAGGGAGATAAGTGAAATCAGGATGCAAGATGTGGAATCCACAAAGAATCAATAAAAGTTAAAAGAACAGAAAAACCTTTGAACATAATGCCTATTTCATCATAAAGGCTGACTCTAGTGTAACTTATTAAGTAGCTGTATCTAAAACACAGGGGCGATACAATGTCAGTGTCATGATCTAGCCTGTGACTTGGTGCTATCCTTCACTACTGCCACCCAGCATGGCAAACGAGGGTCAAACCGTATGTCACTGACTCAGGAAAAAGATTGACATTCAAAGTGTGGCTCCTATTAAACTCATATTGCTTTTCCTTTCTTGTAAAGTTTAAAAAAAAAAAAAAGATCGCTTATTAAGTATAACCATCATAAGTCAAGGCCTGCCTGCGGAGTTATTATCTCTGCTACCTCCCATGCATACTTAGAGGGTTCTTTGAGGAGAGGCAATTGCCTCCCAGTCAGTTCAGTTTAACAGACTCAGAAGATACATAAATATGTCTCTGCCAGCCATTGATCACATAAAAAGGATCCGGTATTGACCATAATTTCCAAAGCCAACTTTGATCATTTGACAATCTGAATTGATGGGGGTCATAAGACAGAATCTTACTTAATTAAAAAACTTTAATTGACAAATTGAACTTTTTTACCCTCATGGTATACAGCGTGATGCTTTGATATATGTACACATTATGGAATGGCGAATGCGACTTAATTAGCATATGCATTACCTCACACACTTGTCTTTTGTTTTTCCTGTGGTAAGAACACTGAGAAAATGGACATCTTAGCAATGTCCAAGTTAAGAATACACTGTTAATAGGCATAATCACCATGTTCCACGTGGACTCTGTTAATACTCCTCCTGTCTCACTGAAACTTGGTTATTTGACCATCACATTCTCTGGTCTCTCATCTCACCCACAGCCCAAGCAACCACAATTTTGCTCTAGGACTCTATTAGTTCATTTTTTTCAGATCTTAAAAGTCAGTGAGTTATGTGAAATTTGTCTTCCAGACTGCTTTATTTCACACATTATCATGCCTTTTGGGCTTGCCCATTTGCAACAAAAAAGAAGATTTTACATTGCTTACGTCGATTTTAAATTAAAATTCTCCTAAGAATTCTTTGTGTGGGTGTGTATGGATGTGTATGCACGTGTGTGGATGCACATGCATGGATGCCAGAGGACAGCCCAAGGTGCCATCTTCTTGTTGTGTTTCAGACAGGATCTCTCACTGACCTGGGAACTTAACAAGGCTGGCCAGGAAGCCCTGGAGATCTGCCTGTCTCCTTCCTTGGAGCTGGGATTACAAGCAAACATTTCTATTCCTAGATCTTTTACCTGTATTCTGGAGGTCAAACACAGGTTCTCATACGTGGAAAGAAGCACTTGACTGGCTGAGTTATCTCCCTCGTCCATGCTCCGGCTTGCAAGCTGTATGGTTATATCAGTGTGTGTGAAAGTCAGTGGTTGGACAACCATACCATGTACCATGTAAGGTCAATAACCAACTTATCAGCTCATTTGTGGATGTCCACTGCTCAGCCTAGGTGCTCAACTTCCCTTTTGGAAGCTCTTTGGCTCCCCTGCTGTGAATTACATAAGGAAACTGGTTGGTGCTCGAACACAACCACGAGTGGTAGGTAGCGAACTGATTTCTGTGAGTTCGAGGCCAGCCTGGTCTACAGAGCAAGATCCAGGACAGGCACCAAAACTACACAGAGAAACCCTGTCTCAAAAAAACAAAACAAAACAAACAAACAAACAAACAAAACAAAACAAACAAACAAAAAACAAAGAAAGAAAACTGGGTTGAGGAAATTACAAATTTTAACATTAAGTTATGAATTTGTCTTTTTGTTTGTTTACTAGCCTTCAAGGGTTAAGTGCAATCTTTCACCATCTATATGTTATTTTCCATCTATACAGCATTCTTTTTTGAAGTATTTAGTGTGTGTGTGTATGTGTGTGTACATGACTCAAGGTGCCAGTGGAGTCCAGAAGAAAGTGTTGGATTCCCTGCAGCTGGAGTTACAGGCTATTGTGATGTGAACAACCTGATGTGTGCTGGGAGCTGGATTTGAGTCCTTTGCAGGAGCAGTAGATGCTCTTACCCACGGCTCCATCTCTCCAGCCCCTGTAAGACATTCTTACTGCTTTATAGTCTTCCCTTCCAGGTTATACTCAGACAACCTTACTTACTTCTCTAATTCCTGATGCCCAGACATCTGGAGCTCACCTTCCATGAAAACGATGCCTGGTCCTTTCGTGCTTTCCTTTTCCACAAGAGCCTCCCTGTATGCAGAGCGCCTTTGGAACTGAACCTCTTTTAAGGAAATAAATGTTACTGATAGATGGAACAAGCAGTAAAAGCATCACCTGAGAATTTATTAATGTAACTGTGGGAATCTGCTCAATATGGAAGGTAGCTGGTGATAGCGAGAAGTGTTTTGAGTGAAGAGTAATGCAGAGAAGAAGGGGATTGATGTGCCCATGGCTGTGAGTTCATCTCAGACACATAAAGCAAACACTTTGCTCTCTTATCCATCATACACATTTAATCTCCGAGATTTCATTGCGTGCTTCATTCACTTTGTGAGTCAAATCCAGGGATGAAAGAGGGGAGTTTTATGTGTTTTTGCCTGGCAGTGGGAATGTTAAACTGTGAACAAATTGGGATGTTCTTTTAAAATCCAGTGATTTATCTAATGCTATTTTTCTCCCACTTTTAAAATTTAGTGTGCTAGTGTGGCACAAAAGCTGCTAGCAGTATCTGGGGATGGGAACATGGCTGTGATAGTTGCTGGAGTGCTAGCTGCAGTGGCAGTATATTCTGAGCACCCTCCCCATCACCTCCAAACAAATGGGTCAGTAAATCACGGGAGCTGAAGTTGCTGGGGTGTCTAGGAGTGCCTGTCAGGCAGGCTCTGGCCTTGCTGTTTTCCTGTTCAGCAGGTATTGTTTTAATCTTTTATTTATATTTTGACAGTATCGTACATGGATACACTGATACATAGCTTGCCCCTCCCACTTCCCCGACATCCTCCACCATGTCTCCCTCCCACCTTTCTATGGTTTTAATTTTTTTTCACCGACTGAGTCCAATTAGCTCCTGCTCTAATGCTGACTGCTCTTGTTGGCTTGATGTTGCAAGGGTCTTGTGCAAGTAACTACAGCTGCGGGTGAGTTCATTGCCATCCTCTGACTCACACAGTCTTTGTGTTCCTTCTACCACAGTGTTCCCTGGGCCTTGGAGGGGTTGATTGTCATGGCCCATTTAGGAATGAGCACTCCATTGTCATTTATCCTCAGCACTTTGATTATGAGTCTCTGACTTAATTGCTACCCACTGCAGAAAGAAGTTTCCCTGACCAAAAGCTGAGATGAGCACTCATCTGTGGGTTTAAGCATAGTTATTTAGAAGGCAGTTTGACAATCTGTCCCTTTCATAAAACAGGAATAGTGGGTTCCCCATTAGGGCCTATGGCCTCCTGGGCCATAGGCTTTTGGCCAGGCATTAATTTGCTCCTGTGGCATAGGCCACAGATCTAATTAGAAAGGGAGTTGATTATCCTCATAACCTGCATACCACCATAGCACCAATTGTTTGTTATATGTTATAATGTGTGTTTGTGTTTTGAATGGATCAGATCATCATTAACCATTGAATGGTAGTGGTTTGTTAAACCTGTTCTGAGCCCAGCCCTAACATTTATGATGAATTAGGTAGCTCTACAGAAGAATGGCTTAGGAGCCTGGAAGAGACTGTGCCTGCCAGTGTCACAGTGCATAGGAAGATAAAGAACACAGATTCTCAGAAGGGATAACTACTAAGAATAGATCTATACAGGCATGAGAAAAATCTTAAAGTGAATTCAACATTGTATTTAAATTCTTAGTTCTAACACTTAGTGGGAACCATGCTGCTTAATAACTGCTCAAGCCAATCCCCTTGTCTGCAGAGGGGTCTGGGACATCTGGCTGGTTCATGTATATAATGTACTTGAGATCCCTGTTTAACTTTGAGGGTTAATAGAGTGATCGTTCATCTTCTTTGCCATCTTAAATGTATTTAGAATTACTATGGCAAGATGCTTCCAGGTGTGCCTGTAAGAGTGTTTCCAGGAAGATTTGTGAATGTGGGCAGCATTATTCCATGGCCCAAGATCTTGGACTAAATAAAAAGGAAAAGCAAGCTAAGCACAGCATCCACCTCTGTGCTTCCTGAATATGGATACCATGTGACCAGCTGCCTCAAGCCTCTGCTTCCATGCCCTCCCCTGCAAGGTAGATTGTACCATCAAACCTTCTCCCTAAACTGCTTCTTGTTGGGTATGTGGTCACATCAATGAGAAAAAAATAATACTCTTGCATATTCAATGTTACCCTGTATCTTTTGCGTTCCAGAAAGAATTTAACATTTCATGCTAATTCTTCCCCAGTGTCTCTAAGTTATTTGCTCGGGTATGAATGATTGCTTTATCACTCTTTGCAATGAGTTAGTATGTAGATGTGACATATGGCTGGATATTCAAAGGGAAAACATTCTGTTGTAACTCTTGCTATCTGAGTAACTTCTTACAGTGGGATGTTGCTTTGCATCCCCATCATTTCCTTTCCTGTCTTCAAAATAAGAAACCATAGATATCTGTGGATATCAGAAGAATGATGAATAAGTTGAAGCAAATGTTAGCTATTGACTAAGGAGATGGCTCAACTGGTAAAGTATTGACAAGGCAAGCAGTAGGATCTGAGTGCAGCAATCCAGAACACATGCAAAATGCTACAGGTGTAGTGGCCATCACTTGGAATTTCAGGTCTGGGGAACTCAAGTCAGGTAGATCTCAGGAATTCATTGGCTACCAAGTCTAGCCTACTTAGAGTATTCCTGTTCACAGAGGGACAGTTTCTCAAAAAGAACCCAGGATGAGCAGGACCTGAGGTATGCCACATTGGCCTCTTTCCTCTACATACATGGGCACACATGTACACACACACACACACACACACACACACACACAAAATTGGTAACTATTACTACCATCTCTATGTATGTGTAGACTTTGTGTCCAGTCATTTGCTAAAACAATAGTAAACATCAAGAGAGGCTTTGCTGATTAAGGTCAGGAATATATTTGTCTGTGGGTATAAACATAAATGGAAGACTTCTTGATGTTGTGTCAATTAACTCAGCAACACTGTTAGTTATCTCTGGATCCTAAGATCTCTCTGTTATATATTTACCAGGCCTAGATT